>NC_138060.1:17031873-17382696 GCF_964194185.1 Rhinolophus hipposideros | reverse complement strand
TGGCTCAAGTGGACAACTCTGTTTTGCCAAAGTCTCTGCATTACAAATATATGTGTTCAAGCAACTCATGGCAATGGCCACGGCTTACCCATAGGCCTTCCAAATGTTGGAAACAAAACTCAGGGGTTATAAGCAAAATGAGGATATAGCAGTATCTCCTTCATCAAGTTATTTTGGGGATTGAATTAAATAACATGCAATGCCCTGAGCACAGGGCCTGGCACCCAGAAACACTCAATAAATTTTTGCTATTGTTATTATATTTTATTATTCTTCTTTCCACAGCCCCTAACCCAGTGATTTATATACTGCAGGAATGCAATAAAGGTTGCTAATCAACAGCCCTCAGGAAAAGTGGAGAACCAGCAAATAAGGTTTTGTGCTCTAACATGTACCAGGGTGTTATATTGTCTGTCATTTACTTTAAAATATTTCAGCATTCCCTGTATGATACGGGTGTCTGTATGGAGGGTGTCTGGTTGGGTGGGTGGATGAGTGTATTTCCCAACAGGGAATAAATTCTCCAGGGTAGTTAATTAGCCTGTGAAAGACTTTAATTAAAAGCTGACATGCCAGAGTTGGCTAACAAAAGTGCCTCGATATTCTTTATATTTGATGAACACCTGAAATTTGGTCAATTAACATAATTGACGCGAGGAGTGATTTTTCCTTGGTGAAATGAGTAATGTATGAGATGTACGGATTGGCTTGAAATGTTGCACACACATTCCCACTCTTCCAGGAATAAGATTTAAGACGGTGCGTCCAATGGAAATATGATACAAGCCACATCTGTAATTTAAAATTTTCTAATAGCCATGTTAAAAAAATTTTTTTAAGTGAAATTAATTTTAATGCTATCTTTAATCTAAACCACTATATCCAAAATGCTATTATTTAACCCGTAATGAATATGAACAAAATTAATGGCCTATTTTACATTCTTTTTTGGTATTGTCTTCAAATCCCAGAGTTTATTTTACACTTTCAGCACATCTCAGTCAGGACTGGCCACATTTCAGGCGATCAGTGGACACACATAGCTCATGGCTGCTGTATGGAGCAGCGCAGGTCCATGACTGGTAAACCCAAAGTTTCAATGCTTAGATTTCAATCTCCTTTGCATAAAGATACTTCCAGGAAGATCCTGGCCTGACAGCAAACAAGCTTGTCTAAGCCCTGACACAGGAAACACCATCATAATGACCTACTGTGAACCCTTCGTGGCCTCAAAAGGACAGACAGCTGGAGCTTCAAGGAGCATGACTGGACCACTGTGATGTACTAGCCGGCGGCGAGGTTACAGGGCCGGAGTCCTACGGCCCTTCCTTCTCTGGCCATCAGAGGCTATTTATTGATCTTTACCAAAGAGAACCACAGAAGTGTCAGTGACTTCATTGGTTTGGTGATTTTGTTAGCACGATCTTCCTGGAATCGTGCTGAAAGGAAGAATTCCGAATAACCATTGCTTCTTAAAAGTACTTTCACACCAATCTCTAATTATAGCAAAAGTTGCCTTTCAGAAAACTGTCCTTCAATAGCTGTACCATCAAAAACTGCTATATAGATGAGGATGTGTCCATCTCTTACCCGATGTTTGGATTATGTCCTTCTGTTCTTTGACATGTGCAGCTATTTTGATTTCATAATTTACTTCACTGTAGGTACTCTTATCTCCAATAACTAGAATTATTTATTTATTCATTCAACAAATATGAAGAACTGATTTTGTGTCAGGCATTGTTCTAGGTTAGAGATACAGTCTTTTAACAAGACTTCCAGGTCTATGATTTATTGAACCCTATATTTGTGAAGTTGGGGGAGGGTATAGTAAATAAGTATTGTGTCACTATCATTAGAAAACAAGATTTTTAGAATAAGAGGAAGTACTACAAATGTAAACTCTAAGACTTTATGTAAAATCCTTGTAAAAAACTGGACTGACAAAAGGCTAATTTGTAGATATCTGTGCTTATTAGTGGAAATGTCCAGGTGTGTTTGTGTGCATACAAAATAATAAAATCGTAAATGAGCAAATATCTACCAGCTATTATAAATCAAACCCGAGCTGACACTTTAGTATTCAGTAAAATGATTTGTTTAACTGATGGCTATTCTTTACTGCATGATCTTGGAACACTAAATATATTTACTGATCTTTAGATAAGTTGTGCTTTATACCTACTCCACTGCGTTCAAGATAATTTCAGATTTTAATAAATTTGGGTCTTAAAAAAAGGCCTTGTGATACTAATAAGTATGAACATATGATATAGTTTTCGTTTAAAAAATTATTTTCTAGCTTTGCCCATTAAAAAGGCTTAGAAAAAAGTGATCAGTAACGATGAGCCCTCACCCTAAGCACCCAGAATGTGGTCTCTAACAGCGGTCTCTCACCAGAGTAAAAAAAATTCTCCGTAGAAACGATTGATTTTTAGATCTGTGGCAAAAAATGTAGAAGTGAATGGAGATAAACTACCTCATTGAACCAGAAATCGGAAATATTAAAGAAAAGACCAACAGAGTCTTTTTATTGGCCAATGGCAGGACAATTTGATGCTGTTCTCTGAATAGACACTAGGGGGCAGGAATGGAGGCCGGGGAACTGGTAGTAAGCTAATGCAGTCAACCAGAGAAACAGTGGCCCCCAGAACTAGTTTCCCGGAAAATAAGACCTAGCCGGACAATCAGCTCTAACGTGTCTTTGGAGCAAAAATTAATATAAGACCTGGTATTATATTATGTTATATTATATTGTATTGTATTATATTATATTACATTATATTATATATACCTGGTCTTATATAAGACCCAGTATTTGTTATTACATTAGTTATATTATATTATATTGACCTAGTCTTATATTATAGTAAAATAAGACCGGGTCTTATACTAATTTTGCTCCAAAAGACGCATTAGAGCCGATGGTCCGTCTAGGTCTTATTTTTGGGGAAACACGGTAGGACTGAGGTGGTGGAGAGGGAGAACATAGCTGTGTTTGAGACACATTTTGAGATATTATCAGGAGGCAGCTGGCAGAACCGAGAGTTTGTATGCACATGGGTAAAAGGAAGGAAGGAATCAAAGGTAACTCCTGGGTTACTGGCTGAAGTAACTCCGTGGATAGTGGAATTATTGCCTGTGTTGAGAAAGACTGGGGGACAATTTGACCTGATGGCAGGAAATCAAGAATTCAGTATTAGGTATGTACAGTCAGAGATACTAGAAAACATCCACAGTGTAAATGGCTGCGTGACTTGGAAGCTCCTGAGACGACAGAAAGTGGACTAGAGTCTAACGTATGTGTGGATGAGCCGTGTTGTAGTTTTATTAGCATTCCTCCAGAAGACCAATTAGGACATCTTCCGCACATGTACAGATTTACTCCCACTTAGATGCAACTGTCTGAAATCCAGTAAAGAAAACTTGTAAGGAGAAGACATCTATGTAGTTGAATACCAAGAGAAATCCTTTTCCTAAGAGGGTGGCTGGTTTTCAGTCTATAGTTATAAAGTCTCTCTGCCCCTTGCACTCATCAGTAACAAGAGATTTTGGTCATTCCAATTATGCCTTTAAGCTCTCCACGGTGGCTCCATAATACCCGAGATGTGTTTACCCTCCTGGTGATCACTGCAGTCAGTGGAGTGGTACCGACTGGAATACTGACATGCTCACTTGTGTGCCCACTTTCATCTAGCAGCCCAAAGCTGCTACATTTGACCAGGGGAAAAAACCGATATTATATTTTAAGATATTTAGATAGCACAAAGAGAAACAATAATGGCTGCATTGTAGAGTGCTTCATAATTTACAGTATACCGTTCTCTTAAATTATGTGTGTTCTCTTGTACAATTTCAATTCAAAATATAAAATTCAGAGATTTTTAGTATTGTATAACCACATGCTGTGTTTATAAAAGTTAAGTTACAATCACCAGCTTGTTAATAACACAGTTGAGATTTTCAAGTTGTAAAGATGCATTTTGTCTTACCTACCTGTCAAAAAATTATACCCAAGTCCCACATGCCACCTACTTGAAGAAAACAATGCTGGGTTCAGAGTGCTTCATATCACCTACATGGAAGAATTCATATCATATGTGGCTTAATAATCCAGCCAACTTTATAAAGCCTGTTTTCATACTTAAGTTTTTGGCTACTTCTTACACTAAAATTAGGTGGTTTTAAGTGACTAGTCCAAAGTTCAAAATTTAATGTTCAATTCAGTTCCAGCAAATTTCTGAAAACACATGGGAATTGTAACTCATGTGTTAATACTTAAAGTTTTTGTTAATAAAACTTCCAACACTAACCTTACCTCATTGAACTTACCTCACTGGTTTTTATGCTTACTATAAAACTATAGCTGTCATAATATTTTTGAATTACTACAAAAGGAAGTAAGCCATTCCAAAGTCAATGTTATTTTGCAATATGATGATAGTTATAAATTCAAAATACTTAAAACCAATTTGCAAAGCTATTCATCTTAGTACTTCCTAACGTTTGAAAAGTCCATCTTCAAAACATTTACTAGTACCAAAAACAAGTTTAAGAAAACACCATGTATCATTCATATCACACATTCCCTTCAAGTAAGCACATTAAGTTAAAACATTAAAACTCATTTCAACATAAAAATTTTAAAATATTGATCCTACTTAGATATGCCACGAACTTTTTAAGCTATCACTGAAAGCCAAAAAACTTAAATCACTGATAACTTAGTACCAAGATTAAGTAATAATTTTGTGATCTCAAGGTCAGTGTTTTTCAATAAATCCAAATAAGAAACCTCCATCCAGGTATGCCTGACATGTTTGTAAATGACTAACAAATTAGTAACTGTAGTCATTTTATTTAAAAGAGAATTAAACCCGTATTTTAAAGTCATGTCTCTCAAATCAGAGCCCACACTCCTGGAGGATAGGACCTGTGTTCAAGGATCCATGAGTTTGCTGTAAGAATTGTTTTACGTTGTCTTTTTTTTGCAATGATCATCTCAAAATTAAAGTGAACTTATTCTCGATCGCGTAAATGACTCCTAACCAAAGATTAAGAGATTTCAATATCTGCCTTTGTGTTTGCACTAAAGATTCCTTTGGGGTGAAATGGAGAAACTACAGCAAAACTTATTTCTCAGATATCTATCCCTCCGAATCTTGACCATGGGACATCATAATAACCATGCAAACAAGGGGTTCAACAGCAAGATAGAAATGGCAATAAGTAAGAAAACTAGGTAATCACATAGCATTCCACTGCAGAGCTCCTGAACTAGCATCTGCACCCAGCAGTTGGCACCATATTCCCATCAAGTATGAATTTACATCCAGCAAACACAATCCTTTTCTATATAAAGTTAATATCACTAATTTAAATTTTACAGGCTTTGTCATTATATTTTCATTTAGTGCGTAATTTTTATGTGGTTTCATAGTTCTGTTAAGAGCTATAAGCATGCCTAGTCTTATCTTTGTACCTAATTAAGTGACAGAAGTAATAATTATTACATAAAGCAATACTGAGTGTCTACAATGTTCTTTTTATTTTTTTCTCTTAAAAGGAATTTCTTCTCAAGTTTGAGACATACTGCTCTAAAGTAAATAATATCTGTTCTTTGAAATCCTCCTAAGTGTTGGGAAAAAATCAAATGGGGGAGTGAAGGTGTGTTCCACAAGGAAGCCGACAGGGGCAATGCAGCTAGTTCTCCTGATTTATGGTAGACATTAGCATAAGAAAGTCTCTGAAGTCCCATAGCAAAGATCTTACTTAACTTGATTTAACTCACCTTTTCCCACAACTATTTAACCACAGAACCCATATTTTTCTAAGAACACATAATAATACCCTTCAGAAATTGTTAGGAAAGATTGTTCTCAAGTACCTTTCAGCCGTCAAATGTTTAAGGCACAGCATGGATATGAAATGTTTGAGTATAGTGAAATGGGGACAACCACTGGATTACATTCAGGCGGCCACGGCTCAGATTAAACGAAACGCATCCACGATGTCCTATGTGGCTAGTAGTGTGTTAGGTGATGCACCAGAGTGTCTGATGTATTCCTCAGGGCCACCTGTGAGGTAATGCTCTGTGGGCTCACAGGGTTACGGTGTTAAAGCCCCATCTTCTGGTTCAAGATCCACTCTATCCTACATCCCAGGTTCATATCTGGCTCTGTAGGCACCTGGGGGTGAGACCTAAGGGGGGCACTTGTTTCTTAGGGACTCAGCTACCTCCTCTGTAAACCAACAACATTTTGCTCAATGGCCTCTAAGGTCATCACCTACCCCAAACTTTCAGGATGTCAAAGATGAGTGATCTAGATACTAAGACATATTTTAAAGCTTTGGTATTTAGAACGGTTTGATGTTGGTGCAGGAAGAAAAAGACAGAGGAAGTCCACGGTAGATGCACATACTTAGGGAAATTTATATATATATATATATATATATATATATATATATATATATATATATATGCATTTATCATATACTTATATAATATATACTTATGTATACTTATATATTTATGATGATGTGTTATGTGTTAAATTATATATCATAATCATATATTGAATTATATATACTAGATATAATAAATACTATAATAATATAATATATCGTTTGCTGCCATATATTATATATTACATATACAGTTGACCCTTGAACAACAGATTTGAACTGTGCAGGTCCACTTATACTCAGATTTTTTCAGTAAATACTACAAATGTATTTTCTCTTCCTTATAATTTTCTTAATAACATTTTCTTTTCTCTAGCTTACCTTTATTGTAAGAATACGGTATATACGGTATATAACACATGTAACACAAAAGATGTGTTAATCAACTGTTACCAGTAAGGCTTCCAGTCAACACGAGGCTATTAATACTTAAGTTCTGGGGGACTCAAAAGTTACATGCAGGTCTTTAAACTCCATGGAGCTGTCCCTAATCCCCTCCCTACCAGCACTGTTCACAGGTCAACCGTATACCACATATGGCAGCAAATACTAGCTCTATTCTTCATCCATGTCTAAAATTCCTTGAACAAAGTGTCATCAACAAGAAAATCCTGCAAAATGCTGACTGCAGGTACACACCAGTGAGGCTATATATTCTTATACTGTGGTTTCAACTTCAGCCAAATATTTACTAGTTTACACAGATTCGCTTTTCAAAACAATGAAAACACTTCTCCTATCCCAAGATACTCAGAAACGTCTTGTACATACACCAATAGCAGAAGGAAGGAATGTTTACCATGGAAGTGTCTTTGTAACATACACTAGGGCTTGTGCTGAATTTAGGAGCATACTTTTGCTTTTAAGTTATATTGAGGTTTCCCATCACTGACTTTTAGGAAGAACATATGATTCTGAAATGGGTGGTAACACCAAACCCTATACAGTTTTATCTTAGCCAAAGCAAGCAATTGTTTTTTTTTTGTTGAGACTTACTACAAACTCTTCCAACTTGGAAGCATTTTGTTACTAAGGAACAAACATGGAGCTGGAAAAACACTATGCTCCAGGAGTGAAAACTAATTAAGCCAAAAGCAAGAACTACTATGAAATGCTACATACGATTTTGGTCTTTTTTTTTTTTTTTTTTAGTAGTAGTAAAGAAAAACGAACAGCCATCCCTTTCTGGTTCATGATCTTTGCTCCTGAAAATATTAACTGTGATCACAGCAATATTATGGCAAAGAACATTTTTGGGTGAAAAATCTGTTTCATCCTACAAATACTGTGTGTGTATATATGTGTGTATGTGTGTGTATATGAGAGAGAGAGAGAGAGAGAGAGAAAGAGAGAGAGAGAGAGAGAGTCCATTTACTGTGTGAGTAGAATCAACAATATTCTATTGTATTATTCGTACAGTAGTGGTTTCTTTGTTTAGAGTCCTAAGATTTTATGAGAGAAATCACAAGTGAGCTGCTCAAAGAGTAACAATTTGTGATTGGGAGTTCCTACAGTTTTCACATCTGTAAGACGAGGAGGCTGAATTCACTGATCTAGTTCCAATTCTGACATTCTGTGATTTTATGGTTCCATTTTGTGAGTGCGTGTTCTACAACACTGGAACCCATCAAGTCACCCACAAACTAGGACTGTTGTTTCTGAGCTACCTGATATCCTATAAGCAAACCTGGTCACTAGGCATTTACCCATTTAAACAGTAAGCATTTTTTCAGCACAATCTAAGGGATGGGGGTGTGGGGATACAGACAGCACTTTGCAACACATTTAGTCTTGCAAACAGTGTGTCTTGGATAGAAAATAACTAAAAATCATAGCCCTACCTTGCACAATTACCAATTTTGCAGAGGGGGGTAATGTGCTGACAGCATCCTATCTAGCTGAAACATAAGAAACACCCAGAAATGAGGGAAGTAATCTAAAAGGAAGTACTGTCTGGGCCAGAGGGGGGAAAATATGTCTAGAAACTACAACCTTCTGATGATGGAGAAACCAAATGCACCAAGCGAGCTTGCCACTCTGTTTCCTTTTAAATATAAGCAAGATCATACAAAAGATAAGATGAGGAAGGCTGTTGGCAGGACAGACATTGCCAGACTCCTTTATATCCATGTAGAAAGCAGAATTTGAGGCTTTTAGAAGCTGTCATGTTAACCAGAATTGGCTCAATTTCTTCTGTAGATTTAAAAGTGGAGCACAGAGGAGGGATCCTGTACTTCCTTTTGGATCCTGTGGGGAAGTACATACAGGACAAGAAACATGTACAAACACTGCCACCCTACCCGCAAATCACTCCCTAAGAGGAATACATGGTTAGCTGATGAAATGTGTGTGTCCCATTTCCACTGAGCTTGAATTCCTTGGCCTCTTATGGAACCTTTCAATGAGACTCTCTGTTTATGCCTCTCAGAAAGTCTGCTCTGTTGATCACCTCAGGGATTCTGTTTGCTTCAGATGCCCACTCCAGTAAATTGGAGGGCGTTTCATAGAACCTGGTGTTAAGAAGGATCCTGAGGCCACATCCGGACTTGGTATGAAGACTGGCAGGATGAAGAGACGATGTTTGCTAGGTGACACGTTTGGAGAGCAATGGTATGCCTATCCTGGCTCTCTGGACCTCGAACACTTGACCCTGAATACTCACCCTCACGTGCATAGCTGGCTCCCTGTTCTTGCACGAGGCTTTCCTTAAGCATCCTCTGATCTTGAAAACCTAATTAGTGTCTGCAGTGGGTGGAATGGTGGTTCCAAAAAGATATGTCCATGTTCCAGAACCTGTGAGTGTAACCTTATTTGGGAGAAAAAGGGGGGGGGGGTCTTTTCTGATGTATTTAACGATCTTGTGGTGAGATTGACCATCCTGGATTATCTGGAGAAGAGACACAGAGGAGACAGACAGAAGAGGAGAAGGTCAAGTGAAGGTGTAGGCAGAGTGTGGAGTGATGCAGCCCAAATCAAGGCAGGCCTGGAGCAACCAGAAGCTGGAGGCGGAAGGGGGAGTCTCCCCTAGAGCCTCTGAGGGGGGGTACATCCCTGCCAACACCTTGATTTTGGATACTTGGCCTCCAGAACTGCCAAACAATAGTTTTGTTGTTTTAAGCCACCAAATTTGTGGTAATCATGGCACAAGATCAAGATGATACTAGAAAACAAATATAGTATCATCTTTCATTCATCCACTCACCACCAACAACTAGTGTTCGTTGTTTTGTACAGGGGTCCAAAGATAAATAGCATCCCTGCCCTCCAGAGGTCCATGTTCTAGAAAGAGTGCCATGTAAATCGACAACTCTGACAGAGAAGCGCAGAACTCTCCCAAACAAGTGCTGAAAGCACCCTGAGAGGGTGTAACATCTGATCTAAGTCTGGGAAAATGAGTTCACGGCCAGGAGGGGGGGTGCACAGGATGTCCATGGGGTGGGTGAGAAGGACACAGAGGAAGTCATCAGAGAAAGTGAGATACCAGATCCTAAAGACTATGTCTTTTAATGAGCTTGACATTTTTTCCTGTGGAAAAGACAGGGAATCTTTAAGAAAAAAAAAATAAAAAAAGCCTCTCCTGATGATGTAAAAGGTACATGAAGGTTTCTTTTCCTACCTCGGTCACAGGTCACACTCAAGAATTCAACGTTCTAAACTCCCTCTCAATATAAATACAGCTCTTCTGTCCCTAATCCTGGATCTTGCTATTCCACCTTGCTAGGGAAGTCATTTGCAGTAAATTTCCCTTCTCCCAAAACTTTTGTTATGTGTAATCCTTGCATTCTCAAAAATGTTTCCAGAGAAAAGCAGTTCTACAAGTACTCTTGTTGGGCAAAAAGGGACTGGGTGTAGGGTGGGGGTGGGAAGTTCCACAGAACTATAAATTTGGGAACTGCTCTTTCAGGAATTTGCAAAACACTCGTGAGAAGTCCACATTAAATTTGGTTAATTAGTATTTCCCAAGTTTATTTAATTCCAGTCCTGTCTTTTCTGTAATATTCCAATCAATATCCTAGGGAACGTACTGTGGAAAATGCTGCACTACAGTAAGATTCTTTTTCAAATGTAAGATTAATATTATTTTCCATATTCAGTAGACTCTCAATATAGATAGCTAGCTAAGCTCCTAATCTGTACATTTCTTCACTTTCCATCCCCAAATCCAACACCTATATCAGAAAACGTGGGCTTTAATAAATGTCCCCTGGACTACTGAGCAAGCAGTGACTAAACACGCAGGTACAGGGCACTGTAAACATAACACATAGAAGATAGTGTCCTTGCTCACAGAAGCTTACATGGCCACACATTATGAACTATGATGTAATTCTACACTTGACAAAATGGCTCCTAAAGGGGGTCTGAGTCACACACCTGGAGGATTTTTCATTTTGATTGCTAGCAATTCTAAGTATTATTTATGCAAAGTAGAAAATACCTAAAAAAACTTACCTTTTTCAAATGCCAAATTTTGCCATATTCATAAGAATCCCCATGAACTTGAAAAAAAGAAAAAGCATTTAATGAAATATTGTCCCTCAGAAGATCAGGTATACTTCCATGCCATTCCCTTCTAGTTCATCACTAGTTACTTTAACTGATACTATTAAGTTGCAATATATTTATGGTTGTACCACGGGACAGTAAAAGCTATAAAAATAAACTCTTGGTTATTTCATCATGACACATGCTATAAAAATCATAAGGAAGATGGAATTACAAGGAAAAATTCATTCTCTGACAATTGTCCTCAACACAGAAATTTGGGGGTAAATCAAATTAAGGAGAAAAAAAATTCCTCCTCTGTTTTTCTCTTCTTGGTACAGTTCTGAATGCAAAGCTATTTTCCAGGCAAAGAGGAATAAAATTCCGCTCTTTCCAATCTCTGTAAATATTGTGAAAATAAAGATCCATTGCACTGGATGGGATAATGCCTGCTCTGGAAAGCAGCCATATTCGGACGTGATGGGAGCTGAATGGGCAGGACTTGCACTCTTCAAACTGTGGGCGTGGCCTCCCGCCAGTACCTCCAGAATCCTTTCCACACCTTAGGGAAACAGACAGAAGGGCTGCTCTTTGACACCAATGAAGAGAAGAGCATTTACGAGGTGGACAATAACAACACTATGATTGAAAAAGGAGGAACTGTTTTTCTTCAGAGAGTTCACATTATTCATACACATGCCTTCACTAGTCCTATAAGTTTTTTGAAGGGCTTCATTCTAGTGCCTCTTTAAAACATTTAATAATAACAAAACCTACTGCTATCTATTGAAATGCTTGAAGTACTGCACGCCAGACTAAGAGTGTGACGACGCAGTCAAGAGAGTATTTCCTCCTGTTTGCAGAGAAGGGAAGTGAACATCAGGAAAATGAAGAACAGCCCACGGCAGCCCATCCACTCAAAGTCACACTTGAGTCTCATCTGCCCATCAGCATAGTTGGGCACCAGGGCACAGGGAAGACACAGGTAACAGACAAATGAGATCCAACAACTCAGTTTTTCTGCCTCCCAAATTGGCGCCAAGGGAAGCCATTATAGTTTTAGTGTCCGGATAATGTAGGGGAAAAGTGATTCATTAGAGAAGAAAACGTACTAGATTGGAAATACTCCACCCAGCAAGAGGAAATTGGGTTGTTCTGAGCTTCAGAGGAGAGAATCAGGATGCGCGTGCTCAGACCTGCTGAACTGAGAAAAGGACACTATACGTGTCTACGCCAAGAAGCATCACAGCTACCCCTCATCCTCTGCACCCTGGGTTGGTGCTGGGAGCGTAAAGTTGGGCTTCATTTCAGAATTAAACTTTAAATCCAGTAAAATGGAGCACTTTCAGGAACAACTGTTACCAGATCCTTGTCACCTGGATGTTCTTACACTCATGTTTTATTCAAATGTTCACTGGCTAACCTTTCCCTCCCTTAAGTTCACATCCAAAGCAGACTAACCACTGGAGTCACAAATTAAATGTTGAGGAGGTCAGGCCAGTGACACTGAAGAGTATCTCTGGCTGGGTGGGGACTGGGCGACCTGGAGAGCATACCTCTCGTCCAGCAGCAGCCAGCCACTGCCCCAACCCCGCCCAAGGCAGCTCGAGGAAACCATGGCAGCGCTACAGAGCTTCACCTTACTCAAGAGAAACTAGAAATCTACATTAGTAGGGGGCACAGGATTTTTTTCACTTGGAGCGACTTTTAAACAAATTCTTTCAGAAAAAAAGTAAAACCCAAACACAGAACGGGGTGAACCCAGAAAACTAAGTCTTTGGATTGGATTCACCTTGTGGGTTTTCAGATTCTAAAACTTCTGCTACACATAGCAGAGTTAAAGAATGAGGAATTAGCAAAGATCCTTTTATTTAATAGAACAGCAGAGACAGTTTGTTAAGTGTTATGTTTTCATAAGAAAAGGTTTACTTTGAAGTCACAGTAAAACAGAAGAAATATGCAATGATGGATCCTTTCTATTGATATTTTGTTATTGTAAAATTAAAAGGTTGGGGGGAAAAGTTAAGTTGATTTTCTTCCAATGAACTCATTGATACTTATAAGTAGTTGGTATTTGGTAGGGGGTAGGGGGGAAAGAATGACTATAACTGAAAACTTGTCCAAAAAATATGTATTATTCACTTCACCAAATTGGTACATTAAAATTATTTTCAAAAACTTATTTTACATTTTTCGTGTCAATATTGACCAAGTTCCAGGCTCTATGCTGAGTTTTGAGGAAACAATGGTAAATGAGATAGTCCTGTCTTTTTCACTGGGCTGATAACCTAGCAAGGAAGACAGGCAATTAAATCAGCAATCCCAACAAAGCCTGGCTACCTATTATATAATCAGGGAGGTAGAGAGTGCTAAATCAGTCTAGGATGAATCAGGGAGAACTGCCTGAAGGAGGAGATACTACGCTGAGATTGAAGGGCTGGAGAGCAGTGAAAGGGAGAGAATCATTTGAAATAGAAAAGACTGCAAATCTGGAGGCAGGAGATAGTGTTCTGTAGGAAACCTACAAAGAATTTGCTGTGCCTGCAGAGTTTAAATGACAGGGTTGGGTGCGGGGCAGTGGAGAGATGACAAAGATGAACTGAGCCATGTTGTGCATTCTGGGCTCTACCCCGCTGGCCACGGAAAGTGGCATGGCAGGTGTGCCCTTGAGAAGCAGCACTGGGCAGGATGGAGTGGGGACGACAGTTACTGTGTACGCAGACACACTCTTCCCTCCTCTTCCCAATAGGCTCAGCACTCAGGCTTCTCTTTGCAGTACAAAATACAAGCAATGGATGAAGCTCGTGGTTCTCAACCAGGACAACCTTGCCGCCCAGGGGACAGTTGACAATATCTAAAGACATTTTTGATGGTCACGATTGGGGCACAAAGGGGTATGACTGACATCTAGTGGGCAGAATCCAGAGAAGCCCCCCAGCAACAAATAATTATCTAGTTCAAAATGTCAATAGTACTAAAGTAGAGAAAATCTAGAATAAGCTAAAAAAAAACTAAAATGAGTGTGAGAGAGAGTGTGTGTGTGTGTGTGTGTGCGTGTGTGTATGTGTATTTTTAGAGAGCCTGAACCAACATTTATTTAAAATATTCATAGGGTACCTACTGTGTTCTATCTAGATCATAGGATCATCAGTGAACAAAATAGCTTTCAGTCTAATAGGAGGAGAGGAGAAGAGAAAGACAATAAATGGTAAACACAGTAAATAAAGTTATAGAATGCTAGAAAATTATATAGAGTAGGGCAAGGGGAATTGTGTAGTTCTAAGCGGCTGCAATTTTACATGGGTGGCCAGTATGTGCCTCAATGAGAAGGTAAAGGAGAAGAGAGTTAGCAATGTGGTAAGCCAGAGGAAAAGCAGGGTGGGCACACGCCTGGCATGCTGGAACAACCTCCAGGCCAGTGTGGTTGGAGTGGAGTGAGGGAGGAAAGGACAAGGCTAGGAGGCAAAGGCACGAGGTAATGAGGCAGGGTAGGGGTGAAGAGAGATCACATCAGCCTGGATGTCACCGTGAGGACTTTGGGTGACATGAGGAGCCCCGTAGTGTTTTGAGCAGAGGAGAGATAGGACAGGTCTTATATATTACCAGGCTCACCCTGGGGAGGCACTGAAAGAAGCAAGAAGCCTACTTAGGAGGCAAGCACCACAGTCCCGAGAAGAGATTGGTGCCTGCAATCCTCAGTGATGAGGAACGTGGACCAACACCAGCAAAAGCCAACAGGATGTCCTGACAGGTTGGCTGAGAGGTGTGTTAGCAAAATAGCCATCCAGACCCAAGCTACACAGGCATTTTAACATGGGTCCCTGACTGGGGGACTCATGGTACAAAGGAATCAGGGTCAGTCAGGCACAAGTACTCCTTGCCCTTAAAATACAAACTCGAAGTCCAAGAGAAGCCAGCATGTGAGTTTAGAAAGAATGTACAACTCAGAAGTGGTGTTTCTGATAAAGAAAGAAACTCACAAGGCATGATTTCAGCTCACTGACAAAGAGAATTTTTCAAAATTCTTTATGAAATTCCAGACTGTATATTTTTACTGTAAGCTTTATGGGCATCTAGTTTTTTAAGAAAGTTGGGCCCCGTTTGCACTAGGGCTGGGTGGGACCCTTGAGAAGGGCCTGTTCTCTAGAGGGAAGTTTCCTAGAGAGGAACCACACTGATAACAGCAAGCTCAGCGGGACAATAACTCCAGTATACAGGAAAGTTACACTGGCCCCTGTGAAAAGAAGAAAAAAGACAGTTGTTTGCCTATAACCAGAATAATCCAATTATATATTAGATCTCTCTTTTGTGAAGGTCTACAACTGTGAAGAGGGGACCAAAAGTATTACTGTTTTACATGGACAAAATACAAATGTGTTTATTCTTTGCTTCCTCTCCCATTGTCCCAGCATTGAAGGGATAGCAACCATTTAGTCTGGATTGTCTCTGGGGCGCTCCTGAATTCCAGGTGCAATGCAAAATGGGGGGAACATAAAAACAGCTCCAGAGATTAGGTCCATGCTTTTAAAAAATGCTGGAAAGAAAAGCGTGGGACAGGGAAAAATCATGGAAGTTGGAGAGTAACAAGGTGAGAGTAAGAAAATGGGAGAAATGTTGCTGTTTATAAACCAGAGAGTCTGTAAGACTCTTTAGGATACCCTGTAAGAAAAGATGACATTTGAATTACTTAGGTTGCTGGAAGTATTTCATTCACTGTGACCTAGTCAACACAGTGACTGGAGCAGAGATGATCAGGTAATTAAGCCCTGGTTAAAGTCCTTCTTAAAACCATCCGATGGACCTAATAATCAAAACTATTTTATTCTGTTGAGGTTGCAAAGATGGGAAGATATGATTCTGGATCTGCTGACGGCCCCAACTTCTTACAGAATATAGCCCCAAACAAACAAACAAACAAACAAAAGGAACAAAAGGCCAAGAAGTCGAAGTGAAATGAAAGACGTGGAAAAATGTTGGAGTCCCTGGATCCAGCTATGCCTGAAGTCAATACAATTCTGAAATTCTCAACTGCACAAATCACTAAAGCCTATTTTTTGTTTAAACTAATTTAAAATGGGTTCCAGTAATTTACTAGCACAAAAATGGTGACTAATATAAACCAGTGAATTTAATTTCTCAACCCTTCTTTAAAAAGAACCATAAATCCTTAAGCTTAATACAGTAATCTCTGACTCAGAGGTTAAGCTCTCAAGGTCAACATGGGATTTCAGGTTCACTCTCCCTACATCTCAGTAGCCCCTATGTCCAACTCTGTACTGCCTCAGTTCACAAAAGATAACAGGGTAGAACAGAAAGAAGTCTAGATAAGGACTAAAAGGTTCTGGGTCTCAGTACCAGTTTTCTCAGGAGGCAAATCAGCTGATTTGTTCTGGTCAAGGCCCACAACCCATCCATGCGTCAGTTTCCTGATCTGAAAAATAAGGGGATCTCAAAGACCCTGTCCAGCTCTGATACTCTGTTTTCACCCTAAAAATATGCAGGCAGCCACAGGGCCAAATTACTGGGAAACTACGCCCTATCACTAAAGCCATCCTTCTGAATTTTTAACTATACGAAAAAACTTTACCTAAATAAAACATAATTTATTGGGGAAAATTAAATACTTACTGAAAAATAATTGTCCAAACTTCTCATTCTAACAAACTAAGGAAGAAACTTGAGATATGATCCCACCCAGAGAGGAAAACCTAAACTGATAGTAAATTATTCCTTCTACAATGTCAACTGGTGATTTTGTCAAACTTTCAAAGAACAAATAATTTCCGTATTAAACAAACTACTCAAGAACATAGAGGAAAACCAGTTTATACTACCAAAAAATATGATTCTGATCTTCAAACCAATCTAGCTATGTGTGCATAAAATCTTCCATGTTAATATATACAAACCTCTTAAATAAAACAAGCATATGAAATTTTAAATATTTCAAAAATCACATCACAACAAATAGGCTTTCACCTGGGAACCTTCAGCATAAGAACTTTTGTTAATAGTTAAACACTATATCAAAAAACAAAGTAGGGAAAGCCAATGAGCACTTTGATATTAATACATCATTTAATAAAATGCAACTTTAATTCCCATAACATTTTAAAAGGGAAATAGAAGCTCTCTCAGCATTAGGAAAATTAACTCCATAGCAAAGAACCATAGTGCCATTTACCGGAGAAACTCTTTAGACATTCCTATAGAAAATAGAAACAAAAATAATTTAATATTGTTTTGAAGTTTGACTATTGCATAAGAAACTACAAAAAACGTTTTCCAAAGAATAGTGATGACAAAGGGATAAAAACAGTATTTGCTTTAGCATAATATGAAAACTGAGATGACCAACATTTCATAATAAAAGAGTAAGTGAACACAAATATATATACAAATGTATATATATATACACACACACAGAGATACACACTTCATACAAATATATATATTTCATAATAACTTCACAAAAGATAAAGCACATAGGAATAATCTTAATAAGGCTCATAAAAATACTAAACGTAGGGAAATTTCTGATAGCTCATACCAGGGGTGCCAAATAAAATGTACACACATGACTTGTATTCATCTTTTGTTATTGGTATATATTATTACAATTTTGATACAGTTTTTCCTTTCTTAAAATGTGTATACATATTTTTTGAATCCTCTATGTTATTTACTTAATCATTTATTTTAATTTAATCAATTCTCCCCAAGTTAATTGGCAGATCAAGTGGACTCCATAGATAATTATTTTTAGAAATAAAGAAAATGGTTCTAGAAATAAACTGGGAAGCAATCAGGTAAGCATATCAAATATAAATCTGAAAAAAGCAATTCTGGGTTGAGGGGAGCAGTCTACATTCCTACCTAGAACACAGAGTAGGGAAGCCTGACGCAAGATACAGCACGAAGATTTTATTGCTCTGACTGACGAGAGCAATAAAATGAGAGAATTCCCCCAAAACAGCCAATTATCTATATATAGGGAATAAGATGAAGATTGAATCAAGAACAATGAAGAAAGACCTAATGCAATTTGCACTAGGATAAATTAGTCAAATGGAGAGATTTAACTTAGATTGATACTTTTCAATAAATACTAAAACAGACTCTGGATAGATTCTGAGGAGCAAATGTTTGTCCAGTAAAGTCTAACTGGATACATAAGAGATACTCCATGCACCTAAGGAGTCTGATGCGGCACTGATGTCATAGGTCAGCTATCTCTTTTGGATGGAATGAGTCCTTAGGCATATCGCTAATTGAAAAACAAAGGTACACAACTATGAATGCGAGACACTTCCAGCTTCGATGTGTAGATTATTTTGACCTTGCATATGAGCCATGCTTTCAAAAAGAACAAATAAACTATAAACAAACATACTTAACACTGGTAACAATAACAACAAATACCAAGGCATTGACCACAAGCTGATATTTGAACAGAGTATGTCTCTGATCTTTGGGAGAACCAAACATTAATGACAGAAATGGTTGACAGATTCAACTACATTAATAGCCAAAAATTTAATGAAAACCTACAAAACCAAAATTAAAAAGGAAAACAATAAAATGGGGTTAATATTTGCATCAACTAAGACAAAGAGTGAATATCTCAAATGTATAATGATACTAAGTAAGAATCCACCATGTAGGTAAGTCATGGACAAAATTCACACAGTAAACACAGTATGCAAATATATTTAATCTTGTATAATAATTAAAGTAGTAACAAAGCATAATAATGTTATGCTAAACATTTTAACATTAAAAGACCCAGTACTAGCAAGATTGTGGGGAATTTGGTATTAACCTTTGCTGAGGCATTATACTTGGTACATAAGTACATTTATAAAAGCAATTTAGAAGTGTACATAAAATGTCATGACTATGGTTATAGTCTTTGATCCAGCAATCAAAATGTCCAAAGATATTCACACTGAAATATCATATATATATCAGTAAAATTTTTTTAGAAATAACTGCAATGACCAAAAGTAGGCATGTAGCTGGGGAAATCATAGCATCCTATGTGATTAAGAATAAAAATCAGGGAGCTCATAATCACATAGGCACACATTTAGTGACATTATATTAAATTTAAAAACTCAAAACCCTGAATTGTAGGTATATTATAAAAGCAACTACATAGAAAATAATGTGGACACAGCATAATGAGAAAGGAATATAGAAACATTTTTTAAAATTTTGTCACAATGTGAAAATTGTGATTGATTTAAACATTAATAATTTCATTAGAGCCCATTAATAATACATTAACAGTGGGAGGAATAAGGATTTTTTTAAAGTGGCCTCTAGAGAGTGTTGAAACAGGTAAGCATTTTTCAAAAATTTCCCCAGAATGATGACACGTCTTATTTGATTCAACAAATCTAAATGGATAATCAGAGACTTATCCAGAATGAAAAAGTACAGCAAAAGCCTTTGAACTCATTAATCTGTCTGCCAAGGTCACCTCTGGAGTCCAGGGAACACAGCTGATCTTATTAGGGACCCCATCTGTTCATGTGCAATTCTCCTGCCTCTTATCATTGTTGAACTGATCACAACTGGTTCAACAGGTGCTTTCACCAGGATGAGGGGAAGTCCCTAGCCTGACAGTGACTCCAGAGCTCCAATTCTGTCTCCAACTGAGGGCACGGGGCCTTGACATCTTCATTACAGACCCAAGAGTATAACCCTTCACACCCTTTAAAGTAGGAGAAAAGTCAGCCCAATAAAGGCAGGCAAGTGCCACTCTCACACACATGGCTTCCACAGTGTCCAACAAAGAAATGTTGGTACTCCATTTGAAAAATATGTTTAAAGGGAAATTTTGTTTTTCAGGCATGAATTGCAACCCAGAGCTTAGGCTGAAGAAACCTGCCCCTGGGGTGTCCATGAGGTTCCGCAAACTCGAGTTCTGCACTTCAGTCCTTGAGTCTGCAAGAGATTCACTTTCTATCAGCCAAGACCAGTATGTGGTTTGGACAAAAATAAGACAAGAAACCCCGCTCACTCTCTTTTTCTCTCCCCGTCTCTCTCTCTTTCACGTCACTCCGAGAACGTGCCTTCTGATTTTGGCGTTAACAATGTCCAAAAGCACCAATGGGTAAAATCTGCCAAACAACGAGAAATCAGAAAGACAGCAGCTGGTTCAGGAAGAGAACCTGTGTGCCGTACGGAGACCACTCTCAGCAGCACCCACACAGGGAGACATTTAGCAAGTTGGCCATGCTCATCATTAAACTATCTAAGCCAGGGAGAAAATGAAGACAGTGGTCTGACATTCATTCATAGGATTTCAAGACAAAGCCGGTTTTACCTAACTTTACAATAGCCAGTTCCCACTGAACCATGTCACAGCTCCGAAAGGCCAAATGGCTCATTACGTGCAAAGTTCCAACGACTGTTTTTTAATGTTTAGCAGCGGTTTGCTTGGCTCAGCCACTGCAACAAATATTGCTGAACTGTTTAACTTACGAGAGACATTTAAAAGCTAAAAAGCCCAAATTCTAAATATGTAATTCATAAAACAGCATATTTTCTTTAATTCATTTTCTCAAAGTTTACAATATCTGTACTAATTCTCTGTAACTAGATATGTTCTGGATACATTCTCAGAGAATCTGTGCAGAATAAAAATTTGAAACATCTTAAAACTAACTAAAAACATCTTTGCAGCATGCTGCAAGGCAAATGCTTTCTAGATGTTTTGCATTTTTATGCTAAACAGCGCAGCTGCGATTGATAAAAAGCAATCAAGCTAATTTAAGTCAATCAACTCCAGGAGGTTCTCATCACTTGGATAAAAATGCTCTCTCACTCCTTAGAAAACAAATAAAGATTTAACAGAGTGAATCTATTTCCTTGACTCTGCTTTCTTGCCATTCCGAAGGCAGCATATAGCCCAAAAATCATGTGAAGCAATTTCTGTCACTAGTTTTTAAGCAAAATGCAAACTTTTAAGTCATATTTAATTAAGTAATCCAGGGCAAGAGCATATTAGTAGAGAATAATAAGCCTTGAGTGAGAGAATCACATACACACACACACACACACACACACACACATCCACGCACACACCTACAAAAGGTACAAAGTTGCTGTTAGAAGCTATCAATATCACTTTCGTCTCTAAGGAGGATATAGTAATAAACAATTTAGTTCTGGCTGGTTGTCATTATTAAAAGATGATCCTGGAGTTTTAAAATCACAGTTTAAAATATGTAAGTTCAGGGATAAACTGGAAAGCGGAGTTCATGGATTCAGCTAACATCATACATTATGAGAAAACCAATAGGAATGGTTACAAAGTACTTTACCATGATAAAGATAACACATGTTTAATATTTGGGGTGGGGAGGGGGAAAAGAGTTGAAATTTACCATTTCCACTAGCAGGTCAACACTCCATTCCTCTGACTGCAAAATTCTAAGATGCACACATGACCTAACAAGTAAACCTGAAGCAGTATCTGACAAAGGCCCAGCATCAGAGAGATTAGCTACCTGGGCAGGAAAATAGACCAAAAACCATTTGGTCTTTTATAGAAGTGGTCCCAAGAGGCAATACGAAAAATCAGTTAAAGCATGTCTGCTTCTCTTGGTATAACACCCTGGACAAATAAAGGAGCAACTCCAGATATATATTTCTCCATCTAATAGATAGGGATGTTAATATCCGTTTTGAGAATTAAACTATTTGACAGGGCCCAGCATACAAGTTCTAGTTCACAGGAGACATCAGCTGCTATACCAGAGCCTGTGTGAACACAAGTTTTCTTGAATACAGGAAGAAGGGATGCATTTTTTTAAAAGCCGACAGAAAATAAAGGAGTGAAGTTGAAACCATTACTCTGAGAAGCTTCTGTGAAATTAGTCACATAAATAATATTGAAAAGGGGAATCGAGTGTTCTTATGGTGTTTCCCAGCAGCAGTCCTCTGTGACCCTAAAGAAGCCTCATGCCTGGTGTAAAACAAGCAGGTAAGAAGATGCCTTCATGTAGCTCTCTGCGATGTAACCCGTGTGCTAAAACCACATGCTTTTCAGTGAGTGTGTGTGTGTTCTTTAGGAACATCAGAGTTTCCTTAAATTCCTGTAGGACACAATTTTCTTCCATGATCCATGCCTTTTGATTTTCTATATTGTGCATCGTTGACTTATGGCCTTGCTGACCCCTCTCAGGGGGAGCCAATTCCTAGAGATAGTGAAGGACTCACCTACAAGTGCTCCTTTCATATGCAAAACGACCAAAGCAGAGCCCACAACCCACACCTCCTCCATCAGGCTCTCACACTCAGAGCCACTATTCCATCCCCACCCCCACCCCATGTCCTAATCACCCCAGGGCCAGGTACCAGGCAACTAGGGATGACCCCTATGACCCCAGCGCCTGCTGAAATTATCCAAACTGGTGCGTCCTAAACCTGCTTACCCAGACTCATCTATTCCTCCCCATGGAAACCACAATACAGGCTCTTTCCCATGTGTTCCCCTCATCCCCTCAGCCCCCTGACCAACTCTGGTGCTTCCCTGTGTGGCCCCCCACGGCAGGGCATGTCCCCTCCTCTTGAGAACTGTAACAAACTGTCTTTTCAATGGAAGTCTTCTCCTGATCAGCTGACCTCACCAGACCTGAGTAAAAACAAAATCTACATTTTAAAGGAGTAAACAAGCTATACTTCACTCTATTTTACCTCCACCTAGAACCTGGCTTCAGGAACAGTTATGATTCGCGGGATTTTCGCGGCCTGTTTTCTGCCATGGAATTACAAATCGTAAGGGCAGATGTCACTCTGGGATTGAATTGGGAGAGACACACTTGTCCTGCCAGTAATGTGGAGTCGAAGCATTAACGTCTTGAGAGCAGAATAGCCATCGTTTCATCTTCCTGCAGGACAAGGGATCACTTTGCAGTCTCCAGGGATATCAAGCATCTACAGAAGGAACAGTTGCACATTCACTGGGACAACATCACACTCACAGTCATGTATTCCAGCAATATTTCACTCGATATTCAGAAAGTCAGACTGGCCACATCCTGCCACGTGCCTTCTGTTCGCTGTGCAGCCACACAATACCATGAAGAATGCCTTAAACACACCCTTTACTCGCTTGTCCCTGCATCTTTGCTCACACTGTTCCAGCAGCCGGAATGCCATTCCCTCTCCTAGCCATTTTGGCCCATTAGGATTCTATTACCCATCAAGTTCCAGTTTGCCTCCATAAGGGAGCCTTCCCCCGTGCCCCCCACCCCAAGACTGAAGGATTTGGTTTTTCCCCTCCTTTCCAACACCTCTTTCATGTTTCCCTGTTTGCTCCTTATGGGGGCCGTGTTTATCTCTGCTATAGAAAACATCTGTTAACAGTTAAGACTTCACTGCTCTCTGTGTGACCAGCACTGTGCTGTTTTACCTGCATCCTATCACTGAGTGCTTGAGCTAACCCTTTGAGGCAGGTACTACCATCCCTGTTTCACAGCTGAGAAAATTATGGTTCTAAAAAGTTAGGCAAATTGCCCAAGATCGCATTAGTCCAGTGATGCAGCCTAGATTAGAACCTGGGTCCCTCAGACACAAAGTCTGTGCTCTTAGCAGGAAGGTTTGCCTCTTCCTGGGCAACATACTGCCTAGGAGGGTGAGACTGTGTCAGACATTGCCCATGCCCTCACTGTGCTCAGCGCAGTGCCCACGCATGGGGCACAGTGAGTGCTTAACATCTGTTAAACTGAATTAATTATTCCGGTTATGTTTGAAAATTATAAATTACAACTGTTCATCCATTGTGCTTTGTCACTCATTTGGTAATGGGTCATTGCCTGTATTCTTCATGTCAATGTGAATTTGATATAATCCTCAGAAGGGACCCATTTGGTCTCTGCTCCATACAAGTAGCCACTAAGACAAAGACAACGGGTCCGATGGACATCTTTGTCCTTAATGGATGTCCTCAAGAATTATGAGGTGAAAAGTGGAACTGGGTCCTGGAGCACACTTCCATACTTTACACCCACTTCTCCCTAGTCCACTGACCTTGGGTCAGTCTCCGTTTCTGCATGTGCACATTTTCACAGGGGTGCTGTAAAAATGCCATGATGTGTGTAGCATGAAGCCCTCCACATATAATGTGCTCAGTAAGGTGTTCAAAAGAAAGAAGAGAAATAGTAGTTGCAGCTCACTAAACACACAGGAAAAGCCCCGGTAAATAAATGCCTACTCTGTGCAAGGGCTCATCCTAGATGACGTTGTCTTATCATTTCAGCATCCAATGAGCAGTCTAAATGAACAACACAAGTTGGAGGTAGGAGAGATCACTACGGCGATGAGAACCAGTTTTTCAAAGATACAGGCGTTTAAAGGGGAGCAGATTTTAGATAGTGAGAAGGAAAAAGCAAGACTAATCTGAGCAGAAAAGAATGCAGCAAGATGCTGTCCCAGAGAAAAGGAATGTGCAGCCTAGACAGGGGTATTGAAGCAGTCCTTTTCCACTCTACATTGATTACCCATGGGACATGGCATGGCCTAGTGATAAAGAGTATGTTCAAGGGCATTGGTGTCAGACATGCTGGAGCTAGAATCCCAGCTCTACCATTTCAGAGTGCGGGGCCCTGAGCAAGTCACTCATCTCTCTCGGTCTCAGCTTCCTTGTCTGTAAAATGGGATGGTTTAATAGGAACTTATTACTTATGTGAGCACCACGCGTGGGCATAGAGTAAACACTCAGCCGATGGTAGTGTTTGTTACAATAGCAATGGGGCATACAGAATGGGGATATGTCTACGTCAGAGGACTGTTGTAAGGGTTCGAGGAGACGATGCGCAGAACTCCCAGCACAGTGTCCACCATAGACGAGCGATAAGTGCAAAGTATTATTGTTAGTAGTGGCAGTTCTAACACTGCAATAACATGCATAAGGCTCAGCAATTAGAGAAGGGGTTTCTAAGAAGATAACAAGAGAAGATAATATTAGGAATAATAATAATAAATAGCAGCATATTACATGCCAGGTGCCAAGTTAGGTCTTTCCCATGCACGAACTCGTTCCTTTACACAGCCCCACACATAGGGAATATAATTTCGTTTTTCACTGAGGAGGCTCTACCAATACTATTAAGCAAGGATAGGCAGATTTTTTGGTAAAGAGCCCGGTAGTAAACACCTTGGGCTTTGCAGGCTATATAGTCTCTTCCACAACTAATAAATTCTGCCACTGTAGTGGAAACACAGCCATAGACAGTATGTAAATGAGTGGGCATGAGTGTGTTCCAATAAAACTTTATTTACAAAAGCAGGCAGCAGCAGGATCTGGCCTGTGGGTCACAGTTTGTCGAACTCTGCTTTAAGCCACTGAGCTTTTGAAGTTGTTACGGCAACATAACCCAGCCCATACTATCTGATATAACGACTACACTTGACAAAGGGAATCCTATTAGAGAGCTGCAGAGAAACAACTGCATTTTCATGTTTCTCTATGAGAATATTTGTTAAACTGGGACCATGCAAAATTGACCTGGATTCAGATTATTATTAATCAGGTCGAATAATATCTGTGTTGATTTCACGGCCTTGGGGAGGAAGCACACACTGGACCTTTGGCCAGAAATGCTATTCCATCCTTTTCTCACCAGGTGTACTTCCTTCAGGAAGCCCAGCCTAGAACCACCTTCAGTTTTGGCCGACCACGTAACCTCCTTTGCTCATTGTAATTAGATTCCTGAGATCATTTAATGAATGTCTTTCTCTTCCAGGGAACAGTGAACTCCAGGAATGCCAGAGTCGTGCCTGGTTTTGTTCACTGTAGAATCCCAGTACCTGCTACATAGTTGGCCCTCAATAAATATTTGTTGTACCATACAGCAAGTAAGATAGATCACTGGTAGTCCATTTCCTGGTGTCTCACAGAGCTGCAGGGACCTATCCAAGGTAACAAAATTATTATGCAGTAGAGCTATAATTCAACCCAGAGTTGGCTGATACTCAAGCCTTGATCTTAAGCAGAACACCCCATTGCCTCCCAGAGATCTGGGGATAACATTTGTGGGAAATAGAAGTACCAAAGAAAGATTACTTGAACCAAAAGGTAGGAAAGCATGGAGGGAGTTGAGCAATTACCTTCAAAATAAGAAAGCTCAGTTTTTCCCTTTGGTTTACTAAAAGATTCCAAGTGATATCTAACAGATGTCTTCTGGATGCCTTTTGTTTGGCTGCACACTACTGCAAAATAATTTTTTTAATTAGTTGCCAGCATTAAAAAATAAAGAAATCCCTTCAAAAGTCTAGATTTCCTGCTTCTCTTAAAGTCAGAGGATCTGGCAACACTGAATCCCTAGTTCCTGAGGGCAAAAATCAGCCTTAGATTGAGCGTCTGCTCTCCAATTACAACAGTCTCCACTCAGCCGCCTTCTGTGAGTTACAAAACCTGCCTGGACCTTGTCACATTGATATGGGAACCCCTGGGTTATATGGAGACTGGGTAGAGGCAATTTAGGAAAAGTGGGCTACAAGCTGAGTAGAAAGACAGGAGAATGAGATTGTTTAGTTTCCTTTGGAAAGGATATCGAAAGGAAAGAAGGAAGGAATGGAGAGAGGGAGGGAGGCAGCGAGGGAGAAAGAAGAAAAATTGTAGCATTGAAATTAGAAGCCAAAGAGAAATACTGAAGAGGTGGAAAGTTTTCACCTGGGTCATAATTTTGTAAATGTCGAAATAAAGAGCAGGGGGTGGAAGAGAAAGCGGTTCCTGAAGCACGTGGCAGTGATGGAGGGAACATCCACTGTGGTTCCTGTTAGAATGATCTGATTTAGTATCAGACTGAGGAGAGTTATTCATGTGCAAAAAACTTAGCAGCCATTTCATCCAAGCCTCTCACATCTGGGAGCTGTGTTTAAGAGCAGGAATCAGCAAACTACTCTGTAAAAAGATGTCTACCATTTTGCTTTCCCAGACCTCTGATAACCTTCAGAATTAAACTTCAGAATCTTAAGGTCAATTTTAGAGTCAAGATTAGCCAGTGAACTTAATAACATCAACCATGATACTTTATACACCATAAGGAAGGACGGTTGTTTCAGCTCTTAGTAGTAAAAGTACTGATAAACCCAAAACAGAAAACAAACAAAAAAGACCTCAGAATCACAGCTCAAAGAGCAGTGAAGACAGGTTGAAATTCTGTACTACCACATTTTAGCTGTATGTCTTTGGGATATTTACATCTCTGGGCCTCAGTTTTCTCACTTGTAAAATGGGTTAGCACCATCTAGTCTGCAGGATTGCTATAACAACTTACTAAAACAAAGTTTGTAAAGTGTGTAGCACATACACGTCTCTCTTTCCAGCCCTCCCATCTCCCTAAAACAGGCATACAAAGGCATTTGCATTAAGTCTATTGTCTTTACTTTTGAGAATTATTAGCAAAGTATATAGTTATGATATAAAAAATAATGAGAACACTCACTGATTTTCAGCAAGTACAATGGCTTTCTCTAAAACAAAGGTGTGTGATTACTTCAAAGATATCCATGCCTTCCTTCCGTGAACCTATCTACAGAAAGCATACAAATTATAAGTGCCTTGATGACTTCAGACACTTCGGGTTTTTCTATTAATTTTAGAAAACACAAATGCCCCAACCTTCAAAAATCAAACATCCAGGCATTCAGTGCAGTTAAATATTTTTCCTTCTCAAGAAATAGTTATTACTTCTTAAGGCTGAACTTTGAAGATACTGTTTATCCTGTACATGTCTAATTAAAACTCTTAACTTTAATTCAGGAATTCTCAATAAACCTGTCTCTTTAGATTACTTTAACAAAATTAATATTTTCTTTTACTAGGTGTTAATATAAACAGGGAAGTTTACTTCAAGATTTTCTAAAGACTGCAATATCCATGGCTCCCCCAGCCCAGCGTTCTAATTCCTCCCTGCAGCAACAGAAAACGAGGGAAACTGCTGCCACATGTGCCTGCCTTGCGCTCCACACAAGCTCCATCCCTGCCTGCAGCTCAGCCCAGCCCTGGGGCTGAGATACACTATGGAGCCGCCAAATCAAAGGACTTCACCAAGACAACTTTGATTGTGCCCAAATGGTGGAGAAAGGTCACACAGTAACACAGCCCCGCTACTAACAACAAATCTGTAATTGCAGAAACATTGGAAACAGCCTAACTGTTCACCAACTGGCTAATGACTGACAAAAGCACCGTGAGTGGCGTAATGGATGGCTGCTGACAGGGAGGCAGGTCTGTGTGTCCGCACAGAAGGATCTCTAAGAAACAGTAAGTAAAAAAAGGAGCTTATTGTTTTTCATATCCAGTATGGTCTTAGGATGTGTGGAAAATTCCCACAATATATGTGTACATTTGATAAGTATGTAACTACATAAAAAATGATATGAGAGGTAACTCCCCCAAAAGATAAGAGTGGTTACCCCTGGGGAGGGCACAGAACTTCAGTGTGTTCAGAGAGATAGAAGAGGAATGTATTCTACATATTCAAATTATTTTGTTTTGTCTTTAAAAAAAACCTGACAATACAAATGTATTTTTGCATCACTTTATCATTTAAAAATAAGTAAAAATCCATTTTAACTATGCATCTTTGAGCATATAAAAGTTTTGTAAAATAAGCAAGTCCATCTGAATCAGGTAGTACCAACCTCATAGGATTGATATAAGCATTATGTGACGTCACAAATGGGCTTAGCACCTGATAAATGTTTAATAACCATGATACGCTACTCCTGTGTCAGTTAATGATCTCTAAGACTTCCTGTTGGCAAAATGTGTCAAATTGCATTAATGCCATCAGTCACTCCATTCTGCTGATTTTTCTAATTGCAAGTACGTAAGCGAAAAGCACTTCAATTATGTTCATCGTCACTCTCAAGAATTGATTTGCCAAGAAAAATAAGAACTATGAGCTTTATAAATGTTCCTAACTTGACTTACAAATTTCAGCTTGTAGATAGTGCAATGCCCAGGATAAGGTTTTGTGTAATAATTTATCTCTAAAAGATGGGCATTATAGCAAAGTAGTATAAAAATGAAAATAAGTGTAAAAGTACATTCACTTCCCCATAGTGGTGAGTCAATGTTGACAATCTTCCTGGGCTCTGAAACATTCCCAAAAGTTGTAAAGATTGTGTCATATAAACCCACACCTACAGTAGCTAAAGAGAGTAAATTGAGCAACACTAGACATTGCAGAAGTGGGAAAAAAATACAAGACAAGATGGCTCCATCCTCAAGAAATTCACAGTCAAGTTACAGAACAATTCTGGAAACTTAATATTAAGTACTGTGTTGAGAGAGCAGAAAAAGTGACCGAGGCCAGTCATCCAGGGATTGTGAACACAAATAGGTGTCTACCTGGACCTAAAGACAGGTGGAGAAATGAAGACGAGAAATATGGCCAATGCAAAGAAAGAATTGGAAATGAACTTGCCAGGAACACACTTATACAAGTTCTACAAATGAACAAAAGAAACATTTTCGAACAGCCCGTGTCTTAATTCTCTCTCAAATCCTACATATATTAATGAACATTCGTTTATTTACGTGTGCAAATCTACTCGACAGTCCATTACAATATCTTGATAATGATCTCCCCTCCACCGTATTTCACCCAGCATGTAGTATTCCTTTGAAATTCACTTTCTACAGAAAGACTAGAGACAACTGGCTTACTTCTTCTAGACTGGGATTTAGATAAACTCAGTTTATAAAACACACACTGGCACACTCTAACAAGTCCATACTGAATATGCTTCACCTTCTGTAGTACTTAAGAGGCTTCAAAAAATCAACATGGAGAAAGAAGAACATTAACAAGAAAGACTTTTCTACCTGAATTTCATCTTTTATATACTTTCTCTAAAATATGTAAAACATTTAGGATTCTTGGAGTCAGACTTATGTTTTACTAATCAGAAAACCCCCAGACTGAAAAGTTAATAGAAGACTCCAAGCAGGCAAAATAAAATTTTCTAAACTTCTAGAATGAGAGTAAAATAGAAATTAGATCCTCCTATGACTGATACCCACCAATGTGGGTGAAAGAAATGATGTCAAGCAAAAATCATGTCGCCAGGGTCTGTGCCTGGCAGACGAAGCCATTTCCAGGGGTGTTATCTAGGACCGACCCAGCCTAAATGGAGTGAGTCGTCAGCAGGTCCAGGACATCAGCCAGCTGCAAAGCCTTACAGTGACTGGCTAGATTGAAAAAAGATTTCCAAAGGCTTCAACATAAAAAACCCAACTGATTCAGCTTCCCTATCAGATTTCCCAATGTTTTCTTCTAGGTCATTTATATCCAAATTACCCCCTCATAAAAACAAAGACTTAGATAAACTACAAAAAAGTTAAAACAGGGCTTTTCCCTTCTGAAAAGTGTGTTTTAGTTGATTCGATAAAATGTCTGAAATCATCTTCAGGGTCGCCGTCAAGATGAGAATAATTTAGCAGAGACAGCATCTGTATAAACTAGAATGTAAATTCCTAAAGTAGGTGGGAGACATCTTGTGGCATATCCATGTCATTGGGAATGAAATTCAAAGCCCCTACGCAGGCCACTGACTCATTTGTTTTTATTTTGTTTTTAATGTTTTCTTGTATGAATATCAAACGCATATAAAAGTACAGAAAATAATATAATGAATCTCCATGTAGGCACTCCTCACTTCAACAAAGACCCACTCATGGCTACTCTTGTTTGTTTTATAACCCCTACTGTTACCCCTCCCCACTCCCCTAATTATTTTAAATCAAATCCTAGACGTTACAACGTTTCATCTGTAAATATTTTAGTATGTATCTTTAAAAGATAAGGACTCTATATTAAAGAAAAAAAATCTATCATCATACCTTAGAAAAAGTTACCAATGATTCTTTACAATCATCAGTTCAACCTTCAAATGTCCCCAGTGGTCTCACAATTTTGCTTATTTGAATCAGGATCCATATTAAGATTCATATGTTACGATTGGTGAATATGTCTCTTAAGATTTTTAATCTTCAGTTTCCCTCTCTATCCCATTTTTCCTTGAAACCTTTTCTTACTATTTTTTTAAAAAATAAAAACACAGAGCTATCTGTCCTATAAGAGTTTCCCATGGTGGGGAGGTGGCTCACGGCATCTCTAGGAGTTGTTTGCCAATTTCATCTTTGTCCTCTGTATTTCCAGTAAGATTCAGATTTGATTTTTCTGGCAAGTCTGGTCCATTGGCAAAAGGGAGTACTTCTATCAGGACGCATGTAACAATTGATGTGACATCCATTAAAGCTCAATCCTCAAATCCATTAAATCATTAGAAGTTGCAACATGGTGATAGTCTAGCATTCTTTCTTCATTTGTTAGCTGGAATACTTCTATAAAGAGAATCTTCTTTGTCGATTCTTTGACTTCCCTGACATACTATTTATATGAAAGAGTTATGATGAATGCTCATTTCTTTCCCTTTATTTACCAGTTTCAAAAATAATGTGTTAGTTCCCTAGAATCTACAAAAGAGATTTTCGGTTGTTTTTTTGGTGTGTGTGTGTGTGTGTGTGTTTTAGTTATCATTCTGAACTCATAGATTTAAGCATATTTTATGTGTTATTGGTACTCAAATTCTTTGTCCAGTGGGCACATATTTTTATTTGCTCCTGAATCCTATCAAAGACATGCCTTATCAGTCTTTGATAGCTTTCCAGCTTTCTCGCATAAGATGTTCTAGGCATTGTGTGTGTGTGTGTGTGTGTGTGTGTGTGTGTGTGTGTGTGTGTTGACATATGAAATACATCCTAGGACTACAGTATTTTTACTTAACTTCATCAATCTCGCATCTGTATTTCCTTTCTCCCAAGCGCTTAACGACACCAACAGAAACACTCATTTGTTTTATCCCACTCTTCACACACACTCTTCTATTATGTCTTAGAATAACAATACCCACACTACAACCAATAATATAAATACTGAAAAGAATTTAAGATTCTTTGCAGATTTTCTTGTCCTGGACTATATCCCACTAGAGATATGCACTCAAAGTATCGTGTTTTAAAGTCACTTGGAATAAATCCACTCTGTGTGATTATACTACCACTCAGATACACAGATAAGTTCATTTTCCTTTTAACTTTTTAGGAACTGCCTTTTTGGATTTAATTTTGCTTTACCATTATGTAAAATATGCACATTGTTCCAAAATCAAATCTACAAAATAGCCAAAGAAGTCTAGGTTCTTACCCTGTTCTACAGCGAAATAAGTAACTTTTTAAAAAAATTTTATAGTTTGTCCATCAATTTTTTGAAAAAAGTAACTACATACATTTGTACATATATATATTTGCATTCCCCCAATCTCTTAGGTAAACAGTGGCACACATTATACACTTTCACCTTAATAGATCCTAGAGGTCACTTTTTCCACTTACTAGATCCTAGAGATCACTGTATCAGTATATTGAGATAGTCTCCAACTTTTACACAGCTACATCGTTCTCCGTTTTGTGGATCATTTATTCAACCAGTCCCACCCTGATAAACATTATTTGTTGTTTCCAATCTTTCACTAATACAGAGAATGTTGCAATGAACAGTATTGGATATTTTGTATTTTTGCCTGTGTATCTTTGGGACCTATTCCTAGAATTGGGATTGCCGAGTCAAAGGTAAACATGTAACTACCTAGATATTGCCAAATTCCCCTTCTGAAAGGGGATATAGTATTTTGCATTCCTACCAGCAATATTATTAGAGGACTAGTTTTTCCCACAGTCTTACCAATAGAGAATATTTCAAATCTTTGGATTTCTGCCAATGTAATAAGTAAAAATTATTTTTCAGTGTAGTTTTAATATGCATTTCTCTTACCATGTGTCAGGTTCAGCATTATAAATTAAGCACCTTTTACGTTTGTTTTTCTGTACATTATCTATATACTAGGCCCATTATTCTATAGGGTTGTTGGCCCTTTGCTTAAAAACTTTATATACTGAGGATATGAACCCTTTATTTGCAGCATAACTTGTAAGTATGTCGCCCAAGTTATTTGTCTTTTACTCTGCTATAATATTTTTTTGCCATGCAAAAATTCTTTATTTTATGGCATCAAATTTATCATTCTTATACGTTATTGCTACCAGATGTTGATTCATGGTTAGGAAAGTTTTCCCCATACCTAAGTTATAGAGGAGTTCATCTATGTTTTCTTCTAATACTAGTTAAAGCATCGCCTAAGACTGGATATTTCCATTGCTACTATGATGTGGTGTCACATCTAACTCTCTAACGACACCTCCAGTGATACAGGAGAGCAACAACAGTTTCAACAAATACTTTTTGAGTTCCTATACTATGGTAGGCACTGCCCTCAGAGCTCACACACCCCAGTGGAAAAGCCAAAAGGTCATTGTCTTTAAGAAGTTTATATTGTAATGAAGTTTTCCTTCCATATAAATATTAAGTAAAAAAGGCTTAAAATAAATACTCAAGTGCAACACAGTAATGAAAACCCCAGCTAGGCCACAATGTCTCTGAGAAATGAGATGATATTTTTGTGTCCTACACAACCTATAGTAGAGACTGTATCCAAGAAAATGACCCTTGAAAATGTAACGATGTGTAAATGAAAAGAGCTCCAAGCACTAAAACAAGTTCTCCTTTTGGGTAGGTACTTTTCTAGGCTTACTCAGAGGCCCTATTATATAGCCAAGGACTTTATTAAGGGGTTGCTCTGTCAAGGAACCAACTAGACTGAATCTTCCATGAATCAATGCTGGTGAATACTGAAGGACAAAAAGAACAACAATCAATTCTTAAACTTTTTGTTTCCAGCAATCATATTATGGGTGATAATGTTGGCAACATTTACCTCTTGTTTACTTCTGACACCTAGCACCATGCCTAACACACAGTAAGTATTTTATAAATAACCTACTAGAGATCCAACAAAGAAGGTAACCAAAATGAACCAAAATTATACTGTATACCTAATTTTCATATCTTAGTTCGTTCTCTCTCTCTCTCTCTCTCTCTCTCTCTCTCTCTCTCTCTCTCTCTCACACACACACACACACACACACACACACACACACACGCACAGAAAAAATGCAAATAGTAAATTTTTCCTAGTTAAATCTTTAAAATTCATGTACATCTTTGGGCAAATGTACTTTTTGACTTTGGATGGGAATGAGGCGGAAGAGTTGACAAATTCTGAGGTCTAGATCTCTGGCAGTCCCAAGCAGGTATTCTAGTCGTGTGTTTCCCCTCTTCCTGTACTGCTCCCAGAAGAACTGTCAAAGGTGGTCACTGCTGTGGAGACAGCTGACCCTTCTGATACTCAGTCTGCTGGCACTGGGCTAAGAACCCAGGCTGAGTAAATGAGGAATTGGATCTTCTCTTTTCCTTCATATTTGGCCTGATCTTAATCACACAACTTATGACCTGTCCAATTTCAAATTAACAACTTCCAAGTCGTGTCTTAGAGGCCAAACATCATTCGATCATAACCATAAGGATTTAAGAAATCACCTACGTTTGAAAGTAAAAGATGAAATAAATAATGCAAATAAATTTCACACACTTCAAGATAGAAATACTGGCAATAAAAACAAACTTCTAGGGTTAAAATGATCTTCGTAGACACAATGTATTACCACAAGTTGTAGTCTCTCTCCTTTTTAAAATAAACTAAGAAGGAGAAATATGTTATCCTTATGGAATAAATATCTGTATTCAATTTTAAAAAGCATAAAGTTCAATGAAAACGGGTAAAAGATTCTTGCAAAAGCTCTGCAATTTAACTTCACTCTCTAGATTTTGGTTTGGTGTGTAAATACATACATAAAGAAACCCAACCACAGCAAATGTTAGCTTTTTTCCAGAGGAATGGAGGCAAGTGTTGCAAATGTGGGTCCTGTGTCAGGAGAACATAATCACAATGTAAACTGGTTATTTCCAAATGGTGTCCCCCAGCAGGGAAAAAAAAAATGAATGGAAGTACTTAATAAATTCTGTTTTCCATAAAATTCATACCAAAGGGGGAAAAAAGAAAGAATGTGAGCTCGGAGGTCAGTGAGAGTTTTGTTGGATTTCCCTCCTTCTAAATTCTGTCATCTCCTTTTTAAAGTGGCAATTCAGCTTTTCACAGATATGACAGAAATACATTCTTTTTTCCTGCAAACCATTCACCAGTAAGTAACACTTACTAGTGGACATGTACTTTCTCACAGATGATTGACTAATTGGATATTGTCACTTCCAGTTGCAGCTTAATATGCTATAAACAATGCCATTTTCAAGCAGAAGTAAAACCAAACAAAAGTACTAGTGATCTATTTCTTTTCCTTCAAAGAAGATAAAGGGTTCTGACTCCATCTTTACACCCCTAAACAATGGATGCAGATTATGATGGGGTTTAATGTAGAAATTAAAATGATTCAGTTATCTTAATTATATGTTTAGCCACACGGGTCAAATAACATCCTACAGAGCTCAAAAAGAAGGGCCAAATTCTTTTGTTTCACTAGAAAAAAATAAGTAAGTTGACAATGGGCTAAGGATTGGAAAGTTTTTGATTAAAAAGGGATTTTTGTTGGAACACTTATAATGAGATTTGAGCTGCAGTAACAATATAAAATTGAAAGCAGAATTACATACAAAACGAGTACTGTAAAATATCATTATTTTAGTACAATAGAAAATAAGGTGTTTGTGGTTTTACTCTATAAATTCTGTGTTGTCTGCTCATATGCATTCCTCCTTGGCTGTCTTCTGAATAGCCATTCTGATTTCCCAGCTCTTCTGCACCAGCATTCATTTGCGGTGGGGGTAGGGGTAGGGGTGGGGGGCGTGGGACCCATACAGTCAACATCTCCTAGGCTCAACTTTTGTCCTCCATTTTATTGGCTTTTCAGGACTAATTCTTGTCCATGCATCACACTGGTGTTCAGTTACAGGGCAGACAATGAATTTTCCTAATCCATTTAGTGTGCTGACAGAGCCATGTTCACAATTTATAGAATTTCCTTTCAGACATCTACCTATTTCACAGTTCGTTAAGATTCAAACTGAACACCTGTGTTTATGAAGTCAAAAGCAATTTTACACTAAAAAGGTGTTAAGTAAGGCATTCTCTGTAAGCCTCAACAACAATAACAACAACAAATGTACTAGACTCTTGACCTGCGGAACAAAATAATGTCTGTAGCTACCTGCATCATTCCTTTATGGGCAAAAAATTGCCATAGAACTGCAGCCAAAAAACATAACACATTTTAATTCCTTCACCCACCACAATTCTTTCATGTTTTACCTTAAGAATGCAAGAGTATGAGGCTGCCTTGCAAAGTTCACCCAGATACATAAAATCTACAAAACACCTAAAAATTTCAGGAAGTAAAATGTGGCCACTTCTACCCAATGTCTTCACTAGCTTAGGAATAAGGACACTTTCAGCATTCTGGGGCCCACAAAGCCTGAACCTGGCTCAATTTTATGTGACCCCTCCCCCGTTTTTCACATCATTAATAAAGAGAATCCAAACGAAACCCACAGACAGTAGGGGACGGGAAAGTGTGTAGTTTGGCACTGCCATCATACATGCCCTCAAAATGAAAAGGAGGAAAAAAAAAATAAAATGCTTGTAGCAGAGGTGGTGACCCCTATAACGACTGTGGTTCCCAACATTTTTTTTCGACTGGTAATAAACTATTTTGCAGACCTCCCAATTGTGGCCACCATGATAGTTACAGCTTTGCAGGTTTATGTCTTTTTCTTGCAGTTAAGAGTGTTATCAATAAAAATTTCAAATGATGCTTTTCCTGGTCAAATAAAAACATTTTAAAATGTGAAGCCAACGTTGGAATGAGAATGGTAAACTCCAAGTGACACCAGGATTTTGGTTTGTATATCGTTTCACCATGTCCCTTAATTTATGAATTTTAAAGACATTCCTTGCAAGTCTTGAAAGTGAGACAATGCACCCCGATACTGCGCTGGGGTAATTTGACTGTCTTGAAAGTTGGTTTTATCATATGCAACTAACTTTTTTAAAAAGCACCTCACTTTTAAATGTCGTGATTACGAAGGGTCTTAAACAAAAGTCTATCTCAGAAAGGACATTTCACATATTATTCGTTAATCACTAAGGTGATTAAAGAGGACTTTCCCGCTTGCTCGTCAACCACGACAGGAGGTAAAATGGAAAACTGAAATGACTGTTTAAAAGTAAAGGAGATTCCCTTGTAAATCCCACTTAAGATACTGTGGCAAATATTATTTCCATCTATTTAAAAAAAACACAAAACACTCTTGTGGTCAAAACATGTGAGTTGAGAAGAAAGAGAAGTTCCTTCCATATCTGGAATCGTTGGCAAAGCCCTGTGGGGATGAACCCATCCCGTCCCACAGCCCCAAGAGGCCACAAAGCATTGCTGACTCCTTGTCATGGGGACCTCTATCCTATACTCCAGTCCTAACCTCACCCTGAAGTGCGGTGGAGGGCTCATCTCAATGCAAATCAGCCAAGAAATAAGGACTCATAAAACTTATTTTTCTCCATGTAACATTTTAATTGTCAAAAGCCTGGTTCTCATGATTCATCTTGAAAACTGACAGCACAAGTCTGCTTTCTGGCTGGGTTATCACACTGAATCATCTGGGACTCAGAGACCAAAAATCGCTGCCATGGGCTCAGAACACACCTCCTCCACCAACACCTTGTACAACCTTCCTGCAAAAACAATCATCACAACTTCTGGTAACAATGCATTTAATGTTTTACATTACGGATGTGTAATATGTGTATCTCAGACAACTTAAAGGTCACCTGAGTCTCCAACACAAACAGAAAGCAAAGACACTGCTTTCCATTCTTTTACTTTTTTCTTTCGTTTTTACAAAGTGTGCATGCAGGTATGAATATGTGTATATATATACACGATCATAAACATCTATAAAGAAATAAAAACTAAATAGTATGCAATGAATTCCTCTTAATATACTAAAATTCTAGACTTCATGTACAATGTTAACCCTCTCTAGAGTTTGGGCAATATCTTTCCAATATGGCCAGTGTTACTGTTATTACACCCATAGTGTTACTATGAGGATTTAAATCTCAGAGTTCTTCATTCTTAGACCACCTTATAGCTACGACTGGGCTGCATTCTTGAAACCCCAGTGAAGCCACCTGTTGAGACAGAATTATACAACTGGCCATAAACTTTGCCGTGAAGATTAAATCTGATAATGTATATCAGATCCTTGACACAAAGGAAGCCCTTGATCCACCGGGAGTTATGAAAAGCACTAGGTTTCTGGTTAAGAGTTCAGGGTTTGGGAACCCAGGCCCTGTCACTCACCATCGTATGCGTATGACCTTGAGCAAGTTACACATCCTCTCTAAACCTCTATTTTCTCATCTTAAAAAAGAAATCAATCACACCCACTGCACAAGTTGTAAGTCAAGTTTAAAATGAAGTATTGCGTGGAAAACACATAGCCACGGTTCCTGCTTCTCAGTATAGCAGCCACAAGACACTCAGTAGACATTTGGGCCATGACATTCAATTAAAAAGTCCAAGACCAATACCTCCTGAGATTATGGGTCCCATAGTATCCAGCACCTTGCTCATTGTAGATGCTCAATAAAATATTATCAAATGATACATCCACTCATTAGACAAATCGAGGGAGGCGTCCGTCTGAATGAACGATAGCCGACTGAAGACTTTCTGAGTAGATGCAGTAACTCCTGAAATAACCAAACCAGCGGAGTGTCTGTAAACCCATGAATAGTATTCCTTTTTTTCAAGGAGAGCCAAGGTGTTTGAGTGTGCACTCAAAGAGGACTGACTTCAATCAAAACATAAAATCTTCACATTATCAGAATAATGATCTTAGCAGTCTGAGCCTTCCATTTGAAGAGCTATAAATAAGACATTTCACACAGTTTGCATACTTGAGTTTTCAAAGGAACTAAGCATTTACGTTGATCTTCTTTCTTTCCTTTACTTACCTGCTTTGAAGCAGCAGAGGAAAGATGATGTACAATTAAGATTTTGTGTGGAATTATTAGTAACCAGTGATAATGAAATCACTGAGTATCTATGGTATTATAAATCTGTTCTCTAGCGCACACACACACACACACACACACACACACAGTAGAATTCTGGCTGGATGACGGCAAGAACCATATCAGGCACACAGTAGTCATTCGGAAATATGTGTTGAATGAAAAACATGCATGAAATCCATAGGGCAGCAATCTTGAATGAGAAACTCTTAGAAATGCTTCAGAGTATCTGTAAACTGTATGAAATTATTTATATTGTTGCCTGTGAATATGAGGGTATATGTGCTGAGGTGCATTTTTTCTGGGGAGCGAACCTATCAATTGCATGGTATATTCCTCTATACTAATTACATTTAAAAAACAAAAGTGTAACGGCCCCTTGCTATAGAACTGCCACTAATCTAACCTGCATGTATTGCCCCTTGCCTCCATAAATACAAAATCCCTACATTCTTTGTTAATTAAAAGGATTCTCAAGTAATTATCCTTAGACAAGAAGAACTCTTCCCTGACCTATTTGGAACAGAAACGAATAAAAGAAAACATTATAGACCACGGTCGTGTAACACATCTTCCAGAAAACATGCAAAAACGTTGTCACGTCGGGTCACTTGGAAATAATGCTGGTCTGGGGAAAAGTGTACTTGCCAGAAAACAGGAAGCCATTGATCGCTTAGTTGGGGGACAGAACAAAATAGATGGCACTTTCACAGTATCTTCATTTCTCTGTATCTTTTTCAGACACAAAAGTGTGACTCGATTGAAATATGAAAGTCTGAGCTCGGTAAATATAGACACCAAAAATTCAAAGGAGACACACAAAGGTGGAACACACACAGGATGGATAATAAGTGAGGCAGAGTATTCCCTAAACATCCCTGATATACAACAGAAATGATAATGACAACAATAATGAAAACATAATTTATAGCTAAAACCCTTTACTCGAGTTAGAGCACTTTACACGGAGATGTGTCAGGAGGGCACAACGGCGGCCATTTTACAGATCAAGACACGGAGGCTCAGAAAAGTTCGTCCTAGTCACGTCACAGTAATTAAATGGAGAGGATGTCTACACATCTCCCACTTCTAAATGCTGTGTTCTTTAGACATTTTACTTCAGATCACAGAATAATAGTTAGGCCGCTTTTCTTCCTAATTTCTGGATATGTTGGTAATTTTTTGTTGAAATCCAGAAAAATCAAGGTGCTAAAGAAAGCCATTTTATTATCTCGACTGCCACGTAATTAATGTGTTGGCGGATGGGGACAAGTTGGCACATTGAAAAAAAAAAAAAAAAAAAAAACATCAAGGAAAGTAGCAAAATAAGAAACTTGGCCTTGGGGTCCTTTGAAGCTATTTTAAAAAGTAAAAAGTTATGTTAAGAGCTATGTGGTATAGCCCTCTGTGTGTGTAATTATTATTCCACTGATTTATTGCACTCAGTCAAAGAGCATCTGGGCATTTGTACGAGTTAAAACAAACTAAGCCAAGAGCCAAGCCACACAGCCGCAAACCTAGACAACGTGCCTCCCACCCCTGTCCCACTCTTCGTCCTACCACCTCCCAAATGCAAATTCTCTGGTAGCAAGAGTCTTCTATGCATAGATGAACTATTAAGCAAGTGACATCTGTCATTATATTCTGAAAGTGTAGCCAGAGCCAGTTGATGGCACAGTTTTTCCAGAGAAACCAGCAATGTTCTTCCAATTCTAGAGAGAGCCCTCTTCTGTTTTGGCAAAAGCTTTCAGGAATGACTCAGGAATCAAACTGGTAGGAGCTGTCACATGTAACCTCCTCCAAGGATGAGTGCCGTATCTTTCATATTAATCGAAACTCAGATTTTTTTTGTGGTAGGGCATAATGAAACATAACATATCTCATCTACTGAAGACTTGCCCACTAAGTTAAGGAGACTCTTACTTCCTTCTGTTTCTCCAAAAAGTAGGAAAATCACTTTAACGTTTTTTATCCTGTTGCCAAAAATCCTTTGCCTATGGTGCAATGATTAGAGCAAATTTTAACCTAAATTGCTTCCTCTAAGAGATGGACATCGTTGGGTAACTTTCTCCATTTTCATTTACAGAGATCTTAAAAGAAGAAAAAAGGCAAAAGAAAATTCCTCAGATGTTTCCAGCAGATAAAATCATTAATCTCACACTCCCAACTTCAAAGCAGGAGACTAGAAAATCACCTCACTTTCTCTGCACATGGAGAATAATTTTTTTCTACTTCAAAGCACTGTCTCTTTATTGGGTCATTTTAATTATTGAACGTGGGATGGAAGCTATCCACATAATGTCACCACTGCTTTTTTCATGAAATATATATAGGTCTAAGTTGGAGTACATTAATTCGAGAGAGGTAAAATACCGAAGAGACAATAAGAAAAGGGAAGTAGGCTGGGGAAGACAGGACTCAGCAGTGCAAGGTGGTGAGAGAAAGGAAATCAGCCTTTCTGAACTAACTTTTCTCATTCTGTCTTTCTGGAGAAGAACCATCAACAAGCCTGACTGCCTGTTTGGGCTACGGCCTTGCTTCTCCAATTTCCTCCTACCCAATGCACAACAACACAAGCACAATAACTTTATTAGCAATGTTGGCATTATTGCCAACATAAGACAGTTGTGGGTATAATCAGTTGCTCTGTGAATAACCAACGGGAAGAAAACCCTGTGCTCTAGAACAAGGGTCGGCACACTATCCCACCCAGCTAGAGAGAGGTCAAGCCAGGCATTCCAATTCCCTCTTAACCCCTCTTTCCACAAAATCACAATGTAGTGAGTTGGCAAACATTTTCTGTAAAGGGTCAAAGCGCAAGTATTTTCAGTGTTGCAGGCCATAGTCTCCATTGCTACTAAATTCTGCTGTTATAGCAGGAAAGCAGCCAAAGTCAACATGTAGGTGAATAAGTGTGGCTATGTTCTAATTAACTTTATTTACAAAAACAGGCAGAGGGCAGGATTTGTCCTACAGGCCATAGTTGTCAACCCGTTCTAGACAAGTGCTGGATGGCAGCGTTGTTCTATAGTTGTGTGATCCAACGCAGCAGTCATTCGCCACATGTTACTGTGAAATACTTGAAATGTGGCTAGTGTGACTAAGCAACTACATTTTAAATTCGACTGAATTGTCATTACTTTCAATGTGCATAGATACATGTGGCTCGTGGCTACCTTATTAGATACCACAGTTATAGATCATATTCACTGCTGCCTCCTCAGAGGTAAAAGTCACCTTGCAATTTATGGCATAGTTTAAATGTTTTGCCTTAAAAAGAAAATATCCATGCTTCCAAATTCACAATGGAACCAACTGAAAATTACATTTCTTAAATGTGAATATCTACGTCACTGAGTCCGAAATATTCTTTTTAGTTTCAATCAATCAAATAACTGCCCAGTAGCCAAGTGAATCGGGGCTGAGTCAGGTCCATGCCAAGACTTACCCAATCTGGAATCTGTTGCTTTTCTCCGGTGAACACTGTCCCGATTCTGACTGAGGGCACAGACTTATTAATGGCCCCACTAAAAATCTAAATCAGGAAAATCTAAATCTCTCCACAGACCCCAAAATATATACATGACATGCAAACGCATGGTTCAAAGAACACAGGAGGAATCACACATCTCCATTTCACCGCCTTCTCCTACAGTGACCCACATAACACATCACCTCAACGCTTTTAAAATCGGACAGATTCACTACATTCTTGCTATTGCCCACAGGCAATAATTTATTTTCTGTCAACTGTTTTATTTACACAATAACTAGTTTTGGTTCTGCATTCCTTAGCAGCTCCAAAGATAAAATCCAATGGAGAGAAGCAAGGAAATAGGACAGTAACATATTTATTTTCTTATAAATGTGAATAAAAAAAATAACCAACCAACATTTCCTTTAAGAAACTCACACAATACCAACTTTCTTCCATGGGCAAAATAATCTTGATAATTGAGGATACTGCCTAGAAAGTAAGAAACCTTTGGAACCGTGGGTCCCAGGAGGGGGACCTATACAGATACACCGCAAAGTAAGGCAGATGACAGTCTGACTAAAATGATTCTTGATAAAATAAAACCATTCAAGATCAAATCATTTATCTGGGGTTCCCAAACCCAAAAAGCTCTGAATAATGAAAAAGAATATTTCCAAATGTGAAGCAAATTGCTTCAGGGGTACAACCTGACACAAACTGACAGGAGGCTACTTATATCGTCTTTATTTATCCTACTTTAGTGTGAAAAAAAAAATTTCTGCATAAATTCCCATATGTTTGCTAATTGGGTATTGCTGCAACCCCACTAGGAGTGTTATATAATCTATGATACATGCAATGGCTCTGTCATGCGGGAGACCCTGCTCGCTGAGCCATTTGTCATGCAGGTCTCCCGCATGACACAGCGTAGTCAGCAGGATACGGTGAGGCCAAACAGGAACACCCACGGAGCCATAGTTAGGGGAGTTATACCACTATATTCTCGCTGGCGGCTAGGCCGGAGACACAGGGAGCAGGATCCACACGATCGGCAACCCGCCATGCTAATTGCAATCCGCTCTTGCTAGCTCAGCCACCATCTCCTTACTAGCCCCCATTTTCTGCTAGCGTAGCCACAGCAGTTCTATTAGTGGCCGATGGCTCACTGGTTACAGCTGATGGCCATCCAATCACAGTTGATGGCCATTTACTAGCTTAGCTAGCACCTTTTAGCGTGAGGCCGAGAGCCTAGAAACTGCTCTCTGGGGCTCTGTCCTCACAGGCTCTTATCTTTCCAAAATTCCCCAAATATCTGCTATCCAAAATACATCTGGCCCCAAGTGTTTGGATAAGGGATCTTCTACGGAAAGCTGTTCAGGTAGGACATTTTCTATCAGTTCAATGTCTGCTGCCCCGAATCCTGATACAGTGCCTTACCTCGGTCTGAAGAATGGCGGCCCTCTGTTCTTTGGCAGTAAGCGACTCTTTAAGCACTTCAATGTGTTGCTTGCAATCTGAGTTTTGATTGCTAAGGGTTTCAAGCTTTGTTTGTAAGGCAAGAAGTTCTGACTCCTTCTTTGAAAGTTCCTGCTTCAGCTGATCGATCTGTAAAACAACAGCCAAATTGCAAGGAATTAGAAGCCACAGCCCTTACTCTTTACATTTGGGAACTACTGATTTCTCTTAATTGTCAATAGCTGAGGATCATTATTCCAACAAGGCAGGCCATGATTTGCTTAAACAGATGGCCTGGGAGTCACACAGTCTTAGGCTCTGGAAGGTGGCTGACGAGTGGAGAAAACAGGAAAAGTAAGGTCAGCAGACTGCTTTCCACCTTCCACCTCTCTGAGAACCAAGGTTCACAGTGGAATGGCCAAATCTACTATTCATTCAGGAGACCTCAGAGTCTATTCACCATGTCCTCAGAAGGTCCCACAGGGAGCTAATAAAGACATAACCTTGACCTTTGCTCTCCTACAGCGGATCATTTGACAAAAGGGAATACTCAGCCAGAAAAACAAGTAAGCACTGGGGGTTTTGTTTGGGCTTATATTAAATACGGAGGAAACACAAAGAACATAAAATATATACAAAGTATACGGAAAAATAATACAAGAAATATCCAACATTTGATTTACCAAATAAGATCATTAGAATTACCTGTGTTCCAACCCGTTTCTATCTCCTAACTTCCCATTTCAGAAATAATTATCACTCTAAATGTTGTCCTTATTATTATATTTTCTTGCTAGTCATTTAGTCTTACCATATATTTTTACGTCTATAAATAACATATATTTAGTTTTGCATCTGTAAATAACATATTATTAAGTTTTGCATACTATTTAGGTTTATAACTTTTTTTTTTGTACTATTTATGTTTTTTTAACACTCTGCTTTTTTTCTACTCAATCTTATGTCCTGGAGATTAAATATGATTGTACATGCAATTTGTTCATTTTCATTGTAAGACTTCACCACAATTTATTTGTCCATTCTGCTGTGGATAGACATCTGAATTTGTTTCCAAGTTTTTTGCTATTACAAAGAGGGCTATTCTGAACATTCTTATACCTAGTACCTGGTACAAATAGCAAAAATAATCTAGGAGTTAAATTGTTGGACCACATAGTATGCACATCTTCAGCTTCACTAGGTAACAGCAAAATGTTTTCCAAAGCAGTTGTATTCATTTCCATCATCACAAGCACTGTCTAAGTGTGCTGGTCACTCCATATTTGTCCATATCTTATGTCACCAGCCTTTTACATTTTTGCCAGTTGGACAGGAGATGTGGCAGATGATCCCCTAGGATATCTGCTACCAATGTCTTCCTACCTGTACAAACGTGCTGCTACTCACAACTAGAGGTAAAGTCTGTTTACCCTCTTCTTAAACCTGGGCTGGACTGGGACTTATTCTACCAGCTGAGTGCAGCAAAAGTGTCGAGTGTTCCTGTTCCTGCCCTATCCTGCAGAAGGAATGGCAGCTTGAGCTGCCTCCTACAGAAAGCCATGTTAGAAGTCCAATTATCCTCCAGCCACTGTGCTGTGAGGAAACTCATACGGGCCCATGCAGGCCAACAAAGACAGAGGTCTGGAGGAAATGGTAGCCCTTTTCTCTTATTCCTGGTTTTAAAGGGAAGAATTGTAATGTGTCATAATTAAGTTTGATGTTTGCTTTAGCTTTTTATAGGCACTTGTCATGCGGGGTCTCTGGTCCCACTCCCCGCACAAGAACGCAGGATATGGTGAGGGCAAAAAGGAACACCCATGGAGCCATAGTAGGTGAGTCATACCACTATAGTCTCGCTGGTGGCTGGGTTGGAGACACAGGAAGCAGGAGCCACATGATCCGCATTCCACTGTCCGCTTCTGTGCCAACCAACCAACCCCCTAGCGTAGCCACGACACTTATATTAGTGGCTAATGGCTAACCAGTAACAACTGATGGCCATCTGCTACCTGAGCCAGCACCTTTCCACGTGATGTCGAGAGCCTGGAAACTGCTCTCTGGGACTCCATCCCTATAGCACTTTTAGGTTTCAGAAAGTTCCCTTTTATTACAATTTTGGCAAGGGTTATTTTGTTGTTGTTTTTTAATCATTAAGGAATGTTTATCAAATACTTTTCTGCATCTCATGATTTACCACATTTTTCACCTTTAATATGTTATTGTAATGAATTGCATTATTGGATATTTAAAATATCAATCTCTCCTTGCATTACCATGAAAAATTCCACTTAATCATGATGTTTCATTTTTTTAATATTTTACTTGATTCAGCTTGCTAGTATTTTGTCAGGATCTATTAGCTATGTTATGGGTAAGGTTGGTATATAATTTTCCTATCTTGCGCTGTCTTTGTTAGGTTTTAGTATCAATTTAGCCTTCCACGTAAAGTAGAAAGTGTTCCTTCTTTTAATGTGTTCTGAAATGGTTTGCATAAAATTGAAATATTTCCCCATCAATATTCATTAAACATCACCAGGAAAACTATCTAGAGCTGCTACTTTCCCTTTCCAAACACTGTTACTTCCTCCATCTTTACTGGATATAGGAATGTTCATGTTTCCAATTATTAAAGTCAATTTTGATTTTTTCCCCTAGAATTTTTCATTTCGTGTAACTAGTCACCCCTATTAACAAGGAATATTCATAAAACCCATTTACCTTTAGATATCCAGGGCATCTATGATTCTATCTTTTTTTTCAAAACTAATATTCTTTATTTTACTCTATTTTCTTGATGAATTTCAGCAGAGGCATACCATGCTAATTGGCTCTTCAAAGAACCAATTTTGGCTGTGTTGATCATTCAACATTTTTGTTTTCTATTTCACTAATTTCTGCTCTATTTTTTAAATTATTTCATTCATACTTTTTTTGGATTTATTCTATTTTCTTTTCCTAACTTTTATGAATTTCTTAAGAATTTTTTTTTTATTTTTCAATTGCAGTTGATATCAACATTATATTAGTTTCAGGTGTACATCAGACTGGTTAGACATTTATATAACTTATGTGGTGATCACCACGATAAATATACTACCCATCTGACACCATACATAGTTATTACAATATTGTTGACTATATTTCCTAAGCTGTACTTTACATCCCCACGATTATTTTGTAACTACTAATTTGTACTTCTTAATGCTTTCCCCTTTTTCACCCATTCCCCTAACCGCCCTCCCATCTGACAACCCTCAAAATGTTCTCTGTATCTATGAGGTTGTTTCTATTTAGTTTGTTAATTTTGTTCTTTAGATTCTACATATAAGTAAAATCACTTGGCATTTGTCTGTCTCTGTCTGACATACTCCACTCAGCATAATGTCCTCTAGGTCCATCCATGTTGTTACATATGGCAAGATTTCATTCTTTTTTATGGCTGACTAATATTCCCTTTTATATATGTACCACCACTTCTTTATCCATTCATCCACTGATAGACACCCAGGTTGCCTCCACATCTTGGCCATTGTAAATAATGCTGCAATGAACCTACAGGTGCACATGTCCCTTAAAAGTAGCATTTTTGGTTTCTTCGAGTAAATACCCAGAAGTGGGATTACTGGGTCCTTCTTTGTCTCTTGCTACAGACTTTGTTTTAACATCTGTTTTTCTCTGGTATATATCCCAGCTTTTTATTTTTTGTTTCCATTATCATGAAATATCTTTTTCCATATCTTTACATTCAGTCAATGTGTGTATTTTAATCTGATGTGAATCTCCCATACAGTGCTACCTCAATTTTTTAATGTAATCTGTTCGAGAAGACCATTCGAGTTCTGAAACATTCAAAAACAGCCGATAGCTAGGCCTCAAGATCTTGCACTCAGCAGAAGCCGCATGACATGTTTGATTTCTAAGGCATGTTCAAAAAACGAAGCATTTACTTCCGGGTTTATGGCGTTCATAAACCAAAATGTTCATCAACAGAGAGTTCGAAACCCGAGGTACTACTATATGCAGTGAATGTCTTATAGGTAAGGGTCTTGTTTTCTGATCCATTCAGCCACGCTATCTTGGAGAACTTAATCCATTTACACTTAAAGTAATGGTTGGTAGATATATTGTTATTGCCATTTTATTATTCATATTTTTTGTCTTCTTTTTTTCATCTTAAGGAAGTCCCTCTAAAATTGCTTGTAATACTGGTTTAGTGGTGATGAATTCCTTTAGCTTGTTTGTCTCCAGGAAGCTCTTTATCTGTCCTTTGATTTTAAATGATAGCCTTTCTGGGTAGAGTAGTCTTGGTTGTAGGTCCTTGCCTTTCATCACTTAAAATATTTTGTGCCAATCCCTTCTGGCCTGCAAAATTTCTGCTGAGAAGTCTTATGGGAGCTCCCTTGTAGGTAACTAACTGCTTTTCTCTTGCTGCTTTTAAGGTTCTCTCTTTGTACCTTTTGGCATTTTCGTTATGATATGTCTTGGTGTGGGGCTCTTTGAATTCACCTTGTATGGGACTCTCTGTGCTTCCTAGGCTTGTACGTCTATTTCCTTTACCAAGTTAGGGAAGTTTTCATCATTTCTTCAAATAGGTATTCAATTCCTTGCTCTCTCTCTTTCTCTTCTTCTGGTACCCCTATGATGCAAATATAGTATGCTTGATGTTTTCCCAAAGCCCCTTAAACTATCGGGGGCAGCTTTCTCCCAGACTGAAGTGCTGGCTCCTTGGCTGAGCCCTCCCAGTACCCAGTGTGCAGATGCAGGTGGGCACTATATCTGAGTCTCCATCAATCTGGCTAATACCGTTTACCCTACCCTGGTGATTCCCTGAGACCCTATCCCACTCAACTTGTGGGCCCACCCAAGCCGCTTCCAGTGGTTTCTCCATACAAACAGTCTGTCTTGGCTCATGCTGCAGACATTTCTAAAATCTCTCAAAGATTCACAAATCTCAAATGAGCAGCATCTGGCCTCGATGGGCCCCATACTTATTGCTGAAAAGAGCCAAGCCTGGCAATGGCAGAAGCCAGCCTTGCTACAAGGCTTGCCCATTCCCAGGCACCTCCAAACCTGCAGCGGTGGTGGGCATCTGTGGATTGCTTTGTGGCTCATTTTAGGTAGCCCCAGGCAGGGCATTTGCTGATACTGAACTTGGTCTGTGGTGGGGCCTCCTGGGAAAGGCCTCCAGGGTGGGGATGCATGGTGGCCAGCTTTGGACCAAGCCAGATCACCACCCTGCTGCCTCCGAGGACAACACACCCAAACAGCAGATTGGGTAGGTACCAGAGCCCCAACCAAAGCAAATCCTACTCTGTAGGGTCAGCCCCTACACAACAGCTCCTCCACTGTAGTCATGGCCAGTCCTCATAACCAGTCAGCCCAAAGGCCAATCATTTCTATTGGTGTGCAAGCAGAAATCAAGGTTCAACTACAACAGGAGGGCACACAAAATACAAGAGACATACCTGCAGCACTCGGCTCAGGTGACCCCGGAGACTGTGTCACTGGACCCCACAAGACACCTACTACATAAGGCCACTCTACTAAGACTGGTAGACACAGCAGCCCTACCTAATACATAGGAACAAACACAGGGAGGTGGCCAAATGGGGAGACAAAGAAACATGTCCCAAATGAAAGAATAGAAGAAAGCTCCAGAAAAAGAACTACGCAAAATGGAGAAAAGCACTCTCACAGATGCAGAGTTCAACACACTGGTTATAAGGATGCTCAATGATCTCAGCAAAAACTTCAAGAAAGAGGTAGGAAACATAAAAATGGAGACAGAAAACATACAGAACAACCAGTTTGAAATGAAGACTACAATAATTGAAATGAAGAATACATTAGAGAGAATCAACATAGATTTTTATGAATCAGAGGACTGAATCAGTTATTTAGAAGAGAAGGTAGCAGAAAACACCTAAACGGAACAGGGAAAAAAAAATATATGCCAGCCCTCACCCTAAGTAATATATGCCAGCCCTCACCCTTAGCCAGACAATTAAGTTCCTCTCTGTATGTCCCTGGCATCTTTCAAGCTGCTGCTCCAGTGTTGAAGCTGAGAGCAAGTGAGTCTGTCAGCAATTAAGTCCACGTGCTGGCCCTTGAAGAGGAGCACCTGGGACTCCAGCAGCCCTCTATCTCACTCAGCCACAATCTCTGCAGGTTTTCACAGCCAGAAGTTGTGGGGATTTCTCTTCCCAGCCCTGGAAGCCTGGGCTGGGGAACCTGGTTGTGGGGCTGGGACCCTTTCTCCTCAGGGAATACCTCTGCAGTTGAGATATCACTCCCGATTTTTCACTGCCACATGCAGGTGTGGGACTGGACCGGACAGCGTCTCCACCCCTCCTACCAGTCTTCAGGTGGACTCTTCTGTACATCTTTGGTTATAGGAATTCTGTTCAGCTAGACCTCAGGTGATTCTTAGTGATGGTTGTTCCGTAGTTTAGTTGTAATTTTGATGATGCCATGACAAGATGCAAGCACAGCATTTATCTACTCTACCATTTTGACCAGAAAGCCTTCTTTTCCTAACTTTTAAAGTTGGATGCTTACCTCACCAATTTTCGACCTTTCTTCTTTTTTTTTCTTCCATATATAATATAAGGCCAAAGACTATAAATTTCCCTGTCAGTATCATTTTAGCTCAATCCCACTAGTTTGGTACGTAATATTGACATTATTGTTCAGTCTTAAATATTTTCTAATCTCCATTACTAGTTATTCTTTAATCCATTAATAATATAGAAGTATGGTTTGTTAATCTCCAAATACACAGGTTTCCTAATTATTGATAGTTTTGTGGGGTTTTTTATTTCTTACTTGCTTTATGAATAGAGAACATCACGTTTGATACTAATCACTTGAAATTTGGAGTATCTTGTGTTATGGCACAATATGTGGTCAGTTATCATAAATGTACTTTGTACACTGTGTGCTTGAAAAGAATGTATCCAGCAATTGTTGGGTGCAATATTCTATATATGTGCACGGCGTTTAACAACACTTTTAATTGGGTAGTTTAAGTCTTCCTTATTTTGATCTTTTAATCTGCTTCATCTGTTAATTACTTAAGGGTGGGTTAAAAACACAGACTCTAATGGTAAAAATAATGAATGCTTCCATGTAGTTCTGCCAATTTTTTTAGCTCTAAAAATGGTTTCTTTGTCTTAACGTCTACAACAGCTTCCTTATGGTTAGTATTTGGCTAGTGTGTCTTTTTTCCTTTCAATGTATCTTTAACTTTATGTTGCAGATGTCTCTTGTAAATCCCATATACCAAGATTCTTTTATGCTGTCTGAGAAGCTTAAGTGGAGCATTTATTATCATTACAGATATATGTGATTTTATTCCAACCATCTTACCTTATGCTTTCTATATGTACAATCATTTCTATTTCTTTGCTTTCCTTTCTTGCCTTGTTTTCAATGACTTTTTTTTCTCATTCTATTTTTTTCCTCTTCTCATTTAAAAGTTGTGCTTTTATTTATATTTATCTTATTTGTTTATGGTATTTACTTCTAATCTTTATATTATTACTCTAGGAATTATAATATGCTTAGATTTTTAATTTATCTACGTCTTAAGTCAATCTCTATGTTTATCTTCTTTCTAAATAATAGAAGGATCCTGAGATACCTTAAGTCCAGTCACCACCCTCTTCACCTACACATTACTGTTCTCATGTATTTTAGTTCTTTCCTATTTTGTTTTTAACTCATCATTATTTTGTTACAGTCCATGTTTGTTTAGATTTACCCCCACATTTGTCACTATATTTGTTATTCATGCTTGCATCTCAGACATTCCATTAGGAATTTACTTTTGCCTGAAATGCATCATTTAAAAATTTCCTTTAGTGGAATTTTTTAGGTGGCAAACTCAATTTTTGCATTAAAAAATTCACCTTATTCTCTCTTCCTTGAATATTACTGATGAGTATTAAAAGTAATTTTCTAGGTTGAGATATTTCCTCTCGGCACATCTTCTGGGTAACAGAAGCTAATAAGAAGTCAAGCTATAACTCCAACTTCATTTCTTTAACTGCAATGGGACTATTTTTTCACTGGCTATATTTTTAATAGCTTTACGGAAATAAAATTTACATGCCATACAATTCATCTACTTAAAGCAGACAGTTGATGGTTTTTAGAACATTCACAAGTTGTGCAACCATCTTCACAATAAAATTTTAGAACATTTTCATCATCTCAAAATGAAACCTTGTAACCAGTAGACGTTACTTTCTATTCCCCAGACTCTGTATCCAGACCTAGGCAACCAATAATCTACCTTCGGTCTGTATGGATTAGCATATACTGGGCATTTTATATAAATGGAATCACACAATATATGTACTTGGTGACCAGCTTCTTTCACATAGCACAATGTTTCAAGGTTCATCTATGCTGTAGCATGTACTAGTACTTCATTCCTTTTCATTGCTGAATGATACCCCACTCTATGAATATACCACATTTTGTCTATTCACCAGCTGATGGACACTTAGGTTGTTTCTATGTTTTGGTTATTATGAATAATGTTAGTAAGAAAATTTATGTACAAGTCTATGTGAACATATGTTTTCATTTTTCTTGGGTATATACATAGGTGTGGAATTGCTAGGCCATATGGTAACTAGTATATGATTAGTATTTTGAGGAACTTCTAAATCATTTGCCAAAGTGTATCATTTTACATTCCCAACAAAATAAATGAGGGTTCTACTATCTTCATATTCTTAACCAGCACTTTTTATTATCTGTCCTTTTTAATTATAGCAATTCCAGCAGGTATGAAGTGGCATCTCATTGTTCTTTTAACTTGTATCTGTCTAATTACTAATGATGTTAAGCATATTTTCATATACCTATTAGCCATCCATATATCCTCTTTGGACAAACAGTCTAACTTCTTTCTAAGACTTTTTCTTTGTCCCTGAGATTTTGTGGCATTACTTTGATGTAAACAAATAGGTTTCTTTTTATTTATCCTATGAGGGATACTTTGAGCCTCCTGACTTTGTAAATTGGTATCTGTCATCAGTTTTGGAAAAATTTTTCAGCTTTCATCTCTTCAAATATGGCTTCTGAATAATGACTCTGTCCCTACTCCATCTTTCCCTCTGGATCTCTGATTATACTTACGCTAGACTTTCTTATTCTATCTTCTATGTATTTTAACTTGTCTTTCATGTATTCCATCTTTTTATCTTTAACTTCTTCTGCTCTTTTTTCTAGTTTAGTAAATCTCTCTTCTTCTGTGACCACTCTATTTATTCACTGAGCTTTGAAATTTGCATTTTGATATTTTCCCATTTCTAGAAATTTTATTTGGCTCTCTTTAGATTTGCTTTATAATCTCTTGCCTTTTATGTGTATGTTCAATCCCTTCTGTTATTTATTTAAACATATTAAACATACTTATATCATAGTGTTTTCTTAGAATTCCAACTTCTGAAGTTCTTGCCATCTGGTTCTGTTGTTTGTTTTTCCATTGGCTATCACTTATGGTGGTTTGTTTTCTTAAAGGTTTTGTGATTTTTAAAATTTTTTTATTGTGTAATCATGTTTTCTTTTCTTTTTTAACTTTATCTAAAGAAATATTTTGAAACCTAAGTTAACACATGGCTTTCTAGAGCATTTGCCTCTGCCAATACCTGGGGCTCTGCCAATCAAGGACCCCTTTAAACTACATTGTTTATGTGAAGTTTTTGTATCACCTCACACTGCACACCTATGCAAGAGCCAGCTGTGATTATAGATTCTCAAAGCTGGCTTTTTCACCTTCCACTTGGCTCAAAGTTTTAAGGTAGGTAATTTGCCCTGGAGTCCCTAGGCTTGGTGGGAAAAAAGTAGAGTGGGGAGGGTAATTTTTAGTGTACCCTTACACTTAAGAATGAAGCTGTCTGGCATCCTAGCTTTATGTGGTAGTGGTAGCAGAATTCCTATTTGATTCCCCATCTTGAGCAGGCCCAGGCTTCGGTCCTTTTTCTTAAATGTCCTTGTGACTATGAAAACCAAAGCTCAACATCACCATTCTAGCAAATGCTAACAAGAAGATACAATTAGTGTTCTACTTATCCCTCTCACTCCCTACTTTGTCTTAGCTTTGACCCTTGAGAATCTTTCAAATTTGACAGTTCATAAGTACATTTTTAAATGTATATTTCTAAAATGTATTTCATCCAGCATTTGTTGTTTTCAGCAAATAAACTGGCATCAACAAGAACCAAGCTACAGAAAATAAATAACTGCTTAGCATGAACTGAGTGGGGTGCTTAAAGAGAAGTGAAGCCCCCATTTCTAGAAGTGTTCAGGTTGCACAATTTACTACAAAGGTTTATATGGAGGGAACTGCCATTTACTGGCAGAAGTCAGACTACATCAGGGGACAAATAATTTTCATTTTTCTTGCCAAATCCAAAGGATTGGTAGTGGCTGGCCAGAAGGCAGTCTTGAGAAGGATTCTGAGTATGCTTCACAGTTCACTGGAAGAGAATCATGACTGATAATTAACATGCTCTGGGTATCTGTGAGCAAATGGCAGAACAGCTCAGGTATGTGCAATCCATGAAATATATTACTGTTATAATTTAATGATTTGTCAGTCTGATCACTTTTACCCGAGACAAAAGTAAGAAGCATTCTCTCTCTCTCTCTCTTTCTCTCTCTCTCTCTCAACAAGAACAAAGTCTATTTTTTTTTTAAAAGGGGGGAAATCAGCATTAGGATTACCTAAAATTATGAAAGAAATTAAATCTGTTATGATTCGCATTATTCTCAGGGAACATGGCCCCAAATCACATGCAGTTGTACTTGACAGCACAGTATTTAGTTGGTTTCACACATGAAACTGATTTATCTGAAAATAAAGTTAAAAAAACTTTCAACTCTATATGCCTAAGCAAAGATGATACTTATAGTGAAAAGACTGATTTGTGTTAATTTCTACAAACACCAGAGTAAAAATCTAATGTAGGGGTGGTGTATTGAGAGAGGAATTTGAATGAAATTAACTTGATCAATGAAATGGTATTTAATAGAAAGGAAGGAGATGGCAGGTTCTACACACACCTACTTTACTTAATAAAAATAGATTGATAATGATAAAACTATTTCAGTCTATAAATATTAAATAAGGAGTTGCTTTAAATAGCTTTCAGACTATCACTGCCATGAGGTAAATTTTAAATAAATATTTTATGCAGACAATAACAGAAAAAGGCTTTTCTAAAGGGAATATAGTTACAGGGTAAAAAATCATATTCTTCCCTAAAAATATGCCTTTGGCTTCTTTTATAGCCATAAACTCAATAAAAATGGAAAGTGACGCAATCGAACATACATGAGAACTGAGGCTGGGGGAAGGTCTGTCTCAGTGATGGCAAGAAGAAAAGCCAATCGGAATTACATCACAGGCTTTATAGGAAGTCCTTGTGGACATCAGGCACACTTCATCTCGTCTGAAAGTTCTTCTACCACTTATGTCTGTGACACAACCAACACCCTGAAAAAACGACTCTGCCAAATAAAACAGCTTCTTTTTCACTGTAGATAGGGCCCTCATGTCTAGAAAATGATATGCTTATTATCATGCAGTTTGGGTTATAAGGATTGTAATCCGTCAGAGGTTCATAAAAAAAATGTGTTACAAATTCAGAATAAAGGGGGCGATCTAAGACAGCAGAGTGGCATCTTTGGCAAACTATGAAAACACTGTAAGTGGCTTATGTAGAAGTACTGGGATTAGTAGATGAAAAATGTGTTAGGCTGGGAACAAAGGCTCGTGGGGAACAGGAGAGGCTATCATTCTTTTCCTACCAGAAAAACAATTATTTATATGTTACATTCCATTTTTAAAGGCTTAACAGTGCTCCTGAAGGTAACTCATGCTTTTCTTGGCCTCTTAGTTCTGCTCTCACAATCTGATTTCTTTAAGCCTTCTGAGTGGGGGTAGAAATTGCAGTTTCAAACAGGAGAGAGTTGCACAGCACAGGAGATCTCCCAGTCTCAGTTCTCAGGAGCAACATGCATGTGCTGAAGTCCTTATAAGATGCAGAAACTTCCACCATGGCCGACTATGTCTAGTATCCCTGCCTTTACACAAGCTGAGATTCTGAGCTCTGCTTTTACATTTTTGCAACTCACCTTCCAGCTTTCCAAAAATGTGACATCATGGTTTTTCTATGACATCATATTATAAAAGCAATTTAGGTCTTCACTGCTACCGAATTTAATCACAGAGCTTTCAAGAGGCCCTACCAGTCCCAGCCATCTGCTCAGCATCAAAATGGAGGTGTACCCCCTTTTAGATGGCTGTTAAAAATACTTCCTTCCCCTCCAACCTACATGCTTTATTCATCTTAACAATTAATGCGAACAGCATTTCCTTTTCATACCACAATATTGTTACATCGTTTCTATGTCAAATTTTCACTCAAAAATTTTACATTATCTATTTCAAGAAACTTCTATATCTAAAAATGAGTTTGTATATAAGAACTATTATTAGCTGCCTTTATTAACAATTTGGAGGAAATCATTACACATTGCTATTGAGATTGATTTGAGATTATGCCCTATTTTTTTTAATGAAGAGGAATGAAATCCTGAGTCAATTTGATCACTAATGGATCATAAAAATAATTTTCAGCTAAATAATATTTCAAGAATATAAGCAAATGAGAACATGGATATGTGAACAATTTTAGGGGCTTTCTTCATGATTAGGTTGAATTTTTTATCTTTTATCTTTTTATTTTAAAAATAGTAAACTTCCAAATAATCATGATAAAATATGCTTTAGACTTCTAAAGAAATACAAAAGAAATACTCAGATCAAAGAGCATCTCCAAACCTACCCTTTGTAAACAGTGGTCATCTTGAGGTGCCTCTTCAAAGGCCCCTGGTAAAACAGAAGCTCCCTGGCCACATTTAAAAGCTTTCTACATATTCATTACGAACAGCAATAAGAAGTAACAATATTTAGCTGCAATTTTAGACTTAGTTTTCAAGAGTTCGATTCCCCTCCTTATGCAGCATTTCATAAGAGTTTCTGAAATGTTCTACCACGACTCTTTGAGTCTCTGTAAACCATTAAAACAACAGTTTGTGAAGTCAACAGTGCCAGCCCCAAAACTAGCATTTTCTGCTAGCTGGGATTCAAAGTCATTTTATGATTTCCATTTCTGTCACTGCCTGAGTAAACCAAATGAGTTTAGCAATTATTTTTCCATTTCCCAAGTAAGTTTCAGAGCCTCTAAGGTTTTTGCAATTTAAATCTAGTATTTCTTTTCTTTTTTTGGAAAACGTGTTATTTCACATAGACTTGAGTTCTTCCTACTTCCTTATCTGTTGGTGGAATCGTATTTTCACTTATCCTTCTAGGTTTGCTCTGGCATCGATCTGGGTTTGCATTCTTCACCAGGCCTGTCATTGCTGTTTTGCCAATCCGATCATTTAGACAAGAAACACTAACTCGAAACCTAAACAACCTACATTGCTCCAGCCAGAAGTGAACTCACATCAAATCTTCAGGGTAGCTTTTTCAGTATATTTCTTACTTTCCCAACTAAGTGCTCAGTATGAGGGAGTGGGTAGTACTTAACATGCACTACTTTTAGTGCCCCTCAGTTGCTAGCTCAGCAACATATACTAGAAACAAGTCTATGAGGACTGTAATACTCAAACTCCACCAATGACAGCTTTATCCATACAACACTGCACGAATGAAAGAGTTCAAGATAAAGAGACCCCAATGGTCACACTAACCAATTGTTTTGTCAACATGTGTGACTCCCTACTGCAAAAATTAACTCCTCAGATATCTGTGAGGATTTTGACAAGCAATATATTCATATAAACTTTGTAGAAAATAGTCCACAATGGACCATGAAATATGCTAGTGATCCAATTTTAGAGGATATCAATCCATGCCTCTAAAATTTAATAAGTTCCATGATAAATGATTTCCCTGATTGGAATCAGTTCACACAGCCTAAGGGATCCCAAAATGCACAAAACACAAGCACTCAGGACTAAACGCTTAGCAATAGCTATGTCTTAATAGACCTGCTCGACCACTCCTAGCTTAAATAAGGAATCAAGTTTCCCTCTCAAAGTAAGAGAAGTAGGAAAAATAAGTAACTGAAGTAATGGTATGAAGTATGAGCAAATAAATGTTAGGGTTCAATCCAATAAGAACATTCTTGCAATGGAAAAAATATTAAAAAAACTACTTACTAGTACTTTTTAGCTATTTCTTATCAGTCTACAAGGGATATTTACATGACATTTTAAGAACTCATTTTTAGAAATTGATTTTTCTGCATTAGTCAAAATAAATACAACATTCTTCTTCTTATTATTATTAATTATATTTGGTTTTACTTCTTCAATAATAATGGATATAACTCGCAGCTCTGTGAAAATTCATAGTCGAAAACCTCATTTAAATGGGAGTCGGGAGGCTAGAAGAAAAAAACTCTAATGCACATGTCACTCAATTGATCCCAACAGGAAAAGACATACCCTGCATCTCTTACAGGAAGCATACTACTCTACTACCCTAGCAGGAGGAAGAAAAAAAATTTCTCCTAGCTCAGTAACAGCTCAGCCAATGGGAGCCTGCCATAACTCAGCCAATGAAAAGTCACTATATTTCAAACTTCCAGTTTCCTCCAATGGAATCTATTTACAACAGCCCCTCCCAAGTCTATAGAATTCCTAGCTTTTGTTTCTCCGTACTTTTATGCATGGCTATCCATTAGACCCCACGTCCCAAATTGTAATTCTTTGTTGTTCCTGAATAAACCCATTTCGCTGGAGAAATATCTGGTTGTGTATTTGTTAAAGGTCAACAGCTATTGTTTTGAGCCAGGCACTTTAACTACATTATTTCATTTAATCCTTTTAATAACCCTTTATGATGGGTAGTGTTGCCCTCATTTTATATAAGAGGAAAGTGTGGTTGAATGACCTAAGTCACTCCCTGAGGCCAGGCACCTAGCAAGGGCGGGGTAGAGATTTGCCAGAGTTCGCTTTAGTCTTTGGCCTGCACTCTTCCCACCATGCTCCATTAGTCTCCTCAAACATTCTTCTTACCTGACTATTTTTGGAACCCTTCAAAGTAACTAGCCATTAAAAGTTAAAACTAACTCGAGGATTGATGGTCTCTAGAACAACCATGGGCCAATAAAGGTCATGACTTACTTGCTGAAGACCATATAAATGTTTTATTTACCTGGACAGAGTCCATGGTGAGGGGTGAAGTTTACAAATTCATAGCAGTTTCAGTTGTAGAAGAGGCTTGAACTCTCTCTCACCATTCAATGACAGGGTAGGGAGGAAAACTTTAAGCCAAAATAATAATTTCCCCCAAACTTCACGAGTTCACTCATATTGTGCCTCTGGTCTTCATTCCCAGAGGCTCTGGCTATCGTCTGCAGGCCACCCTACGACTGTGCTTGCTATGCCTCAGCTCAACTCTCCGAGAAGGAAAGACTGCAAAAATGAAACGAGAAGCCAGGGCTGAACAGGAATTCCCATTCTGCTTTTTGTGGCAGTGCCTGATAACAAGGGGTAAGAGTCAAATCAATGGATATTCTCCTTCTCATATCTCCACTCCTTGATCCAAATTTAGACAAAATCTCAACTTCAGCTTACAGATGGAAAGTTGGCAGAAGTAAGCACTGTTTTTGTTATTTCCCCTGGAGAAACACAAATAGGTACACACACATACATACATGGTGAAGTAGATACTAGATATTATTTCCTCTCTATAATTTGAAAATTTTCTGCAACGAGTATGCATTTACTTCATAACTGATAAAAATCATAACCATCATTTAAATATTTTTCTCCCTACTCTCACTGCTTTCTCACAGAAGTCTGCATTACTCATCACTCTGCTGCCTTTATAAGGCAAGAAACAAGAGTAAAACCTAAAACAAGAACAGGAATATTTAAGAGCAAGTGGTAGGAAAAAAATTTTTAATTGGTGTGGTTATTATTTTCAGAAGCAAAATGAGTGAAAGAGAGGAATAGATAAAAGCACCTCAAAGTCTCAAAAGACCTACTTGGGGCTATAAATTTAATAATTATGCACATGTAAAAATAATAGATATACAGGTGCATGGTCCATTTACAGCCCAGTTTAATTTTGAAAAAAAATGTAAGCCAAATTCTTTAACACTGGCAATAATGAAACAAATTAATGAAAGGGGTACTAAAATAATATTTTATAAATATTAGCAATAATAATAATAATAATAATCACTGTCAAAAACAATGCCTTACATTTACTGGATGTTTTCTAGAGATTGGGCAAGTTGATTTAAATGCGTAATCTCTTGGAATCGCCAAAGAACCCAATGATATAGTTACTTTTCTTTTTCTTATCCTTATTTCATGGATGAAGAAACCGAGGCTTAGAGAGGTTGAATATTGAGTGTATGCAAATAGCAGCACTGGGACTCAAAATCACTTCTGTTTTAAACACTACACTATGCTAAAACCAAAATGTCTTCATACCATTGAAATCAGTTAAATTGTCTTCTAAGGGTCACACCTTTTGACACAATCACCTTCTAGAGGTGGGCCAAAAATTTGGCAATGACAGAAACTTTAAAAAAATAGCACATTTATAAAAACTCTGGAAATTTGCAAGACAGAGGACTATTAAAAATAAATGTTAATTCCCAAGACAGAACGACACCAAAGGAGCTCATTAGAAAATCCTGAATACCTTCATACATAGAAATTCTAGCACAGGTTTTCCCTGATTTTTTTTTTTTCTTGAATCGATGCTTCTAACTGAAAACCTTTGCATTCCTCTTTATTATCCATATATTTCATGATATCACATAAAGTCAATTATGTGGGTATTGGGGAAAAGAATGGATGTAAGCCGTAACTTTCCAGCCACACTAAGAGTATAAAAGTTTATGGCTCTGGACCATACCTTCGTTTTCATGAACTTGGAGTGACTTTTGTAAACCTCTATTTGTTTGATCTCTTCTTCGCGATCCTCAGTGTTCAGCACACCGTTGGCTTTCAACATCTGGACCTCATCCTCCAGGTCCCTTATGTTTCGTTCCAATGAAGCAATTTTTGTGTCCTGTTGGGGAAAAAAAAAAAAGGCAAAACAAAAAGGAAAGTGGGAAGAAGGAGAGAGAGAGAGAGAGAGAGAGAGAGAGAGAGACAGAGACAGAGACAGAGACAGAGACAGAAGAGAGACAGAGACAGAGACAGAGAGAGAGAGAGACAGAGAGAGAAGAGAGTCAGAGAGACAGAGACAGAGAGAGAGAGAGAGAGAGACAGAGAGAGACAGAGAAAGAAAGAAAGAAAGAAAGAAAGAAGGAAGGAAGGAAGGAAGGAAGGAAGGAAGGAAGGAAGGAAGGAAGGAAGGAAGGAAGGAAGGAAGGAAGGAAGGAAGGAAGGAAGGAAGGAAAGAAAGAAAGAAAGAAAGAAAGAAAGAAAGAAAGAAAGAAAGAAAGAAAGAAAGAAAAGAAAGAAAGAGAGAAAGAGAGAAAAAAATTATTTTTCAGTATCATCAAAACAGAATTTCAGAAAGCAATTTTGGTAGTTAATACGTTCATTATGGTATAGACAGAGCCCTGAATTCAGAACAATTTTTTTTTCATTTCTGAGGATCAGTTGTGAGATTATTTTTTAAGCTCCCAATAAAGATCATGTCTCAATACAACATAGAGAGTCCTCTAGATATATTTGTCTAATATCTGGGAATCAAATAACCAAAACAACAGTGATAAAAGTGATCTAAGCTCTTAGAAAATAAAACACCATTTAAGTGGACAAGTTTGTAATTGAAAATATATAAGTGTATATTCTTGAGTCTACTCGTAAACACAAAAACCGTTTGTTCACGTGTATATTCTGTGGCTGGTTTTATAAGGCATGCTTGGAATTTGACTGTGAGAGGAAAGGAAATTAAAATCTACTAATGGGAAAAAGGATTCTCATCTAAAATACAGACATAAGTGAAATTAAATAACTGAAAGTCGACTTCGTATGACTGATACACTAAATATTAAAAATTTATAGCAACTGGAAATAATATATCACAATGTCAGGATTTATCTGGCAAGCAGTCAGCTCCCCGCGTGACAAAAACCATTACTACCTTGCAAGGCATTTCTAACCTATTGATTTACACAGTAAAAAAAACTAGAATGTGGGACTAATTGAGAAAAAAACAACCACAGAGATTTTTTTTAAAGGAAATTACAGACTCTACACACAAGATAGAGCATAAGAAATGATGCATTAGGAAGTAGAGAAGAGAGAGCTCTTATAGGGTAAAAAACTACTCCCTAAGTTGACTATTAGGCTCAAATCAGTCTTTGGAATGAAATATGTGGCAACTTTCACTTTAAGTTTTTTCACTATCAACATCTACCTGACATTTTATTGTACAGATTCAAGGAGCTTATATTACATTTATAACTGTTAATTCAAAATAAGCCACCAACTAATTTTGTTAAACAATTCATTTTTTAATCTAAAAAGCTAAGAGTTTCAAAAGTAAAGAAAATTAATAGGCCATTCAATTTATAACTAACTTGTTAAAAAATAAATAAATAAAGCTTAGCAACAAACGTGTCTGTCCTGACTTTGTGACTATTTTCTATTTTATTTTTCTATATAACATGCTGGAGGACATGGCTCATGTGGCAATACAATAATTATCATTAACATTGTCATCATTGTTAGCAGGAAAACGAGGAGCAGCAACAGCTACTTACTGAGCTCCACTGTGTGCCAAGACCCAAGTGCTCTAAGTGTTGGAAACACTTTATTAATTCTCAGAAAAACCCCAAGAAGATGAAATAAAGAGACTGTAAAATTTGCAAGATTATTATGGAATGTTACATTCTATGATATTCCATTTTCCTTTAAAAATAATACTTACTGCATTTTTTTCCAGTTTTGAAAATAAGACACTTTAAACTCATAGGAAATGGAGAAAATCCCCTCTAATTCCACCGTCCAGAGATAACCACCATTAATGTTTTTATGTATAGCCTGCCAGTATTTTTTCTATTTTAGATGCAATTTCTGGGAATCTTGCATCCTTCCAGTTTGAGTGAGGGAAGTGTTACGGACTGGATGTTTGCGTGCCTCCCAAATTCCCATGTTGAAGCCCTAACCCCTAATATGATGGTGTTTGGAAATGAGGCCTTTAGGAGGTAATCAAGGTTAGGGGGGTCATTAGAATGGGGTCCTTATGATGGGATGAGTGCCCTCAGTAGCAGAGACACTAGAAAGCTTGTTCTCTCCCTCTCTCTCTCTCTCTCTCTCTCTCTGTCTCTCTCTCTCTCTCTGTCTCTCTCTCTCTGCTATGTGAGAACATAGTGAGACAGTGGCCATCTGCCAGCCAGAAAAAGAACTGTCACCAGAACCTGATCATGCTGGCATGGCACCCTGATTTTGGACTTTCAGCCTCTAGAACTTTGAAAAAATAAATTCCTGTTTTCGAAGCCACCCAGTCTGTGGTAATTTTGTTATGACAGCCCAAGCTGACAAATGTAGAGTCATATTCCATGACTCATGTGAGTTCTGAGCTATGAGAACTCTGTAGATAAAAAGAGCAGCAGTAACGAAAAGGCTGGAAAGAGAAGTTCTACAAGTTCCTAAGAGCTTTCCTAAGTAAAGGAGAGTCATTTTAAATCACCATTATTATCTCACTATAAAACTGAGACATGCTCATTATAAAAACAAAAGAGAAGCTATTTAGATAAGATAGGTATGATTGTCTACAAGCCCATCGCCCAAATATACCCATTATTAACTTTTTTATTTATACCCGTGAAAGCCTTAAGACTATATTTAGAATACAGAAGAAGATAGATATAATATGATGTAGATTTCTTCTCGTTATTGAGATACAAGTTGGCTACTGATGAGATTTACGAATATCTAAGTACAATATTTATAAGAGTTTACCGGAAGTTAAGTATGAAAGGAAGGGCCAACATCTCTACTTTTCCTACATAAAAATCTCTGGAATCTCAGACACAAGTCTAAGGTAACCACATTTGCATGTATATGTATGTATGTATGCATACATACATACGTGTGTGTGTGTGTGTGTGTGTGTGTGTGTACACTGCTGTACATTTTGTAGTCCACACATCTTCTACCTTACTTTTTGGTTAGCACATGGTAGAATTTCAGGTCTCAGTTATGTAAGCAAGGGGAGCTTTCCCCACAGGCAACTCTGGATGCTTTAGTTAGTGACTGCCATCTTCTAAATGGGTTAGACGGAGCTTTATTTACACTGGACTGTAAAATATCACATACTGCTAAAGAAAGATCAGAACTGAGTTAATATAGAAAGTTTCTTAACATAGAAAACCCTCTTGCCCTGTAACATCTGAGTTAAAATTTCACCAAATGGTGAAACACATTTTGAAAATAGTATTTTTAACTTTCACTAATTTTCTTAATTTAACCAACCCCTTTCCTTTTCCTCACAATCTTTTTTCGCTTTAGCCATAGTTGTCCCAAGAGAGAAGAAGGAAGAGAAGGAGGAAAGGAAGAGGATGAAGATGAAGAGGAAAGAAAAGAGAAATGGGTGTTGTGGAAGTCACTTTAATAAAGGTTTATTTTTCTGTCCTTATTAATACTTCTGTTCTTACATAAGAAGTCGATAAAAGGGTAACAGAACTCCTACTTGAAATCATGAGCATAGAGAAGAGGAGATAGGAGAATATGATTAAGACCTAGAGAGAGGAACAGATACCAAATACATAGACATATTAGGTGATGGACTGATTGTGCCTAGGAACATATTCAAAATGCTGAACCGGAGCAAGACAAGAGGAGACATAAGCATGAAACATAAAAGCAAATCAAACGACTGCTATGGTCACAGCTTCTCAACTGCCTCAGTTTCAGGAATTCAGGGAGAATTTATTTTTCTCTCTTTTAAAACTAGATAAATGACCAAAAAAGTATTTATACTTAAAGAGGGCTAAGGCAGGAAACTAGTTCACAGACCCTGATATGGCCCAATGTGGTAGATGGGTGTTGCTTTTCAGAAGATATTGAATGCACACACTCAGTAACTCTACACACTGATCTAGAATGAAGAGAAAAAAACTGAATGAAGACATAGGCTGTAGCAACTGGAAAATTTAAGTCTTAGAAGGTAAAGGAACCCTTTACTCCTGATTACCAGAGATTTCTTCATCTGGACATCTTTAAATATTATTTATTAATGATATTTTTAATCTATGTAGTGATTTTCCAATACTCATCTTGATTATGCTTCACAAATAAGCAAACGCTCTCAAAACATAGTTGTGGGCCTTCTTAGACATGGGGAAAGTGAAATACAACACAGAACAGCTTTCCCCAAAGTCCACAGCATCCAAACACTCTGTAAAAAGGGGGTTTCAGGGTCAAGTAAGTTTGAGAAATGCTTATTGGGGATTCCCAGTGCATGTTAGCATCAATGGTTCTGGGATGTCCTACAGAGAAGTACTCTACGTAACGTGATTTTTCTTAGCATTATTCCCCTAGAAGTCAATTCTTGGGGGGAAACAAAATAGGACTTTAATGATCATGTTAAGCTCAGGGTTTTATATGAAAGTGAAGAATCAAAACAATAATTTGGATCCTTCAAGGGAAAACTTGCCCTGACTACACCCAATTTAAAATAATCAGGGCTTAAATATCCAAATCACCTTGTCAGCTTCTGTTACTCCAAAGCGGTTGACTGAGAGCCTGCTCTGAACTCAGAGCAGGGAGAGAACATTAAGACTCCTATGCTCTTGGAACTCCCCATTTCATGTCTCAGGTGACATTTTTCAAATAGGACAACCATGAAACTGTGCTTTTATACTATATTTTGGTTGAAGACTGTAAGACTGTTGGGGGGCAAGTCTCAGGAGAAAAAAATAAATGAAATGTGTTTACTTCATTCCCCATTAGTTAGAAAAAAAATATCTGAATTGAATATCTCTTTCAAATTATTTATTCCCAAATATTCATAAAACAATACTTGTAAAAGTTCCAAACATATATTGCAGATCATAACTTCTACTTAAAGATTCATCCCCAAGACTATTTTATACTTATTATCCAAAAGATGCAAAATAGGTATGTGATAGGAAACTGATAAATAAACTACTGGAATTGAACACTTAGTAGCAAAGTACCCAACAAGCCCACCCTGCGGATTCGTCAACCAGCCTGACTATTAGTAGCAAGGACTCCAGCAATGAGAAGAAAAGTCAGGTGGGAACACTGAAATAAGTTTATCTCTGTTTTATCTGTTTTCCAAAAATAATCTCTGGATTTTTCTACGACATGTCTGCTACAGTTGATAGTAAACACAGACATGGGGAGTTCTCTCCTTCATCCAACAAATACATACCGAGCAGCTGTGGGGTACCAGTCACCTTGCCGGGTTGTGTGAGATACCGGGCAGGTCTCAACAAGACTCATGGGCATCCTTCTCTCTCTCACACGGGGGACAGTCTGGATCCTTGTTCCTCAAAATGTTGTCCACAGACCAGCACCAGTGACAGAGCCTGAGAGATTTTTAGAAAGGCAGAATCTCAGGCCCCCACCCAGAACTACTGAATATGAATGGGCATTGTCACAAGATCCTCAGGTGAAGTGGGCATTCTAAATGATTGCAGGTGTCCAGCATATCTGTGGGCAAGACTGACCAGTGCAGAAGAGACCAGGACAACTTCACTGCCCAAGTATATTGAGAAAAATATGAACCTACTCTCAACAGCTACCCAACCTGGCGTACGTGTACAGCAACCCTGGGAGTAAACTTTCTGGAGCACCACTGCCAGCCAGGATGCCATTATTACCCTTTCTATGTTTGTCAAACATGATATTCCCCTTAAACAGCAAGAACCAGATTTCAATTCTTCTCTAGGAACGGTGAACACTGAAATGGAGAGTGGGTGGAACACCAAAAAAGCAATATCATTTAGTCACAAAAAGTAACAATTATGTTCTTGCTGAGTGTCACAGTGTGCTTTCCTTTCAAATACAGCAAGAATTACTGGTTTCATTTTAATATCAGGCCAAAAAGGAAAACACCAACAGTTTTTACAAAGCATGAAACTCACCGTGATCACATATCGGTCTAACGGCCGTTGATCAACAAACTTAGGGCCAATTTGGTTTAAAGAAGAAGACGTGATCTAATGTTCAGGAAACATCCCTACATAATTATATTACACTTTATTTAGAATAAAATTCTAGACTATTATTACTGGATACCACAGAGGCTCTTGAAGCTTTAACTTTTATAAATCATCTCGTTGTCGTTGCAAACATAACTGAGCAGCCCTTGCTCTTAGGCTTTCTGAGTAATGCCCTGCCTTTGGAAGGATTTACTGTGTGGGATTAACCACGGTTATGTGAGCCCAAGTTAAGCACACCAGAAAAAGTTGACTTGGGCGTAAGCCATGTTAGGATGAAAAACAAAAAATCAAAACCTCATCTTCTTGGGCCTTATCAACCTATATAAAGATGATGACCGAAATTAGAAGATGACAAGGGACATGCTAGTTTTTGGTGGTGGTGCTTTTGTGCTGGTCTGTTTGTTCAGATGTTACCTAATTCTTTCTAGCAAAATGTACAAAAGCATAGAATCAGGTTGGACTTGTTCAAATTAAAAGCAATCAGGGTGCTTTGATGTTTCTTTTCATGGTTTCATTCTCCTCCTTCTGACTCATGATTCATGAAGCCCATGCCTGGAAGCGTCCTTCTGTCGTGCTGTCTATGCACAGTACGAATGACCCATGGGCAGAAGACGTGTCTCTAGAGGTTTATGCTGGACACTATGTGATCTCTGAGGTTTTGCTGTCCACGTACAAATTTCTTGTTGTTGTTAACAGACTCAGGTCTAACAAAAAGAGCTAAAGATAAAACAATCCAGCTGACTCTTAGGAAGTCACAAACCTGCATGCAAATCCTGGTTCAGGCTTTTACAATTTGGGCAAGATACTATGCCTCTATGCAATGGGGCCATGCTCACGAGCACGTTAAGAAAATTACAAGTGATATGTAATGCATGCCAAGCACTATTATGGAACCTCCCTTGAAGAGTCAAGTTTGTCGTTATTATCATAAGCCCCTTTGCCAGCTCTGTGAGGTATGCATGTACGAAAGAGTAGCTTCTATTTTTAGTCCATACTGTTTAACTTGGTGAGCATGTCCCTAACCTTGGTAATCCTATAACCCAAGGTTGTTAGGAGAATTAAATGAGTGACATGTAAACCTTCCAGAAAAAAAAGTTAAGACACAGTAGAGGCTCTATAAAGATTACCTTCCTTCTTGTTCCTGGAGGTAGCATATATCTGTTACTCTTCAGTCAATCTGCTCAGCTTTCTTTTCCTTTTAGGAACTACATCTCCCCAGTTCCCTGTAAGTTTAATGGATATTTGATGTGTGACTCTGCCCTATGGCAAGTTCCATGGATCTTCTGGATACAATAACTGATTCAGGAATGAACTCATGATGCCATCAGGCCAGTTTTAAGGGACTGACATAAAGACAGGGGCCTCTCCCTTTCTGAGTTTATGTCTCTCCTTTTCTGAGTTTAGGAATGATAAAAAGTATAGGCCTGTGGCTGGTTGTGACCTTCTTTGAATCTATGTATTAAGAATCTGCCTAAATGATTGGGTCCTTATAATATAATTTGAATAGCTAGATACAGCTATATGTGAATCATCCACTTCCCAGAATACCAAAATACAACAGCTGAGTTTTGGTCATTCGTAACCACAACAGCATTATACACAAATGATAATGTGAAAGATAAAACCAAAATATAATTAGATGTAAATCTACAGAGAGAGAATTCAAAAATGGGTAAGGCCACCATAGCAGAGTCAAGAATCTCTAGAAAGCACAGCCACCTATTATAAGGTTTGGAGATGGATAAGTATAAGATTATAACAGAGAAGAGGAAATTCTTTCCATCCAGAATTAATAATACAAAGGAAGTCAAGAACACTCGGCCTGGTGTCCAGCACATAATATTTAATAATATGAGTTGACAGAATAAGAGAAGTATGGAGTATATATCAAGGAGGAGTACGAAGACAAGGCTGATTATAAAGTATGATCACTTTTAGTTGCAGAGGAGTTGGAAACGAAAGGAAAGTAAGGCTGAATGATAACAGGTCTTCAGAGTCAAGCCAGGAGCTTGTACGCGGGTCTGACGGGGAGTCATTTATAACTGATAAAAAGAGAAAGAAGGCAATAAAATGGCCTTTGGGAAGTTAATAATAAAAACAGAAGCCAAAATGGAAGTTGAGACAATAGAGATGACGGATCATCAGTCTACTGATAAAAGAAATCTCAGACATGGTTGAGAATCATGGATAGAGAAGACACTGGAGGAATCGCGAAAAGAGAGGTTAAAAAATAATGGAAGTCATGAGAAAGTCACAGAAAATAAGAGAGTGAAGCTTCAAAATGGAAGAGGAGTCAAAGAAAGGTTTGGAGACACTAAAGACTAAAAATATTAGGATATCATTGGTGACGTGAGGGCAGTTTCAATGGAGTTATGTTTTCATAATTGAAAACTGAATCCCAGTGTTTTAAATACCATAGAGTGGGAGGTGACAGCTGAGTTTTTCAACAATCAGGGCAAACACCAACTAGAACATACACCACCTGGAGCACTGGAACCAGGTCAGGAAAGTCCCTGCAGAGCCAGGGGTTAACTGTTTAGTCGCTGGATTTGGGGATCCCAGGGTAGGGACTGCAGTGTGTGGGGGGGGTGCTCTGAGGTTTGGGGTAACCAGAGAAGTACTTCAATATTTTAACAACCAATGTAGATGTACCTGTGCTTCTCAGCTGAATATCAGCCCTACATAAAGCAGCTGCTTCAATTAATCCTGAGAGCTTTCTACATCCCCAGTGCATGCAAGGGAGCACTGGCTAATCCAAAATAATGTCCACGTGCCCATGACATACACTAATCCAGAGGCTCCCCAGTGCCAGTCTGCGGACTAGGTGTATCAGAATCATCTAGGGAGTGAGTAAAAACTATTGCCTCTCCCAACAATATTCCATTTCAGGAGGGGCGGGCATAACACAAAAATCTGTATTTATTTGTAAGTTCCTCGGGTTGGGAAAAAGAGCACATCAAAAGATTTCTTTTCTATACATTCGAGGTGTGATCAAAAAATACGGTGAATACTTAAGTTTAAAAAATTATTGCAGTGGAAGACACATTGCCATTAATCCCACTCAAAATACTTCCCCTTGCTTCAAACACACGTATCCCATCATTCTTGCCACTTTCTAAAGCAGTTCTGGAAGTCCTCTTTTGTGAGTGTCTTTGGTGGCGTTGTCGTGGCTGCCTCCATGTGTTTTATCATTTTGACTTGGAGGAAGAACCAGAAGTCGCACGGTGCCAGATCTGGTGAATAAAGTGGATGAGGACACAGCGTAATGTTTTTATTTGACAGAAATTGCTGTACCAGAAGTGATGTGTGACAAGGAGCATTGTCATGATGGAAGATGAAACCATTTGCCCATTTCTCAGGCTGTTTTCTACGTATGTTTTCTACGTACATCATTTCTTAAACACTCGTAAAGACACTCACGAAAGAGGACTTCCAGAACTGCTTCAGAAAGTGGCAAGAAAGATAGGAGTATTTTGAGGGGGATTAATGGCAATGTGTCTTTTACTGTAATGAATTTTTTTATTTAAACATTCACCATATTTTTTAATCATACTTTGTATGTTTTCTTCCTGTTAATAATATAATACATTTACATTATCTGAATGCAGAACACAACAGCATGAGACAGAAGCAAACAATGTTTCTCCATTCCAGTGTTTAAAATGCAGTTCATAACAACAGCTAATGTATTTTGATTACTCATGCAAGTATTATGCCAGAAAAATGACATTTAATCTTCGCCCTAAGCCTATGAATTAAATGCTTATTTTACCCATTTTAAGGTCAGGAAACCTACAGAAGGTCAATAACTTGCCTAAGATTTTCCCTTTGTTGAAATAACTTTCTGCACCCAAGATGGAGCTGCTTCTGCCCAGGGTCCCACGTTAGCAAACCAAAATTTGCATAACGGTCAAGTCCCTTGAAATGCTCCGCTTGCCCAGAAACATGCAGGATATCCATTAAGTCGCTCTCCGAGCGCCAAGCCAACGCTGGGCTCTATGCTTACTTCCTTGTTCCTTCTCACCCCAAGCAAGGTTGATTATATAGCCCTGGCCAACACGATAGCTCCTATTTTTTTCTTCCTTGATCTCTATTCTTCATCCTATAAAAGTTTCCTGCCTTGGCCCCATTTTGCAGTTCTCCAAATGGAGACTGCCTGCTCCACGAAGCATTAAATCAAATGTGTTTGTATGCCCTAAATTGTCGTCTTTAATCATTTCTTAACACCTTTAATAATCTGAAATGTGTCTCTCTACAAAGCCTTCCCTTGAATAGGACGGAGGAGGCCACCTTACTGTCCCCACAGCAACCTCAGGAGAGATGGGCAGCAGAGAAGGTGTGCACCGAGAAGCTGGGCTGTTTGGGTGCTTTCTTCCACACAATACTTTTAGCCTTGACAGATCACAGAGCAAGGTCAAAAGAAAATAGGGAAAAGGTTGGGGCGAGAGGAAAGGGAGGAAGAAATTTCTGAAACTGCTTCCAGATGAGAGAGTAGTCTTCAGTGTGTGCAGCTGGCCCTCCCTTCCTTAGCCTGGAGCAGACATCGTCTTTCACATGCATAGGAATACAAAGAGGGTTTGAATTCCCAGGGGTTCAATGAAATACTACTTTGAAATTTCAGGGCATCATAAAAAAGAGGGACATCTGACCACTATTCTCCTCCAACGCTCTTTAGGAAAAGATTCGGTGAAGAAGCTCTCCTTGCTGGCCTTCTAGCAACCCGAACTTGCTCTCCCCATTCCTTTTAACCCACCTCCCTGAGGCCCCCAACAGCCCTGGTTTGGGGCCTCATTCTTAGGATTTCTAAAACATACCACAAATCCTTCTATGTTCAACCAGTTTGTCTCACGGAAAAAACAACAGGCAGTGGAGGAATTCAGGCCACCCCAAGTCCCCAGCGTGGCCTGATGGATGTGGAAACTGGACCATGCCTTAGGGATGAGACATGTGACGGCCGGCACACTGTCATTACAGAAACTTGAAAGGGAAGTTCACAGGAGGCTGTGGTTGACTTCTCAACCCGGCTGGCGGGAGCGCACGCCAATAAGGAAATTGCAATCCCTAAATAAACGATAGGCTGGGAACCTGAGCACCGGCAAGGGAGAGGGCAGGGGCTGCTGGCCTGAGCAGCACTGGCCAAGATGGAGCTAACAAAGCAGAGATTTAAACTTTGCAAGAACGTCATGTCAACTCAGACACCCCGGTAGGCCCTTGGAGACTCCAAATTCCCAGTCGCCAAGCCTCCAAAACTTGGTAGAATTTTGAAAGTAGGACACTTAGTCCAGTCCCTTGATTTGCCAAATGAGAAGAGTGAGGGCCAGAGGGGACAAGCGACTTGCCAAAGGCCCAACAGCCAGAAAGCTTAGTCCCTAGGTCATTTATTACGCCACTGGCCCACTGGGACTTGCTATTTTTCCCCCCACTGGTTTCTCCTTTAAGATGCTTTTAACATCTTTCCACAAGCAAACTATGTGTGTATTCTGAGCTAATACTCTGCCTGAAGTACTTGTTAAATTCCTTCTCTTTGGTGGTCCTTGCCCAAATGTACCACCTGTTTTTTTACAGGTAAAATTCAATTTCCAGACTGGAAGGGAAAGGATGGAGAAGCAAAGGATTCCTTTAGTATCTATTATGTGTCAGCTTTTCCCAGGCCTTAATCCATTTTAATCCCCACCCAACCCTATGCAGGCTGGTATCATGATCCCATTTCACAGATGCGAAAGCTGGAGCTCAGAGAAGCAGAAAGCAACAGAGCCAATTGTCAATTTTCACAAATAATCTAAACTTCTCCCCTTTGGAGACTTCTCAGTTCAGCAAAAGAAAACAAGAATAGAAGAAATTGTGCATCTTTAAGCTTTATGAAAGATGATTTTTCTTTTAACCAACTTATTATTGTTTTTCCTAAATAATAATTCCTAGTCTTCCTACATAATAAATGTACATTACTGAAAACATGAAAATGTGGGGGGAAAAAAGCAGAGGATAAAGATCCTTTATAATCTCTCCATCCAGAATTAGTGTCAACATTTGGTACAATTTTTTTCTCAAGCTTTTATTCCATACTGATAAAATATAACCTCTTTACATATAAAAACACTAAGTTTCTACTATAAACCTTAGCTACACATCTCTTAGTTGGTTATTTCATACTTTTGTTTTGATTTTTTAAGTAATAAAAGTTATTGATCTTTTCTTTGTAATATCTTTATTTTTAATAACAGCTTTATTTATATATGTAATACACATACCATAAAATTCACCCTTTTAAAGTGTATAATTCAGTGGTTTGTACAACCATCATCACTATCTAATTCCAGAATATTTTCATCACCCAAAACCCTGTACCCATTAGCAGTCACTCCTTTTTCTCCCCTCTCTCTAGCTCCTGGCAACCACAAATCTACTTTCTGTCTCGATGGATATTCCTATATTGGACATATCATATAAATGGAATTATATAATACGTGGCCTTTTGCAACTGGCTCCTTTCACTTAGCATGATATTTTCAAGATCCATCCATGTTGTAGTATATATCAATGCTTCATTTCTTTTTATTGCCAAATAATATTCCATTGTGTGGTATACCATATTGTGTTTATTCACAAGATAACGGACATTTGGGTTGTTATAGCTTTTGGGCTATTGTGAATAATGATGATATGAGCATTTATATACAGGGTTTTATGTATACATATGTTTTCAATTCAGTTGGGTGTACACCTAGGAGAAGAATTGACGGGTCACATGGTAACTCTATGTTTAACATACTGAGGAATAGCCAAATAGATTTCCAAAACGGACTCAACCATTTTACATTCCCATCATCAATATCTGAGGTTTCATTCAGTTTTTCCACATTTTCCCCAACACTTATAGTTTTTTTGTTTGTTTGTTTTCAGTCATCCTAGTGGGGGATAAATTGTTATCTAACTGTGGTTTTGATTTACATTTCCCTAACGACAAATCATGTTGGACATCTTTTCGTGTCTTTATTGGCCACGTACATGTTGTCTTTGGAAAAACATCTATTCAAATCCTTTGCCCAGTTTTTAATGGGATTATTTGTCTTTTTATTGTTGAGTTGTTCTTCCTTTATTTCTAAGTGAACTTTTCAAGTATATTATACATAAGAAAGTAGCCAAATCAGAGGTTTTTAACATGTTGAAATATGACAAAGTGAACACACCTGGACATATGAAAACCAGATCATAAAACAGAAAATTACTTGTACTCCAGAAGCTTCCTTCATGCCCCCTCTCAGCCTCCACACCCTCCCCACTCCTCCAGATTAAGCACTGTCCAGACATGTAATACGACTGATAACTTTTGCCTGGTTTGGGAACACATATAAACAGAGTCATATCGTGGGTGTTCTTTTGTGTCTGGTTTCTTTCAACGCTGTTTTGGGGGTATTCAATTATGTGATTACATGAAGCAATAACTTGGTCCTTCTCATTGCCATATAGCATTTCATTGTATGAATACCCACTATTTATTTATCCACTCCACTGTAATTGCTATTTCATTTGTTTCGAGTTTTTGGTTATTCCATATTTAATTGCATTTTGTATCTTCTATTTAAATTAGGTCTTGTACAACCATTGTTAGATTTGCTTCTATGTATTTTGAGTTTTTTAATACCACTGTAAATGATACTGTTTTCTAAATTTCATTTTATAATTGTTACTGGTATATAGAAATATGATTCATTTTAAAATATTAAGCAGTTATCTGGCAAAGCTCATTTATTCATCTAATAGTTTATATATGGATTCACTGAGATGTTTTACAAACACAATTATCGTTTTGTAAAAAAAAGTGGTTTTATCTCTCCCTTTCTAATTCTCATACCTAGGATGATGTCCAGAACATTGTTGAATAGAAGTTATAGTAATAGGCATTCTTGTCTTGTTCTTTATATCATAGGGAAAGCTTTCAACATTTAATCATTAAATATGGCATTTGCTGTAGTTTTATGTAGCTACCTCTTCTTAGATTGAGAAAATCCTCTCCCTATAATCTGAGTTTGCCGAAAGGTTTCAGAGGTTTTTTGGTTGTTTGTTTGTTTTGGCATGCATGGATGTTGTATTCATCAAGTGCTCTCTCTGCATTTATCGAAATGATATTAATTTTTCTCCTTCATCCTATTCATATGGTAAATAACATTGATTTGATTTTCAATGTGAGACCTTGAATTCCTGGAATAAGTGCAACTTGATTTAACTGTCATTGGTTCAGTTCAGTGTTTGAGAGAGCTTGCTTATAATTCTCCTGTCTTGTAATGGCTTTGTTGGGTATTGGCTTCCTAAAGTAAGATGGGAAGAGTCCCTTCTTTTTGTTCTTCTCTAGAATAGTTTCTGTCTGATTAAGGAAATGTTTTTCTTCACATGTTTAGCAAAATTCACTGAAGAAGCCATCTAACAGATTTTCTTTTGTTGTTGTTGTTAGGTTTGCTTTTCGAATATTCAGGATTTTTGTTGTTATTGGTTAAGATTTTAAATTACAGAATCATTTTTTAAATACATATGACTACTCAGATATTCTATTTCTTCACATGCAGTTTCAACAAGTTGTGTTTTTAAAGAAATCTATCTAAAGATTCAACTTTACTATCATAATGTTGTTAATAAAATCCTCCCATACTTTTCATATCAATTCGATTGATAGCAATGTCCCCTTTTCATTCCTGATGTTGGTTGTTTATGCTGTCTCTATTTTTCTCAATGATTCTAACCAGGCTTTATCATTTTTGTTAATCTCTTAAAAGAATCAGCATTTGGTTTTGGTATTCCTCTCTAGTGAATGTTTGGTTTTTATTTCATTAATTTCAGCTTTTATCGTTACTATTTCATTTCTCTCACTCTCTTACAACTTCATTTGATTTTCTATCGCTCTTTAAACTTAAAAAGTCTTCTCTCAACAAAACTGAACGACTTGCTCTTGCCCAGACACTCCTCAGACTTTCCAGCATCCTTGCCTTTGCTCGTATGGTTTCCACTGTTAATAAATGATCCCTCTCCCTTTATCAAAATCATGCCAATCTTCCAAGGCCATCCTCGAGTACTACCTCCTCCAAAAAGCATTTCCTGCCCCTCTCTCATTTGATATCCTCTGAGCCCTTGCAGCCCATTCTGCCATTCTTAGGTCATTATTTTGATCCCGGTTTATATACTTCTTTCCATTAGCCCCTTAAAGACTGAGAACTAAGTTTTTCTGAAAGGCTCACCATGGTGGTGCTGTACACAAACTATATGCTCAGCAAACACTGGTTTTACAATTCAACTTCAGGAGTTAAGTTCACACAAACTAAACCTGTTTACTGCAGAAATTATGGACTGGCAACTTAAACATTTAGAATCAAACACATCATAAGAAGAATTTGGGCAAAAAAAGAAAGAAGTCTCATTTTTTTTTAATCTCTCTTGCTTCTAAATGACAACCATATATCATCCAGAGCTAACATTTAACTTGACATTTTGCTTTTTCTGGCTATCACTTAAAACCCACATTTTTCCCCTTATTTAAGGAAAATAGTTAAATGGGACAAAGTTATGTATTTAAGTTGAAAGATGAGAAGATGAAGAAATTTCTCAAGAAAAAAAATAAGCTAAAGGATAATTTCTGGTATTAGAAATGGATAGAGCTCATCAAAAACACAGGGTTTTGCAAGTCTGAATGAGTTCTGCTCCACGCTGTTATAAGGACTTCAGAAAGGTCAGGACTTAAAAGTCAGGGAGGGAAACATAAAATAAGTTGGCTGTAGGGAACATATTTGGAGCCCTATTTGGAGGGGTGATAACACATACATATAAAAAGGGTGAATCTTGCCCGATAGCACAAAATACAACACCACACCTTTCCAAAAATACCAAATAGACCTCTCCAGTTCTCATGAGCTGCCTCAACCTGCTCTATGATGCAAACCTCAGTGCGTAATTTCCCAAGTAAGTGTTGAAAGAAAAACCCATTGAACCTATGGCCCATCTTCAGTAAAAGCAAACTGCAGAATGAGAGAGTGTAAGACTTTTGGAGGAGAAACCTGTGTTCAGATCTCAGTTGCCAACCGACTAGCTATAGGACCTTGGGCAGCAGGTTGCTTATCTTGTGTCTCTCAACCATGGTTTTCTTATCTGTGAAATAGAACAAATTATGCCTATTCACAGGTTGTTATATGTCAGGTGCCCTGAGCCTGGCTCCCCATATGTGGTTTTTGGTGCTCGAACTGTGAGCTGTCACCGGTGATACAGGTGGTATCATTGTTGTTATTGCTATTATTCTTTTTAACAGTCACAAAAGAAGCCAGGGCATATTCTTAAGGCCTAAAAGCTATCATAATGGCTTGACTAAAACTAGGCTTAGCAAATTTTCTGTGAACACATTATCCTGGGTGAAGAAATAATTCTAAGTAGAGTGCAGGGTTTAGACTCAAACAAATAATAGTTCAAAAGATGGATGAAATAAACCTAGAGCCAAAGAAAACATTTCAGCTATTTCATGGTGTTCCAAATTAGGTCCTAGGACGCGAATGAAATTCACACTGGGAATTGGGATGTGTTCAATGGCCTAGGTTTGGATTCCAAATCTCTCCCTTCCTAGCTGTGTGGCCTTGGGAAAGTTGCCAAGTAGCAGCTCTTGCCTTCTCCGTGGTCTAGCACATCCCGTCCATGCTTGGTAGAACTGAATTGGCTGAATTTGACCAAACACCAAGATATCTTTTAAGGGAAACTTAACCCAACTGCAGGTCTGTGCTCTACAGCACAGAGAAAAGTCATCATCTGCCTGAGCACAAAGACAAGGTTTGGTTTTTAATTTTAATAACATAAACCACCCTCACCACTAGAGTGAGCACCTGAATTCATTTAGCACCTGAATACTTTTATTCTTTTGTCAATTGCACAATGACAAGTACACAATTTACTCAAGCTCAATCTTGAATTGCTTACCACTCAGTTTCCACAGAAACAGCTGGGGACACGGCTACTCAAGAAGACCCAATCATGCATGACACACAAGTGCCCTTGCTGGTCATGTGACCAGAAAACTGAAACATCCACAAACCTCACTTCAGTTGCCACAGAGATACTGTCACATGGTGGTGACATCATGCCCCAAGCCTCTTAACACACGTTAGTTAACAAGTTCCCCAGATCAAGTATATTTTCTGCAACTTTTACCAAAACACTGACATCACTCATAAATGTCCCATTTAATAAATTCTGCTGCATTTAGTGCTAGCAAAGTTTGTTTTTCTTGATGAATGAGTGCCATTTAATTCGTTAAGCAAATGAAAACTAGGGAACGCCACGCATTTTCTTTTCAGCTTGAGCTGATAAAGTAGGAGTAAAGTTTTATGCTCTATCTCAGTACTTATCATTATTCTAGGGTAGGTTGATCTTTTGAATTTTTAAAAAATGCATCTTTCTTCTTGTTTCTTCCTTCTGTGATTGTTATAGCTAGTGCAGCCATCTTGTTCAGACAGGCAGAAAGAGGTTGTCTGAAAATAGAGTTCACACGAAGGAAGCCAAAATAAAAGATGGAATGAAAGAAAATGGGATCTGTTTACATCTTTTGAGCCCCTGGATCAAGCTGTGCTTGAAGCAATACTTTTGTTTTCTTCCATTAACATGAGCCAATAAATTTCCTTTTTGGCTTAAGCCATTTTGAATTAGATTTTCATTCATTTAGAAGTTCTGACTAACAAAGAAAAAAATTGAGATTATCTGACAAGTACTGTCATTACTGTAATTCATTTTCCTTAAAAAAAAAAATGGATATAGCTTTATGAATGAACCCAAGAAAATGCAACTTTTGGACATCATGTTTAAGCCATGTCAAATTTATAATAAAAGTAGATTAAAAACACATTCTTTCAAAGGAGTTAACATTAAAGAAAGAAAAAAGAAGGGAAAAAGCCTTTTAACTGCCATTTTTATTGACAGTTCTCAATAGCAGCAGAAAAGAAGAGCTTAGTAAAGAATCTTTACACACAAAAGCAAAACAAAGGAGGAGCAGGGCAACATCTACAAGAAAACTAATTTTTCTGAGAAACACACACAAAGTTCAAACCTGGAACATACCTGCCAGACCAAATTGGTATCAAAATTAAAACTTGGAGCTTCCTGCAAGAAGATAAATCACAAATAATTTCATTCATTTTGCTTCCTTTCATTTTCATTCAGATGACTTTGGCTCCCCTGGCTTAAGTAACTGGCAACAGATAGGATGGTTGCAAGAAAATTGCCCCTCGCTTTGATGTGGGAAACAGCCCTACCCAACAATAGCCTGACAGAGCTATATTCTCACAACTCCAGAAATCCAGAGGGGTGTGTAGAGAGTCACTAGAACTGGGAGACTGTGGTTGTACAAGTGCTCAGATTTGGGCACGATTTCACAGATTTTTCACAAAAAATACCTCTCTCAAGTGGATGCAAAGTGTGTATATGGAAAAGATGAGGGGTGAAAAGTTAACCTTCAGATTCACTAAGAAGCAGGGACAAGTAGAGGTAACTTCTAAGCCCTTAAGTCATGTCATCTCCCTGAAACTACAGATTCAATTTACTCTAAGAAGGCTCCTTTTAAATTTAGATTTTGCCAAAGCACTAGATGACGCTTATGTTTACCCAAAGGTGTTTAAGTTAAAACACAACAGTGTCTCAAATTCCACCCATCCGGTTTAAGGGTTAGTTCTATTTGGCAAGCCCTAAGGCTTGTAAAATATTAGTTTCCAATATTCCCTCCAATTTCATTCGGATGTAACGTACAAAATCAGATGAGATCACAGCCTCTGTCACAAGCTATACACATGGCTGAGGAGATGACCCTCTACCAGCTGCCAGCATAACTCAATTTATGTATGTTAAGTATAGATGCTAATGGGACCCAGACTTCTCCACTGACAAAACAGAAGGCAGTGCTTTATAAATTAGCAGGCATCCAAAAGACAACAGAAAAACAGTAGGCTCCCTTCCCTGACAAATATATTGATCATCATTTGTCCTAAAAATGTATTCTACAAATCAGCATCATTGGCATCCAAAAAAGAAAAACTCCGGATTCAATCTACTAATAATATAGAGATGTGAATTTGCCCTAAAAATCATGTTTTTATGCCTTCCCATGTAGATAGCCTAAATGAGTGTTTTTATTATTGTTTTGTTTTCTAACAAAATATATGATGCTAAAACCAGTAAGCTAGAATCAAATAGATTTTCTACTTATAGAAGTCACAAAAAAGTACTAATTGTCTTCATACAGCGACCTATCCCAGGAAAATGCCCAAAGTACTGGAAGAGATGTCATTCCTCGTTTCTCCAAGGACTTTTAGAACACACTTTTTTTTTAAAAAAAAAAGATAATTTGGAAATAGATTTTATACACATCCTCTTTTCCTTTACTGATTGCACTAGAAACTGGGGATATAGGTGAGGAGGTAGGTGGAAAGAGGACGGAATGACTCTTTGCAAAATAAAAGATTAAAATGAAATGTTTTGTCTTTGTTTTTAATTTTTTCATTTCTTTTTCTCTTCTTTTTTTTAAGCCTTAACTAAGTCCCAAGTTTGGTTCTAATGTGAAGTAAAGATCAAATCTCAGTTATGAATCACTCACCCTCAGGTGTAGAATAAGTTTCTTTTCAAAATAAGTTAAAATCACAAATTCAAAACAACTTGAGGAGCCAAAATTAGCAATTATTTTTTAATCTTATTGGTATTTGACCCCTTTGACGACATTTTTCAAACCAATTTGCTGCAGATGCATTATGAGAGCCTTGACTCATGTAACCCTCATTCAGGACACATACAGTTTGAAAGCAAATGTTCTACATTATTTCCACAAAAATCTACTTAGATGAAGACACTGTCATTGACTAGGGAAAAAAAAAAAATCCCAAGTCAGAATTGTCCATGCCAAGAACTCAATAGTTCATATTAATTTCTTTTTCCCCAGGACATGGGAATTTTTTGGCAGACAATTCAAAATCATGTGCTATACGAAAGAGAGAAAAACCATTATCCTATCAGCAAACTTCAGAATTCTCTTGTAGGCTGATGGTAACCAGCAATGTCGTGAGTGTTAATCTCAAGAGTGGCATCACCAAATTGCAACCCATCATTATGGATTATCTGTTTCTCCATGGAACAATTTAAGTCAAGAATTATTTATTGTTAAGATAAATACTCTACTATTTGCTTCCTTCTGGCAAAAACTGGAAGTAATAAGCCTTCAGATTTCTAGATACTGACAAAGGGTTTCAATTAGGTCTGCTTTTTAATCATAGACCATGGCTTGGCCATCATCACTTCACTATTCTTTAAATGCCCTAAATCCATCCAGGAGGATCTTTGATTCTTTTAAATAGCATATCTCTATGCTTCCACAGCTAAATGGGTTACCTGGAGAGGACTTACAAAATTATTATTTCTTCCAGAGTCGGTTAGGAGAAAATACTGAAGTCATGAGAAAGTATTACTCTTTGAAAAGTAAGTTTTGCTGATAGCATCATTTTAATTATTTAATGACTCCGTTGCATAGAAAACACCTTCTCTTTGACAAATCTTAGTTTCTCAAGGTGTCTTTTCATTGTAATGTGAGTGAAAGGAAAAAGAGAAATTTTCCAGCTTTAGAAATTTACGTTGAAAGCACACACAAAACCTCCCTTAAGATTGAAAGCATTGGCCATGCTCTGTAAATGAAGCCAGTTCCTTTCAGCCAAGGGACACTCGAGCCCTTTATTCTTTTGCTCAGAAAAGGCATCCTAATTAAAGGGCCAATACATTAAGTGTACCCGGGAAGGCAAAAAGATCCAGAGAAAAGCACTCAACCAGGTGCCTAGAGAAAAACACAACGTTCATTTCACATGTTTATGTCAGGCACCATCCAGTGAGAACAAACTCTGGAGGCACAGCTGTTTTTTGACAAATGTGAACAGCTCCTACCTTCATTTCGATGACAGTCTGGAGCGCCTTCGTCTTTGCTGGCTCCTGCTGAAGTTGGCTTCTTCGGTGCAATTCCTGGGGAGGAACACGATAGAAATAAGCCTGACGGTTCATTCTCCCGTTACACCATGACCTTTACACAGGTGCCACGCGGCCCACCGGGTCCAGGTTTGTTAAGCACAGACATAAACAAGCCACAGGTGCCTCTTCCCCCACCCTTGTTAGCATCCCTCCTGCAGAGCCTGAGTTCCGGTGAAAAGCTCCTGGCACATGCGCTATTTCTGAAACTTCCATCAATAATTAATGTCAACTGTGACAAAGGCAGTAAGTAATCATAGTCCAAATACTGTTCAACACTGGGGTGGTTGCCCAGCCATCAAATCATAATTTACTAAATTACATTACTCTGTGCTCCACATACACAGCAAGAAAACGAAGGAAAGAAAATGACTAACGTGGTTGCAAATCTGCTGCATGCATGGCATTTTGCTACTGAGGTAGGTTTGAAATGAGCAATTTAAAACCTTTTCAGTACAACTGTGTCAGTTTTTGGAGTGAACTGATCTGATGAAACCCTGTGAATCTCTTGCTTCCTAATTTACAGTTTCAGTCCTTGTTCAAAATCACATCTGTCTGTGATATGTTTATGCACTCGTGATGCCAAGAAATTAAAATTGGCATTAATATCAACAGTGTTAGAGGGGAGACAAAAATAGTTAAAGCCAGATGTAGACCCAAGAACTTCTGGAAAATGATAACTATTTCTTCAGGTAAAAAGCAAACAATACAATTGTAATTTCAAGCCTGAAGGCTCACTTTTTGCATCCTCTTCTCAAAAGAACAGTTTTGTTAAAACTTTAAAAGATTGTCCTGGCAGAAGAGAAGAGATAAACAAGGTTTCTTCAGTTCATGCTTTGATTTTTCTTAATAATAATTATCAATAGTTTCATGAAAGTAGCCAACGACAGGGATAAACAAAAGTGCTCACACATTGCCCACACTGCTGATACAAGTCACCTAATGGAAGTAATTCCATTAAGACTTATGTAAATTGTAAGTCACCTGTGGAGGACTCTCATAAGATTTATTTGCTTCCGGAAAAAATCATTTAAAGTCAACATGGAATAGTTTTAGGCCTTTACTAGTCATTGGACCACAACATTAAAACAAACCAACAGCAACAACAAAAAATCTTGGGCATTGGAGAAGAGACTCAACAAAATTTCTAGCTTTTTCCAAGTATGGGCATTAAAATTAACTCTGCCTTCAACACTGCCATCTACTACCATTGTCATTTTCATAAAGATAGAATATAACAATGTAAGAATTGTCAGAAGAATAGAATCCCACAAGAAAAGATGACCTTCCCAGGGAAAGAAAACAGGAGACCTTTAGCACATATCCTATTACATTGTTCTCATTTGCCAGTGGGCCAAGAAGACCTGGTCTTGGACCAAGGAGCACAGGCCAGGGACCAGCCCTGGAGAGTCACGGTCACGATTATAGCTCTAAACTGTAGTGTGTGTGTAGGGAGGGCAGGGTGGTGGTGTAAGAAGTGTATTTTCTTCTCAAAGTCATCACTAGCACAAATCAGCAAAACTACTTCTCAACCTCCAGTTTAAAAAGAATTAGGATGAGTGCTTCCTAATTATTCAAAATGGTATCGCACCAATTAGGACTTTTTTCCTCTAACATATTCCTGAAAGGGACGGAGTCCAGTATGACTGAATCCATTTTATGACTGCAGAAAGAGAAAGAGATTCTGTGTCCTTTTGGAGTCCCCGGACTGCAATGATCTCGCAATGGGAGGCTCCATAGTGATGGCAGAGAGTTTTCTGAAGGAACGACCTTAAAAGCAGCCGTCCTTCATTGCGTCTACAGTGGCCCTGGCAGTAGTCTTTTTCAAGCTTCAGCCTAAACCTCTGAAGAGTATGACTGCACGGCGAGTCCTGTGGGCTGCTGGCAAACATTTAACAGCCAGCGCTCACCATGGCCAACGTCAAGCTACCTCAGTGATTTCACTGAATGCAGAGTTGGGAAGAGAGACATGATAACACGCCATTGTATAGTATTTCCACCATATGGACAAAATAGACATAATAACCTCAAGAGCATACGTAATAGTAAAATATAACAAAAATTAGGAAATAGTAAGTTGTAATACAAGCTCTTTAATTATGAGTTCGTATGTTCAATTTTGTAACATTAGTTGTTAGAATAAGTCTCCAATCTTTGGCTTTCATGGGCTAGTACAATCCACTTCCAGCACACCACTGTTCAAACCACCATAAAATGCTACTTAGCCCTCAACATTACTTCCAAGATAGTTAGAGATCACTAGACCAATAAAGTCTCATAGATGAGAAAATGGAAAGTAAGTCTCTTGTCACAGTTGTTCCATAGTAAGTGGTAGAAGAAATACATTTCATAGGTCACCAATTCTGATACAATGTGGCATCAAAAGCATATTAACAAAAAAAGATGGGAATGAAATTCATGATAATTTCATACCATAACCAATCCTGGTTCCAAAACAAAAATCATAAGACAATTTGAAGAATGAGATTAAGCTTGTATAAAACAAATAACCAAGAAGCAACAAAGCAACACAACAAAAATAAAAACAATAGGGTAAAGGTATGTGCTGTTATAATTTCTGCCAAGCATGAAAACATTTTTAAGGGCAAATTTGCAATAACAAAGCTAAACTTGTAGCAACGGTTTTGCAAACATGGAAACAGAGTTCTCTTTGCTATAATTACACAAGTTCTATTATAATATAAACCAGCTCAAAATCCAGATTGGGCCCTTACTCCCTGTGTCATTCCATAAAAAAATAAATGAACATTTCCAATTGCCAATGAATTGTAATTTTCCTATCTTCACTACACTATTTTTCAATCAATCCCGAATTAAGATCACCTTAATTCCTAAGATGTCAGGTAAATAAAGATAATCCACATGCAGACTTCAAGGACTATCTGAAAGTCCCACCTCAGACATTTTATCCATCTCTGAGATTTAGAAACCTTAAAATGCTCCTTCTGATAGTGGCCGAGAGGATTAGTCGCCCAATGAACACTGATGTTCCTCTTCATTAGTGCAGAGTGGTTGCTAGGAAACCTCACTAGCACCACCCTATATCAAGACGTCCTCGTAACTCATTTCTGGCCAGTGGACTTCGGGTAGAAATGAGAAACTCGACTTTCATAAAAACTCCCTACCCTGTCTTTACTCCCTACTTTCCTGTCTGCTGGCTAAAAGTAAAGGACTCCAAGTCCCAAGAAGATGACAGGACCCCAAGATAAAAGGAGCCTGAGATCCTGGAACCCCATCTGAAAAGGCTGCTGGGCACCCACAGCGGATGGTGGTGTACACAAAACGTCATTAGCCTCCACGTTTACAGGCTTTCTCTATAGAGATCCCACCTCTCTCTGCCTTATCTACTGCAATGTCTACAGAGAGAAATAATGCCTAATCAGCCCTCTATTGTGTGTTGCTTTTGAATCACAAGTTGATTTTAATGTGTGAGTACTTGTCAATTTTTTCTAAATAGGTAGTAAAATGAGTGGTTACGGGGTACTCCAACTATCCCTAACCATCTGAAAGACACATCCATTATGCACAGATCTTAAACAACTAAATAATTTCCCCAGAAGCATATGCTGCAGGTGTGGGAGATGTACAAGGTTTAATTTACTTTGGTAACTTTTAAATGACAGTATTAAATCATTGAGTGCAGTGGTACTTATACTTCTCTGTGTCACAGATTTTGTAAGAATCACATGGAAGGTGAGGATTCTCTCTAGTAGTGTGCACAAAAGCACACACAAACAAAACGGTGTGTGCCATTTCAGCTTCACAGAGCCTGGGCCATCACTCGAGAAGTTTGAACCAGACTACAGGCTAAAGACTACTTGTTGAGAGGAAAGAACATTATATTGAGAGTCAAGAATCAGGACCCCCACTGACCCAGACAGAGACCCCGGCACACCCCTTTTCCTCTCTGATCTGCAAAATAAGGAGCATTATGAGTGGGTTTCAAATGACCCTTCCAGCTCTGAGAACATCCAGATTTTTAATAGGCAGCTGACTCTGAAATGCTGATCTCTGGCTGGTATTTTTAGTCACACCTATTTTCAGTTTTAAAAGCAGAGTAAAAAGAAAATTACAAGCACTACGAAATTTAACATCTCACTATCCCTATTCATCCCCAATTTATATACTTTCCTACAATTTCATGAATAGGTTGGCCTTAGCTGGTCTAAAACTGCCAGTTTCTCCAGGTGATCAACATGGAAATATACCAAGAACCCAGAATTTTGAGCATGAAATCTCAAGAGGTTCGTCGGATGACATTTCTTGGCACTTAATAAGTCTAGTGAGTTAATCTGGATGAACACTAGCTTCCAAGATGAGCCTGGCCAAATAATGTTTGCATGCACCATATACTTTCTTCAGTATACAAAAACAGAAACAAAAAAAAACAACAAAAATCAAAACTTAACTTTCTTTCCAAAGGTAATTCACTATTTTTATCTGGTCCTTCCTCCTTATTTTTCTGGTAATCTACTACTGTATAACAAACCACCCCAAATTGAGTGTTACCAAACCACCACCATTTTATTATGCTCATGAACGCTGGGGTCAGGAATTCATAAAGGGTAGAGTAGGAATGGCTTGTCTCTACAGAGTGATGTCACGAGGCTAGAACAGCTGGTGCTAGTGAATCTATTTTCAATATGGTTTCTTCACTCCTATATCTGGTGCCTTGACTGGAAAATGACTTGAAGCTGGGTTTAACTGAAATTGTCCACTTGAGCAACTAAATATGGCTCTCCATGTGGCTTTCTCACAGCATGGCAGCCTCAGGATAATCCAACCTCTTACATTTAGGAATACGGACTCCAAGAGCAAGTAAGCCAGAGGTTGCATGGCCTTTTATTACCTAACCTTGGAAGTTCCATAGAATCACTTGTTCTGTTGGTTAAAGCAGTCATAAGCCTGCTCAGATTCCAGAGAAGAGTACCGAGCAATATGGAGACATATTTTAAAACTGCCATGCTTAAGGAACAAAACCAATTGAAACTGACAGGGAAAATAAGACTATAATCTCACACATTAACTCACATCAGTTTTAGAATATAGAACATTCATATATTCAAATAGTAATTTGATACGGGGGTATAGAAATTACATCAGTGAACCAAACAGACAAATATTACAGCTCTTAATATTCCAGGCAAATATTCAAAAATATTTGAAATTTTTTTATGTCAAATTCCAATGGGAGAAAGGCACAATAATTTAAAAAGGAGGACAAACCAGTTTAAGGAATATATAAAGGTTATAAAGGAAAATAAGTCAGGAAGTTAGGGGACATGTTGAGGGGGATAGATTGCAATTTTAAATAGGGTGGTCAGGGAAAGCTTCATAGAAAGGTGACTTCTGAGCAAAGATCTAAAGAAATGAGGGAAACAGTTGTGCAGATATTCCAGGCAGAGGAAATAGCAAACGTTTAAGTGCCTAGACAGAGCTGCATAAGGGATGGGAAACTAGTAGGTCAGAGAAGTGCTGGGTGGGGGATGATGAGAGGAGGGGTCCTACATTTGGAATCCATTGTAAGGACACTGGTTTTACTCTGAGAAAAATGGGAAGCCATTGAAAGGTTCTGAGCAAGATAAACCATAATGGGATATAGTTTCTTAAATGATTACTCTAGTTGCTGGACTGCAGTGTGGTTTGAGGTTGCCATTGGGTAAGGGAAGGGTGTAAGAGCAGAAACTTAGGGACTAGTAACAAGCAAGTGGAATAACCTCAGCAAGGGATGATAGAACTTTGGAGCAGGAGGACAGAGTAGAGATGATGAGAAGGAACTGAGCTTGGATATGTTTCAAAGGTGAGCTGGCTTGCCTTCCTGATACATTGCCTGGTGACTACTAGAAAACGAGAAAAGGCTTCAATGCTTCTAGCCTGAACAACAGGAAGAATGGAGGTGGAATACAAATATAGGGAAGCCTGGGGAGGAGAAGTGGGAGTTATGGAAACCAAGAGTTTGGTTTTGCATGTGTTAAGTTTGTAATGCTATTAAACATTCAAGTGGAGATGTTGAGTAGGAGGTTGAATAGATGAGTCTCAATTTGAGGAGAGAAGAACTACAATTACAAATTTGACATCAGTGAATAGATAGCACTTAAAGCCATGGGCCCAGATAAGATCAGCTATGAACGGAGCATAGAAAGAAGAGAAGTCTGCTCTGAGCCCAGAGCAATCTAACATTAAGAGTCGTAGTAGTGAGGAGAAAGCAACAAAGGAGACTGAAAAGGGATGGCCAGTGTGATAGGAAGAGAACCCGGAGTGTGGCATCCTGGAAATCAGGTGAAGATATGAGTCCACCGTGCGCCAGTGACCACCTACTTGATTGCTGCTGAGAGGTTAATGGGAGGCGGCCACAAGCTTGACATTAGGACTTGGCAACATGCACTTCATTAGGAACCTCAACTACAGGAATTTGCGTAGATAAGTGTGAATGAAAGTTTGACTGGAACGTTCTGTGCGAGAATGGAAGGAGAGAAGAGCCTCAGGCAACTATAGTTCCACAGATTTAACTGTTCATTTCTTTTACCAAAACACTTTAAGATTTGTACACCTATGTTCATAGCATTATCACAGCAGCCAAGAGATGGAAGCAATGGAAATGTCCATCAATAGATGGATGGAGAAACAAAATGTGGTATGTGAATACAATGGAATATTACTCAGCCTTGAAAGGGAAAGCAATTCGAACCTGCTACAATATGAGTGAAACTTGAGGGCATTATGCTTAGCAAAATAAGCAGTCACAAGAAGACACATAGTGTATGATCTTATGTGAGGTATATAGAGTAGGTAAAGTCATAGAAACAGTAAGTAGATGGTGATTGCCAGGGACTGAGAGTAGAGGAAAATGGGGAGTGGTTTAATGGACACAGAGTTTCAGGTTTGCAAGATGAAAAAGTTCTAGAAATTGGTTACTTAACAATATTGAACTGTACACTTAAAATGGGTAAGATGGTAAATTTCATGTTGTATTTTACCACAATTTAAAAAAAATTAAAAACCATAAACATAACAAAGTGTTGAAGTCCCACAACTTTCCCCATTTCCATTCTGTTAGAGAGAAACCATCATCTTAAAGTGGTGTCTATCTTTCTCACATGTTTTTGTGCTATTATTACATGTGTACGTCCTCATAAATAATACAAATGTAACAATTGGGGGCACTGTTTTTTTAATTTACATAAATGCCAGCTGTCCATATTGCGCAAAACTTCTGCATTTTGTTTTTTACCTCAGCAATATTTACGCGTATGTTCTTAGAACTCATCTGTGTAAATAAATGTTTCCTACTCTTCTTTTTTCCATTACAAACCGTGTTACAATAAACCTCCTAGTACATGGGAAAAAAATAACTGTTTTAGATATCTTTATACACTTAAATGCACAATAATTCTAATCTTTCTAAAACATTCTGTTTCTTCTCCTTGGAATAATCTTTCACCCTCTTATGCTCTTTTGTCTACAGAGGTCAGCAAGCTATAGCTCACAGGCCAAATTCAGCCCGTTCTGTTTTAGCAAATAAAGTTTTATTGAAACAATGCTTGCCCATTCATTTACACATCGCCTATGGTTGTTTTCATGCTACAATGGCAGAGTTGAACAGTTGTGACAGAGACCATATGGTCTCTCAAAGCTGGATATATTTACTATCTGGACTTCTATTTGAAAAAGTTTGTCAACTCCCGGTCTAGAATATCTTCAATACTCAGCCTAGATATCCCAGAAAAAAGCACCAATTCCTCATGTGGTAGTTTAAAATATGTTCACAAATCCCTTGGCATTCCCTTTACAAGGTGAAGCCTAAATATTTTCCCCTTGTCTGTGGCCTGGACTTAGTAACTTACTTCTAACAAATAGAATATGGTAGAAGTGACATGTGTGACTTCTAAGGCTTGGTCATAAAAGATGTTATGGCTTCCTTCTTGATCACATTCTTGAATGACTTGTTCTGGGGGAAGCCAGCTGCCACATCATGAGGATACTCAGGCTTCCTTATGGAGAGGCCCAAGGGGCATGAAACGGAGGCCTCCTGCCAATGGCAGTGTGAACGAGCCAACCTGGAAGTGGACGTGCCAGTCCCAGGCAAGCCGCAAATGCCCACAGCCCTGCCCAACAGCTTGATTGCAATCTCATGAGGGACTCTGGGCCAGAACCATCCAGATAAGTGACTCCCTCATGCCTTACCCACAGCATCTATGAAATAATAAGTGTTTGTTGTTTTAAGCCACTAAGTATTTGTGGTAATTTGTTATGAAGCAATAGATTACAAATATGTCACAGAAAGGCCATTAGCTGACCCTCCAGACTGGCTTCCATGCTGTACCCTCTCATAGATTGTGTACTTCTCTTTCACAAGACTGATGTGGCTGTAAGTTTACAGTAATTTATAAAACAAATGGATCCATGTCCATGTTCACCATGGAGCGGGAAACTCCATGAGCACAGGGACTCAATATGTCCATTATATTCCCAGTAACTAAGAGACCACCTGCTAATAGAGTAAGTGCTCAATAAATACTGACTAACTGGATGACACCATACATTGGCAGTGTACTCATCGGCCTGGACATTCCATCCATTTTGACCCAAAGGAGTCTGATGTGAAGCATGGTAACAGCCAACAGTTACTTCTACATTGCTGTGTGCTAAGCACTCTTCTAAGCACTTTATTAAGTTGGTTAACGCTCATATTAACCTCCTTAAGTACGTATTATAATCATAACCATGTTTCACTCAACGAGACAGAAGCAGAGAATTTAGTAACTTGTCCGGTGTACTGAATCGCGGTGCTGGGATTCACCACCCCAGGCAGTCTGGTCCCGCGGCCTCTGCGCCTACCAACCGCGCTGTACTGCCTATTTTCACCACTTGGCTTTGATTTGATACTGTTGATATTGAAGCTGATACCAATGTCTCTGTCAGCTTCTTTTATTGTAGTTGCCTCCCTATTTCTCCTTTGAGTCAGTCGTCATTTCTCACTCTTTTCTTGAGTACTTGAAAACTTAAAACAAAATTATCTCAACAACAGTTGTCTGATACTGATAGCCATATTTGGTATTAAAACTCAAATGGCAAATATGGTGAGGCACACAGAAGTGACGAAAAAAACAATTACTTTCAAATAGTAATACCCTTTTCGGTCTTTGACAGATCAAGAATTAAAAATAATCACCGAACGGATTTAAATAATATAATTAGTAAGGCTGACTTAATAGACAATCACACTGAACTTTGGATCCTATAAAACTCCATTTCAAGACTCCAAGGAATATTTAAACAAATTGATCACATACCAGACCACCAAATGGCGTCCAAAAGGCAGAAGGGATATAAGCCACATTCTTTGCCCACATGTTATAAAACAAATTAATAACAAAAGTTAAACGTGAAACCTCCGTATTTGGAAAGTAAAGCTCACAAAATCTTAAAATTCATCCCCTATAGTTAAACAGATTCTGTCCTGTCCACCTACTAGTTGTGTGATCTTGGGCAAGTTCCCTAATTTTCTCTGTTCCTCAGGATGGTGAAATTGAAATAAACACGTAAAGTACTTGGCTGGGCTGGTATACAGTACACTCTCAATACCTGAAACTCATCCTTATTATTGTTGTTGCTCCAGAATGGTTAGTAGTGCTCCTGAAAGTGTATTAGAGAATGCAGCCAGGCAGAATGGCTTTCTTGCCCCCTTCTTCTGTGGTCTGATACGGGCTACCATTAAGGCACTGCCACTGGGTCTGACTGCATCATTCAATTCACGAAATCCTAACTGAAGGCCCACAATGTGCCAGATAAAACACATAGTCCTGGCCTTCACAGAACTCATATTCTAGTGCAGGTATCCTCAATGGGGGTGATATGGTGCCTAGAGGGTTTGGTGAAGGGAGAGGGGCGCAGCAAGTTGCACAGCGTTGTTGAAATAGAGCGAGTGACGAGGAGAATGCTGGGAGTTGAGGCCCAAGGGGTAAAGGCTGGGGAAGGGAACAGACTGTATAAGGCCATCGAGGTCCTCATAACAATCTTCGTCTTACACAGAAGTCTCCAAATCCTAGAGAGATGGAAAAGCTGTTTCCATGGAAATACATAAATATGATATAAACTTATTATTTTTTATTCTTCACCAAAAAATGGACAGTTAGGAATCTGAGAACATAACATCTGAACCTCTGCACACACACATTTCTGTTTGTTTTAATGCATAATGTACTCCTTTTGCTAAATCTGCATTAAAGATTGTTTGACAGATTTAGCTTGGTCCTTTGGATGCTCCGATCCTGAGAACCATAGAAACTAACAGAATGAGATGCCAGATTCCAAATATTTGACCAGTAGTGTTAGGAGTGTCCCAGGAGATATAATGAAGTATAGTTATGTAATTTGATAATTACTGAGCACCACATGTTCAGCAATACAGAGATAACAAAAATAAATGACACACCATGCCAGGTCTCAAGAAACGTGGCTGTCTCGTACAGTGGGAGTACCTGACTGGAATACAAGACCACGATAATACCAGCATCCACCACTTATAGAGTGCTTACCATATGCCAAGCCCTGGGCTTCCCATCCGGCCCCTGGTTCTGCTTAACATCCCTTTAGGTAGGAGTTACCACCCCCATGGGAGAGCTGCCGACATTCTGACTCAGAGAGCTATGTAATCTGCCCAAGATCACAGAGCTGGGAAGACTTGAGAAAGTGACCAACGTGTCTGACACCTAAACTCATACGCTTAATTACTAACATGACACTTAGTTTATATCGCTTTTTGTGGTCCCTTCATACCTGGCAAACATCTAGGGTTTTAACAGGTAACTAAATGTGACTTCTAGTTTGTTACTCAGCTCCCTGATAGGATCCCGGCACTTTTGAACAATATGATTTGGGAGAGAATGAGAGGCAAGCAGCAAGCCTCATAAGGGAGGGAGGCTATGGGAAGCTTCATGGAATAGTGCAGGTTGCTGGTTAATCTTTGACCATCTTTGGACTCTGTTAGACTTCTCTGCTGGATTCCTCTGTGTCTGAGCTGAAATACTTCTCTTTGAACCTTATATACCAGATCTGACAATTAACTTTGCAAACTTGTTGCAATGATGTTGCTAACCTTTTTTGATATCAGAGGGATTATTCATTATGAATTTGTACCAACTGGACAAACAGTGAATCAAGTTCACTACTTGGAAGTGCTGAAAAGGCTGCATGAAAAAGTTAGACAACCTGAACTTTTGCCAACAATTCATGGCTCTTGCATCACAACAACGCACCAGCTCACATGGCTCTGTCTATGAGGGAGATTTTAGCCAGTAAACAAAGAACTGTATTGGAACACCCTCCCTACTCACCTGACCTGGCCCCCAGTGATTTCTTTCTTTACCTGAAGATAAAGGAAATATTGAAAGGAAGACATTTTGATGACAGTCAGGACATCAAGGATAATACGACGACAGCTCTGATGGCCATTCCAGAAAAAGAGTTCCAAAATTGCTTTGAAGGGTGGACTAGGCACTGGCATCAGTACATAACTTCCCAAGGGGAGGACTTCGAAGGTGACCGTAGTGAAATTCAGCAATGAGGTACGTAGCACTTTTTCTAGGATGCGTTGGCGAACTTGTCAGACCTCGTACAATGGCGTTTGTTCTACTCATTTGGGAACATAAAAACAAAAAGGATCCATCTCTCCCGTGATAGCTTCCTGCTCCGGAGTCTTTCCAAGGAGTCATTACTCCATCCACTATGTCTTACATGGCACAGCGTTGGGAGCTGTAAGCAGCAGCATCCGGCCCATTCGCCTCAGCCTATGCCAATGATCTCATCAGGTACTGGAAGCTCAGCAAACTTGGACCTGGTTACTACTTAGATGGGAGAGGGCCTGAGAAAATTGAGTGCTATAGATTCTAGTGTGGAACCAAGAACCAGAGGATTATTCCCAGGCCTTAAAACCTAGTAGTTTCCCCAGCTGGAACTGCAGTGGAATTGTAACTTCATTTTACCTTTCATTTATCCCCTATTTGAACTGGAATGTCTTAACTGGTATCCTATACCTGTTTCACCATTGTCTGTTGGGAGGAGATAACTTGTTTCTTTAGTTTCACAGGTTCACTGATAGATAGAAATTGCACTCTAGGAATTGTACTTAATCGATTATCCCCAGAGTGTCACCCATATGTTAAGTTAGATGATTTAGATGATGGGACTGTTGAACTGACAAGATATTGGGCTTTGAGTTGATGCTACGATGAAATGAGACTTTTGGAGACCTGGGGATGGGTGAATATATTTTTATTTGGAAGTGATATGAATATTTGGTGGCCAGAGGACAGACTGTGTCAGCAAAATAATGTCCCCTACGAAAGATGTCTATTCCTGTTTCCAAAATCCATGAGTATTACATGGCAAAAGGGACTTTGCACATGTAATTAAGGTTATAGATGCTAAGATAGGAAGATTATCCTGGATAACCTGAGTGAGCCCAATATAATCCCATGGACTCTAAAAGTTCAGAAGTTTCTCTGACTGGAGGCAGAAGAGAGCTGCAACAGATGGGGAAGTCAGAGAGATACCGAGCATGCAAAGCATTCAATGTGCCATTGCTGGTTCTGAAATGTAGGGGTCATGTACAAGGGGCAGAGGAGGCATCTGGGGGCTGAAGGTGGCTCCAGTGGATAGCCAATAAGGAAATGGGGACCTTAGTGCTACATATACAAGGAATTAGATATGGCCAACAACCTAAATGAGCTTGGAAGCAGATTGATCTCAAGAGTCTCTAGAAAGGCACACAGTCCTAACAACACCTTGATTTCGGCCTCATGAGACTGAAAGTAAAAGATCCAATTGAGCCATGCTATAGCAGGACTTCTGACTTTTGAGGTACAAAATCTGTGTTGTTTTACGCCCTTATATGTGTGCTCATTTGTTAGTGCAATAATGGAAAACTTGCATAGGGTGGGTAATCTTTCACTAACCATTGGACTAGGCTGTTAGACTGTTCTTTCTATACTGAAGTGCAATACATGCCCCCGAAGCCTCTATGCACTGACCTCTGTTCTGCTCATTCAAGGGAAAAAGAACAGATCCGGTGACAGCTTCCTGTTCCCAAATCGTTCTTACGTGAGTCCTATTCTGGCCACTGTTTTGTATATGGCACTGTGTCAGGTGCTCTCAGCAGAGACCAGGTCACTTACCTTCTTAGGTCAGATTCCTGAGAAGTTAAGCCTGAGACAGGGACTTTTAGGCAGGTGAGATATTAAAGGAGGGCTCGTTGGGAAACCCGTAAGAGAAGGAAGAAAACCATACAGAGAAGGAAGTTAGGCACGGATGTTGTATAGGAAATCTAGCCTGAGCCTGGGTCTGCAGGGAGCTCTCGGAGTACACTGTGCTTCAGAATCTGCCCCAGTTGAGTCACAGGAGGCCAGGCTTCTGCACCCCTGCTCTAGTCAGTCACTGCCTAGGGAGGGCCCGGGCACTTCGGGGTAGAAGGAAGTTTGGCAACGCCTGTTACCCACAGACACACCTCCACTAAAGATCACAGGTGTGAGGCACCAGCACAGCACCCACAGCCACTTGAAGATGGGCTTACATGCCCACTAACAGGATGCCAGGCAAAATTAGCATTTGCTACAGGTGATGAGTCAGAGGTTAGACACAGAACTCGGGGTTTGGTCTGAATTATTGTGGCGTGAATAGAGTTGGATTCCACCTCTCTTATCCTAGATTAAGTGGCTTTAAAACTTTTTATTCTAGCAGTATAAGTTTCTTTTGTTTCCAAACAAAATTCTACATCACACACACACACACACACACACACACACACACACACACACACACGCACGCACTTACATGATAAAATTAATTTAGTATCTATTATGTTTCAGACAGTGTGATAGATCCTTAAGATAGGGAGGAAATTGGTGTGAGGGCAATCTGGCTGCAACATCTGTCACCCCATTGATCGCCAGGATTGATTCGGCTGATCTGGCTGGCTAGGGGGTGTCCCCTTCCTCCCTCACCGATCCATGTGAGTCCCTCCCGAAGCCGCGCGTTCGGTCGAAGAGAACGACCTTCCCCGATACAGGAGAGGACCGTCTTCTCGGTCAAGGGTATACAAGCAGCTGCGCTCCCCTGCTAGAACCTCCAAACAAGCTCTCTAGATAGGGAGGAAATAACACAGAATGGTCTCTGCCATCATGAGGCTGACTGTCTGGTAGAAATGGCAATCAAAAATATGTAAAGAAACAAATTGAAAAGTTATAAATGTACATAGATGCTAAATGCTGTACCAACAACAGCAATACGAGTAAATGGATGCTGAATGCTGAGATGGAGCTAATAGAGGAGGGAACTATACGATCTATGTAAGGTCTACCTGTTGAACACGTGCTCAAACTTCTAATTCTCTAGTTCTGAACCATAGTATTAACGAACTTTAGTTTTTCCTATCATCTCCCTTAACTTTATTTTTTACTGAAGTATAGTTGACATATGATATTATATTAGTTCCAGGTGTTCAACATAATGATTTGAAATTTATATTCCTTACCATGTGATCACCACAATAAGTCTAGTGACCATCTGCCACCATGCAAATGACATGATAATATTGACTATTTTCCCTATGCTGTATATTACATCCCTGTGACACACACATATATATACATATTATACACACACACACACACACACACACACATCTGGAGATTTGTACCTCTTATTCCTCTTCAGATAGGGAGGAAATTTTCACCATCCCCCCATCCCCCCCCCTCTGGCAACCATCAATTTGTTCTCTATATCTATGAGTCTGTTTCTGTTTTCTTTGTTCATTTGTTTTGTTTTTTTAGATTCCACATATAAGCAAAATCATATGCTATTTGTCTTTCTCTGTCTGACTTCTTTCACGTAGCCCCTTAATTTTAATCTAGTGGTTAGAGAAGACCTCACAGAGGGGATGACAGAAGTGGAGAAAAGTGGATCTACCATGATTGATGGGGTGGAAGGGGAGGAAAAGCCTGGACACCAACCACTCAGTTCACTTCCATTTCAGGTGCCCTGAGGTATCTCCTGGGAACTCCAGGGGCCTCAGAAGACTATTTGAGAACCACCAATCGGGTGATCATACTTCTAGTTACAGATTCTAAAACTGGATTGAAGCAAGTCACTGATTTTCTATTAGCTGCCCAACCACCATTCCACGTTTCTGGATCTTTACACACTTCCTCACCACCCTTTTCCCCTTGAATCCTTAGAGAAGGTGTGGGAAAGGGAGAGCAGTGCAGCTTCACAGCTCTAGCCAGAGGGCCCTTTTAGAGATGCCAGCAGGGGGTGGCATATGAATCAACAGTGTGTTCCCTGCTCACCCCCACAGTCCAGATGGCTGTACATCACAGGAGCAGAGGACAGCTCCTACGCAGACAACTTCCCTGGCTGGAGACACTCACCACACTTTAGACTATGAGGAAACGCACTGTGGAAGTGGTGGTGGCATTTTTACAGAAAAGGGCACGGTCTTTCTTTTGCTTTCTTTTACCATCTGCAGTAAAACCTTATACTGTAAAATACTGAGGGCTCATAGAAGGGGAAAGTACCGTAGGAAGTATCTGTGCAGCTTCTCACTCACAGCTCGCTCCTTCCGTATTCCTAATATGGGTCACTGCGTGAAGTTTGAGTGAGTTTAGATTCTGGTTGGTTGCACCTCCATGAAGCAACTCTGTAGGAAAGGTCTCTCGTTATATATGTTAACTCAAAATCTGCTCCCTCTAACTCTCCTCCATTTGGTCTGGTTTTTAGTTAAACAGAACTTAATAATTATATCCATGCTGATTATTCACTGAAGCCTTGCTATGTCCCAAACATTGTGCTAAGTACTTGACATAAAATATCTCATCTAACCCTCACCCCAAACTTGGAAGGCCGGCACAAATCTTATCTCCACCTGTCAGGAGGAAACCTAAACCCCAGGCCCCAGTTTAGGAACAAGAGTACTGGGATCTGCAACCAGTTACTAGATGTGGAGGAACTACACTGCAAACTCTCTGAGTGCGGCAGGATAGGGAGCCTAGGAAACTGACCGCCCCCTCCAGGATACAACATGAGGTGCCTCCCTGGTTACACAAGGAACAAGTGACTGTATCTGGCACCTGCAGCTGGAGAAGAACAAGAACCAGTCTCATCCAGCTCTGCTGATCCCTACGACCAGGCCCTCACTTTAGCTAATTTTAATGTCATTATAATATCATTTGCATTGAGGATACTAGACTCCCATCATGCATCTGATGCCATGACAGTTCTGGAAGAACCAAATAAGAAAGGAAAAGCAAGAAACTGAGGACCCCACCTACTGGGAGAAAACTGACAAGCCACATCAATGAAACTTCACCAAATCCAGCGCCAGGGGAGATAAATATCCCTGGTCACGACTTCCTCAGCAGGACTCAATCTGAGATCACCCATACTTCCTCTCAAGTATGTACTTCCATTTCAATAAACTCCCTGTGTGTCCTGCATCTGTCTAGCTCTAGAATGCTTTCTTGCATGGAGACAAGAACCTGGTCACCGCTGCTCCCAGTTGAGTCCTCTCTTGGACATCCCTATGAGCTTCTGGTGACATGGGACAGCTCTGAGTAACAATCTAGCACATGGCACACTTTGTAGCACATGGCTGAAACAAGAGCACCTAATATCCATTGCCAAATGACTTCTCTGTGCCTGAGCCATTTTGGGTCCTCTTCATGGGCTCTCTCACTCAACCCTCATTCATAACTCCCTGTGATTATCCCCATTTTACAGATGAGAGGACTAAGGCCCAGCAAGGTGAAATGACTAACGCAAGTGCCCAGATGAGGGAGGAAGGGATAGGTAGATAAACTAAGTTGACAACATGGTCTCAAACCTAAAGCAGAAGCCATTTCCTAAAACAAAGCTGCACACCACCTTCCAATCTCATCTCCCACCATAACTGCCCGAGTGTCCCCCCACTGTAGTCATGCTCATACATTCACACTCCCTCAAAACAGTCCCCAGGTTGTCCCTTCTGTTGCACTCTCTTCTTTCACTGCAGTCTCTCAAAGTCCCAGTTCAAATCCCGTCTGCTGCACGACCACACACACGCACACGCACACACACACACACATATTAATTCTTCCTTCCCATCCCATACTTTGCTTTTATTTCCATTAGAACACTGGCAACAATAGCCAACATTTTAGAATGGTTTCCAGGTACCAGGATCTATGCTAAACTATACATGTTCTATGTCCTTCAAGCTTCACAATTCTCTCCATTTTATAGGCAAGGAAACTGAGGGACTTAGTGGCCTAAGGTAAAACAGTTCAGAGTCAATCCCTAGCCTGTGTGCTTAGCCACACTTCCCGGTTCTTTCCAACATTCTTTATGCAAGTGTATGTGTACATCTTCCATGGGGGGTCTGGGGGGGTCAGTAGAATGTGGTGTCCCCGTCCCCAACAGACTCCACGGTGCCTGCCTGGTGTTGACACTCACCCCGCTTGCTGAGTCTAATTGAATTCCTGAAATTCCATTCGTGTTGAAAATGAGATTAATATTTGTAACAGGCCCCGGCACATGGTAAGCATGAAATAATATACGTAAATACACAAACTCTGTGAGCAATGCTATACACAATCACACATTCTATCCATTTATTACTCAGTGTTATTCTAAGAGAGATTTAAGGCAATGTTTAACTCTTAGACGAACGCTCTGAGGGGCACGTTATCCCGGTTTGACAACTGAGAAAACTGAGGATCAGAGAATTCGTGAAACTTTTCTCAAGTCAACGTACTAGTGAAAAGCTGAGAATATTTGAATTCGGGCCTCCCTAAATGCAGAGATCCTGCTTTTTTGTTACATTGGGACCAGGCAGAAGTAGAAATGACTTCAAGGGGAACTTGATACTCTGTTACCTGAATCACGTGAATTCCCCTCAATGGAAGGGGCCACGGGGCCTTAACTTGGGATAAAACTGAGCCTGAAGAAGGCGACCCACTGGCCTCAGCCATGGTCCAGTGGGGGAGTAGGAGAGCTTTGGAGACTAGGACATGGCGGACCCAAAGTCTAGACCCCAAGAAACAAACTAATTTGACATTGGGTGTCACACTGGTTTTCCAAAAGATCTCCCCACTAAGCAGTAAAGCCAAGGCCAGCAGCCACCTCCCAACAGAAAGGACCCTAATGGCAGGAGCATCCATTGAGCTGCCTTTGCTTGTACAACTATCTACCCCACTTTGATTTTTCTCTGTGCATAACTGTTTACTTAATTTACAAAACTGGTATATGATGGATGGGAAGTCAATATTAATGATGCTGGGGGGGAATATTCACTAATGTAGGGAATGTTCACAATACAAAGGCAGTTACAAAACAATGCAAACCTTTGTTTTAATTTTTAAAAATTTACACTATATGAAAAAAAAATGACTGAAAGAATATATGTCAAAATATTCTACCAGAGATTAGTTGCAGGCAAGATCATGAGTAATTGTCATGTTCCTTTCTTGTGAATCTACACTTCCTAAATTGCCTAAAGGGAACATGCATTAATCATAAGAGTTTACACACACTTGTCTTTTCTTTAAACTGCTAATGCATGAGCTTTTTAAAATTGCAACAAGAACCCAATGAGGTACTATTATTATCCCCATCTTGTAGCTTAGGAAACTGATGCTTAGAGAAGTGAGGTCACTTGCCCAAGGTCTCAGAACCTTGTGACGGTGCCGTCAGAGCAATCCAGGAGCCAACGCCCAGAGCCCAAACTCTGAGGCTCAGAAGGACAGCATGAGCAAAGTCATGGCAATAACATGGCCAGGTTCAGGACCATTCCACGCTTACGCTCTTATTTGATTTTCCTAAGTTTCTTGTGAATTAGGCAGGGCTACCACCTTTATCTCTGTATGCAAACCGATAAACTGAGACTCAGGGAGCCTAATTAGCTGGAGAAGATCACCCAGCAAAGCAACCATCAAGTCTGGTCATATTATTCATTGTCTAGTGTCTGTGTCTTCTACCAGGCCCATTAGCTCCCTAAAAGCAAGCGAGCACCTATCTTGATAACTGCTGTTTTCTAGCACACAGCAAGTACTCAACCACCAGTAGGCTCTCAAAAAACATTTGTTAGAAGACTGAAAGAATGACTCTCAGAAAAAAGCATGTAGTAGGTTAAATGGTGCTCATCCTTCCTGCGAAAAAGGTATGTCCTCAGACCCTGCAAATGTTACCTTCCGTGGAAAAGTGGTCCTTGCGGATTTAATTAAATTAAGGATCTTGAGATGATTTCCTCCTGGATGATCCATCTGAGCCCTAAATCCAATGTAAAGTGTCCTTATAAGAGAAAGACAGAAGATTTGAGACAAACAGAACAGGGGAAAACACAGACAAGCGGCGAGATGGAAACACAGGCAGAGATTGGAGGGAATGTGACCAAGCTAAGGGACACCTACCTGGAGCCACCAGCAGCTGAAAAGACCAAGACACAAACTCTCCCCTAAGGACTCTGGAGGGAGTATGATCCTGCTGACACCTTCATGTCAGCCGTCGGCCTTCCACAACTGAGAGAGAAGAAATTTCTGTTGTTTCAAGCCCCTAAGTTTGTGATGATTTGTTACAATAGTCCTAGAAAACTAATACACAGCAACACTGGCGTATGTACTGCACTTTACAGTTTATTGCATGCTCACAGCTTACTTTACCTGACCTTCACAAAAGCCCCAGGGTTATTGCAAGGTTATTTGAACCATTTTTCAGATCAGCACGATGAACAACAAGGAGTAGGATTTACCCTGGCACGGACAAATGGAGGGGTGGAGTGGAGGTAAAGGAGTGGCCAATTCTAACGAGCCTTTAAGGCTGGACTGAGTGGCTTGAGCTTAGTTCCTGGGCATCAGAAATCACAAGGTCAGAAATACGCTCAGTGAGGATGAATCAGGTGGCAGCCTGGAGGCCGAGGAGTTCAGGGACAGCAGATACATCAGCAGGAGCTCTTTCAGTAACTAGGGAAACGGGGGCCTGCAGAGAATGGAGGCTATGAGCCTGGAGAGGAGAGGGACAACAAGGCCATACTGAGGTGTCCAGAAACATAGCAATAGTGGCTGTGTACTGAGCCCCCACTCTAGGCCAGGCCCCATGCCAACTGCTGACAGACATTACTGTATTTCTATTCTCCTTTTAAAATGTGACTCTGGAGATTCAGGAGCTCACCCGAGGTCACCCAGCTTGGGGTAGAGGAAGCAGGCCTTGACTGACAGCTAACTGGGCTGCCCACATATCCTACAACAAGGTGTGGCTACAGAGACAAGAGCTGGTAAACAGTTCTGGGTGGAGGGCACACACATTTTAAAAAGTGCTGCTCATAGGAGCCACCATCACCACCAAAAGTGGTGGGTGGTTTTTTTTTTCTTTTCTTTTTTTCAAATAGTGCTTGGAGAAAAGTGAAATTTACCTGTAATCCCACAATTAGAGATTACCGTTGTCAACAGCTTGGCATAAACTTGCTTTCCAGACCTTTTCTCCAGGATTGTGTGTGTGTGTGTGTGTGTGTGTGTGTTTTCTCTGTAAAACAGGACAATACTATACAGGCTGTGGCGAAGTCTTCTGTATGCCCTTAACATTAAATCCTAATAAGCGGGTCCTTTATATGAACTTGACCAGCAGGGAAATGGAGCAGGGAGGGAGCCAGGGGGAGCCATAAGTAAGAGTGGCCCATCCCATGGGGAGGAGAATTTTATCACTGGTATTGTTTAGAAATGCCAGAACATTGTGAATAAAAGCTCACTTATTTTTAGTCAGCTTATTGTTTCTAAATCCTCCACAGACAATCCACACTGTTACCACCTGTGCGTGGAGAGGGCCATGTCTACTGTCCCACCCCCGGGTAAGCCACCGCACCAGGGAAATGGTGACTTGGGTGGGTGGGGGCAGTCAATGGGGTGGCTCGTCTATGGGGCCACACAATGGAAGGTACACACCATGCTGCTGTTAGACAAGGAAGAAAATCATCCCCACCCCCACTCATGGAGAGCTTGAGAAAACATTCAAGGCAACACTCACCATGTCTTTTGCGATCTTGAGAGAAGTACCAGAAAAGGTAAATTTTAAATATCTTAAAAATATAGTCCATCTTCAATGGAGTCCCGACAAACACACCCATAGTCAGGCAGTTCCCCTCTAAACTCACTGCTGAGTAACAGGACAAGTGACTTTTTTTTTCTTTCACATATCAAAGACCAAAACTTCTTGAGATGACTTATTGGGACGATATAAGGGAAACTGAATGAACTGCTCTATAAACAATCAAGTTGTCCACAAAGACACTATTGGAGATTAGCTTCTAAAAACTAAAATGGTATAATTTTCCTGTTGGCCATTCCCTTGAAATAATAATTGAACTGGCAAGTCCATTCCTCATAAACACTTTCATCATCGTTGGCTTGACGAGGCCTAGCTGCTGAGCCACAGATAAAAGTTTCTTCAAGATAGTAAATCATGAGCCATATGTTAGAAATTACCCTTCCTCCACTATAAATGGGTCTATATCCCCCTTTGTCCTTTCCAAAACAGTGGAAGGGATTTTTGGCAGCCAAACTCACATTAGAATCCCTGGGAATAATACTGCTAATCTCCAAAACGACACTTTGAAGACTTCAGTGTCGTATTTCACAGCAGTGTTTTCACAGTGTCTGTAGAGACCATGTTTGTAAAAACGGATTCAAAACAATAAAACACATAACTAAAAGCTGAGCTCCCACCACGTCAGGTGTGAGAAAAGCTCTGGGTGTTGGCTGTACCTGTGCCAGTGCCTGAGACAGGCATCGTCAGGAGAGAGAGTGAACTGTCATGATGGAAAGCCTGAACTCTGCAGAACAACATCCTGGATTCAGATCGTGGCTCCATTAATTTCTAGCTCTGTGACCTTGAGTAAGTAACTTAACCTCTCTGTGTCTGGGCGTCAGTATCGGTAAAATTGGAATGATAGTAGTACTTGTTTCACAGCGTTATGAGAATTAAATGCAATAATACAAAAGCTTCTAAACTTGTTGACTGCCGTTTTCTGAAATATACTTTAAAAGAGGCCTCCAACTACAGCAAATGATTTAAGTGACAAGTTGAGTCAAGGTTTTCAGAGGCCAGGCCTGGAAGGAGAATATTCACTTTTGCTCATATTCCATTGGCCAGAACTCAAGTCACGTGGCCAAACATGTCGGGGCACCTAGGAAATGCAGTCTAATTGTGTACCCAAGAAGAACAGGGCAGTGGGGTACTGGTACCAACAGCAGTGTCCGTAACATGGATTTAAAGGAAATAAAAGTTTCATGAAATAATTCTGCTACTAACTAAACAGAAGACACTCTGACATTTCTATTTCACTACACTCCATTCTAACCCTTTTCAGTTAAAACATGTTGGTCATGACCCAGTCAGCTGATTTTCACAACCCATGAATATTCTGCAATTCACCATTTGCTCAGCAAGCGTTAGTTGCTGGTGTTGCCAACAGTGGTGGTAGTAGCACAGTGAGCAAGAGGACAAACTGAAATTTTTCAGAGAATTCTTGGTGTTTGAGTTCACCAGACTGCAATGAAGACATGCTTGGGTTCTGACTTTAGGCATGAAGGAGTCTGAATCATGCATCTGGAAACACTGATCAATTCCCAGAGCCCAGGCCACCGCTGGAACACATACCCAATTAGAAGCATGCGTTGTATTATAAAAACAGACATGCATGCACACACAAACACCTGTGTGCATAAAAATTAAAAATGACCACCAAAAAAAGAGTGGAGAAGACCTAAAGAAGAGAGAGCCATAACAAGAAAAAGGAGCTCCATCCTCTCTGAACACACAACAGCAAGCGCAGAGCCCACGGGAAGCCCGGGCTCCGCTTCATCAGTGAGCACACGAGCCACGCATCAGGTCTTGCTCTTCATATCCTTGGCCTAAAAAATCCTCACAACTTGTTCATGAGGGAGTACACTGTTCTTCCTTGGCATTCTTAATGTGCTAAGGGTTTTGAACTTCCTCTCTATAGTCATAGGGAGCCTAGGTGAGGATTCACAAAAGGTAGGATGTGATTGGGCGTGCCTTTCAGACAGACGCCTCGGGATGTACTGGAACCGGTCTGCCCTGAAGCAGGGAGACCGGGGAGAAGGCTGCTGCCATATCGGGTCAGAGAAGACAGCGGCAGGAGCTGAGGCAGAGGTGGCAGGTAGAGGAAGGAGAGCCCTGAGTCAGAGGACGCACAGAGGTTCACACTCGTAGCTTTTGGTGGCTGACATGGAGATGAGAAAAATCCCCCAAGGGGGGTGCACAGATTTCAGATTTGAACAACTGAGTGGACGGATGTGACATTTGTTGAGATGAGGAACACAGAAAGAGAAACAGCGAATTTGATGAATTCAGTTTTGTGCAAGTGATGGTTGAGGCACCTGAGTCTCATTCAAAACATGCGCAGGTGACACTGGAAACGTGGACTAGAGGTGAGGTACGAGCTGCGGAGACCAGGTTTGGGAATTATCAGGAAATGAATGATGGTTAAGGTCAGGGGTCACCCTGGAACTGGCTCTGGACTATAAAGATACCACAGGCCAACCCCCACCCCGGTGCCCCAGCCCATTTTACAAACAGAAGGTGGGGGATTCAACAGGTATTTACTGAGCACTACTATGTGACAGGCACTGTACGAGGGACTCAAGAAACCGTGGTAAACAACAGGGACTTATCCACCTATGATTTAGTGGGCACAGCAGCTGAAAACCAGGAAGCAAATGAACAATAAAACAGGGAATGCTATGAAGGAAACGGCGCTGAAACAGAGGCCATCAGGGAAGGGGAGGACCCATTTAGGTGATAAGCTCAGGGAAGCCTTTTATTACTTGGAGGCATTTCAATGGAATTCTCAAGGATAAGAAAGCACCCCGTGGGGTCGGGGAAGAGAAAACTGGATTTTAGACCAACGCAGAGGAAAGCTACTGGATGTTTGAAAAACCGACAAATCAATGTTCTGAAGCTAAGAAAGCAAAGCGGCGTGGTAAGTAAAGGTCAGACATGGAAAAGAGTCTGGGTTTCACTCTAAGCATGAGAGGCACGGAAGGCGTTTGAACTAGGAGAATAACATAATATGGTAAGTACTTTTAAGGGCATCACTCTGGTCGCCATACGGAGAATGGATGAAGGAGGAAGTGTGGACTCAGGGCCACCGGCTATGAAGCCAGCGATGATGGTGGTCTACACCAGGGTGTTAGTTAGAGGCGTGGAGAGGAGTCAACTGACTTTGAAATATAACTGGAGGTATAATCCTCAGGACGTGGTTATAAACAGGATGTAGTGGGTGAGATGAACAATTAAGGATGATTCCTAAGTGTCCAGCCTGAGCAACTGAGTGGATTTGGGCATCTGTCAAGGTTATTAAGAGAGATGGATAACACAACCTGTGGACACCACTCAGCACCAAGGCCAGCACATCAGAGGAACACAGACAGACAGGGGGGGGGCTTCCTCATCATTATTACTTGTCTCCCACAGCACCCCCACCAAAAGCAGGTTTAAGGACTCCTCTGTCCTCATTTTCAACTCTTCCTCCATCACACAAAATCCTGGACTGTTCTCTGAACTTCTCTCCCACACGTTGCCTACTCAAACCCTCACGGGAGAGAGGAACCTGAAAAATACTTAATATCATTTTGCTAACAAAAATATCTTTCCTCCCAGCTCTCACTTTCCTCCCAGCTCACAGAAGTAACTCACATTAGTCAGTTCCTCCCACCAGAGCCACCCTCGCCCAGCCGGGAATCAAAAAGCTTTCTGCCCTCCTGTCTATAATTCCAAGTGGCTCTTAGCCAAGGATGAGAGTCTAGAAATCCCCCCAAGCAAAATGCATATCCCAGAGCCTAGCAATTATTGCCAATAATATACCTCGCATTAATACCATTTATGTTTTAGTAACTAGTTAGCTTTCTGCTGCTTTGGGCAGGGTGACTTGAGGAGAAGCCCCTGCCGATATAAAAGAGGGACTGCACAGACCTTAAGCATGACACACAGGGAAGGAGTCAGAAGCGTGCTGGAACCGGCTTGTATCAGCTTGGGAGAGCCTAGTGCACATTTCTTCCCAGCACAGATATCACCTTTTAACTTGTGATCAAACTCAGGAGTAATTACACCACAGAAATTTACAAATGCTACTACTACCAATCAGGGGTTTCCATCTCTTCTAAGAGACAGTTGTCAAACATTTATTGGCACACCACTGGAAGCAGCTTTTATTTTTAAGGTAGTACTTCATGGGCACTTACTGCATAGCAGGCATTGTGCTAAGTACATTACTCGTGTTACCTTATTCTGTTCAGCAACCCCAAGGCAGGACGCTAGACTTGTCTGAGCTCCTGGCACTCATCTAGCGTCCTCCTTCCTCCTCTCCTAAACAATCCTCAGGCCGCCTGTCTAATTTTCCCTTCTCTCCTCACCTGCCTGCACTACCATCTCCCTAACATCACGCTCAGCCTTCCTTATGAAATCTTGTTGGATCCCTCAACAATTAAATTCAGTAAACCGTCCACCAGTATCAAGCAAATACAATTATCACGCCTGCATCCCTTCTGTGCCATGTACAGAGTTCTCTCATGGAAGTTTATTATTTGGAAGTTTATCATTATTTGTCATTTGATCTACATAAGAATGCTTATATATATAACTTACAAAACATAAGATGGCGTCATTATGGGTCAGTTTGCTCTTCTTGGGAAAACTGTATATAAACCAAATTTTTATCCCAGGAATATGAGAAGTCAGCATGGCTCAAGCCCTTTTTCCTGAATTTTCTCTTCCTTTTGAAAGGAAGTAGGAGTAGAATTAGTAAAAGAAAACTTGAAACAATTCTAAACATCTCATTAAAACACAATCCTATCCATTCCCAACACCTCTTAATCCTCGTCTACACCTATGCAGCTCAGCCACGAAGGGAGGACTGATCCAAGCATTCGCTTCAGTGGGTACAACAGGCTACAACCTCAGTAGGAACCCGGATGGTTAAGTGACTTCTTTAAAAAACTACTAAAACAACATCTACCATCCAATACATATTACTATTAACCATGAATAAAAGGCTAAGAATATGTTCTTATTCACAGTAAATTAGTTCTCATGGAACGATTTCTTCTTTACAATACTAGCAGTGCAAAGTCTTAATATGTTTCCACAGAATTCCTCCTGGCTTCTGGAAGCCTGTCCTCTGGACCACTTTCAGAAAGGATGCTTTATTAATATGCTTGGCGACATGAGCAGCAACTGTTGCCATTAACTCAGAGTCAAGTTGCAAAAACATAACTTCTTCCAATGCCTGGATCAAAATAGTCATCAGAACATTGGTTTGGCCAGCTTTTTATTCTACCATTAGGCAGAATACCACAGGCCATCTGAGTGGAGCAGAGGGTTTTAGCCTTCTGGCGACATCCAAAGTCCACAGTCACTGTCCCTAATAATCACTTGTGAGAAAGAATGTCCTCAGGTGAAAACCTCACTTGTACTTTCAAAGCCTCAAGTTACCTCATCCATGAATTGCAGGGCATTTTAGGGGAGCATAAAAATGACTCATATTAAGGAGAGAAACTGGTGTCTCTTAAATTATCCAAAACACATTATGTATCCTTATAGACAGCAGTAAAGGTAAATTAAAATTACAAAATCGAATTATGAGTTTGCGTCTGTAGCCTCCCGAAACGTCCTAGTTGTGGAACTTGTATGCAATCACACTGCCATCTAGAGAACAGGGCAGTGGGCAACCATAATAGAGAATTATGAGTGTCTCCAAACTCAAGCTCTTAAGAGGCAACCAAGCCTATGCTATTAATTGCTTTAGAAAACTAAAATGCATTCCACAACCACTGACACTGAAATCAGACATGTCTTAGGTTCAAAGAATCTTGGGCCTTCAAGCTAACACAGCTTTTGGGCAAAAGACAAGTTGGCATTGGCCCTGGGCCTATATTTCCTGAAAGACAGTGTAGAAGTTCCTTTGTACAGCTGAAACCTAAACCTCTTTGGGAAGACATTTCTGCCCGTTACCAGCTTATCAGAGTCCATCAATAATGGGATTATCCAGCATTAAGTATCTGAGAGAAGGCAGTGGCCTGACAGCCTCTGACCTTAAAGTAACTCTTAGAGCTATTTGTGGAAGCTGGAGGAGGCCAGATTTTTCTGGTCACTTGGGTAGTTCTTGACCTCTGCCTTAAAAGGAAGACAATTAAGTCCTACCCATCCTAATTAGGACAAAAGGGACAATTATTTCTTATTTGAGGAAAACCCAATTATCAACTTATGGTATACTCTCTACTTGTATATAATTTCACAGTATTTTCTTTAAAATCTGCATCGAGCCCCTTTTTAATGACTTAATAAATAAAGTAGCAACTGCAAATGTTCCAGATGTGATGAAAAGGCACATTCCCCTATTGATATTGTGCTTATGGCAGGTCAGAGAGATGGAGCACCCTTGACTCATCCCTATTATGTCCTGACTCGTCTCCAAAAAGTATATTAAAAACAGAAAACATAAAAGACTAATTGAAACCTTGGGAACATGAATTATAATACTTATTTACAGTGAGCTTGGAAAGTGCTAAGTAAAGGCCATCTCATAATAAACTCAGAGACGAACCCAAAGAAAAACCTTGTGTAGATGATCTGACGGGAGATATCTTTTTAGTGCCTTGGGAAACACAATACAACCTTGAGTGTATTAATCAGATTGCTCTGTGTTCTGTGAGGACAGGGGTAGTTTGCCTTGCTCAAACCAGCGTACCCCATTTACCAACATGGGGTCTGGCATAGCATAGATTCAAAACATATTTGTGGACTGGCAGCATGATTTAATTTTACTTTTGTTCTGCTAACTCTATTTAAGATCTCGTTTTTAGTAAGAGACATAAACATTTGAAATTAGTTCCCCTGAAGTTTTTAATGGGACATATACATTTAATTAGATGCATATTTAGAAAGCACTGAAAAATCTTCCTGTCACATCAATAAAGACATAACACTGCCCCCAAGAGAGTCACATATACTCAGCAGAAAAGGTTTTTTTTGAAGAAGAAGAATGGTGTGTGTGTGTGTGGGTGTGTGTGTGTGTGTGTGCGTGTGTGCATATGCGAGCGTGTGTGTGTCTCATTATGATGCCACAAAGTTGGATTCAGGTTGTCTTGGAATTCTGTTTCTTCAAAAATATTTTCACATAAACTCTCTTAACACTCCATAAAACTCTGCCCTCTCTTAACATAACTGCTTGTCTCGTGTAGAATCCCCATTTCTTTGAACAACAACAAAAGAAAACAGACGCAATCCTTAGTGTCTGCCACCCACATATCAACATCTCCTTCATCAAAGAAATTGCAGAGAATATGGTCACCAGGTTCGTGTCGGCCCTTAGATTTGTATTTTTCGGGACACAGACAACTAAATACTTGATTTGAGCAAGTAGTAATCTGTTCCATAATTGTGTCTGACAATATTTACAATGGCTACAGAAATTTTCCTCATTAAGTCCATCTTCAAATAGTTGTCCCCCAGTCCACGGTACCCTCTTAGAAAAGGGGAGTATCTCATTATAATTTGAGTCATTGGAGTACATTGCATCCTGAGCAGGACCCCAATTACTCCAGCATCTGATTAATGTCTGTCCAAACTCTTGTCCAGTAACAAGACCCTATGTAACTCAGCCAACCACGTAACAACCCACATCATCAAGACCCATTATCTTTTATAATGTTGATTCTTGGTATCCAAGGACTGTGGTTCAGACAGACTATTTAAAGGCATTAAAAGAGCAACAACCTTGCCAGCTGTGGGCATGGCCACCAAAACTACCCTCAGGTCACAAGGCCAGATGCATCAGACGCCAGAAACAAGACTGAGGCAGAGGGAACACCCACTTAGGAAAACAAATCCACTTGTGTTCCCAAAGGAGAGCACTGGGCAGTAAATCTCATGGCGATGGAGAATTAATAACTGATTATATAGATGGTGGTACCCCAAGTTCTTTGCCTCATCTATTTAGTTGATCTCTTAAATTTTATCTCCTTTCTTGTCAAATTTTATCTTGAACAAGGTTTAAAATTTTTAAATCTTAGACAAATTTTATCTCCTTTTTTCCAGCCATACGACTCAATTCTACCAAAAAATCATACATGGGGTATCTTCTAGCAACTGCCACTCACTGCTGTTCTTTCCAGTTAACCTGTGACTATAAGCTCATTCTGGAACAGGTATCATTTTTGAGCTCTCTCTACTTGTCAGGCATTGTTCAAGATTTTGCCTGTATTATTTAATCTTGTGACAATAATTTCTGTTTTACAAATGAGGAACAGGGTCAAGGAATGCTAAATAACTTTCTCAACATCATACAACCAGAAAAAGGGAGATCCAGGGTTCGAATCCAAGTGTCTCCCACACCAGGATTCAGGTTCTTAACTAAGATACTGCATGCCTCCAAAGCTTTTGAGTCTTAGGATTTAAATCATATATTTCTTTTTCTTGTTTCTGTTTTCTTTTTCAATTACAGTTGACATTCAATATTCTTTTATATTAGCGCCAGGTGCACACTATACCAGATATTTTCAACCAATAGTTCACAATTTTCTAAGAATGAAGATACCTTTCCAAAGACAAAACAATATTTCATAAGTTAACATATAATGAAGAGCTTAGCATATAGAGTCTGATACATACCAAACACCCAAGAAATATTAGGTGTGTTGTTATCATCATTAGCACTGTTATGAAGAACCTCAGAATAGTAACTATACTTTTAGGATGCACTGATTATGATGATGAGGAATTAATTAATTTCATATCCACTATAACAGCATCCACATAAAAAAGTAATTAGCTGAGTACACAAAGATACCTGCAGCACGTATGTATATGCAGACTTTATAACACACATACATGCATGTGTGTGTATCTGTGCACACATACACACCAGATTCAGAACTCCTCGAGGCCCCAATTTTTTACTGAGTTCTATGCCTGAATCCTCTAGCAGTCCTCTTTCTCCCATTCATGAATGGTATTCTATACTTCCAAAAACACCCCAAATGGATTTTCACATCATGCATAGCTTTACTTAATTTCACCACTTTTAACATATCTAAGTTCTTGCTTAGGCTGGGATTTAAGTAGATGCAACACAACTAGATAATTGAGCCTATACTGAAATCTAATAATTTCTCCCAGAAGCCAATAATAATTTAATTAAATAATCAGAAAAACTGAATGGAGATAAGCAAAGTGAAAGGCAGTTTCAAGGAGGGACAGTAAGCACTTAGAATATGAGAAATAGGATCTAGGAGAATTATCATCAGTTGCTCTTCTTGTTCAAAAAACTTCAAGCTGTTTGGTGTGAGCATCTCTATGACAATAAAATATCTATTTCATAGGGAGTCAAGACTAGGGATTTTTTTAATTCAAGTTTATTGGGTGATGATTGTGAGTAAAGTTACATAGGTTTCAGGTATATAATTCTGTAATACATCATCTATATATCACATTGTGTGTTCACCACTCAGAGTCAGTTCTCCTTCCATCACCATATATTTGATCCCTTTTACCCTCACCTTCCATCCCCCTCCCCCCTTACCCTCTGGTAACCACTAAACTATTGTCTGTGTCTATGAGTTTTGTTTCTTCATTTTTTTGTCTTGTTCTTTTATTGTTTTCAGTTTTATATCTCACACATCAGTGAAATCATATGGTTCTTGAGTTTTTCTGTCTGACTTATTTCACTTAATGTAATAATCTCAAGATCCATCCATGTTGTCGCAAATGGCACTATTTCATCTTTTCTTATGGCAGAATAGTATTCCATTGTGTACATATACCACATCTTCTTTATCCATTCATCTAATAAAGGACACTTTGGTTGTTTCCACGTCTTGGCCACTGTAAATAAAGCTGCAATGAACATCGGAGCACATATATCTTTATGGATAAATGTTTTCAGATTTTTTGGATAGATACCCAGAAGAGGGATTGCTGGGTCATATAGTAATTCTATTCATAATTTTTTGAGGAACCTCCACACTGCCTTCCATGGCAGCTGCACCAACCTGCATTCCCATCAACAGTGTAGGAGAGCTCCTTTTTCTCCGCAGCCTCTCCAACACTTCCTATTAATCTTGCTGATGATAGCCATTCTAACTGGTGTGAGGTGGTATCTCATTGTGGTTTTTATCTGCATTTCTTTCATAATTAGTGATGTTGAGCATTTTTTCATGTCTATTGGCCATTTGTATGTTCTCTTTGGAGAAATGTCTATTCAGGTCCTCTGCCCATTTTCAGTTGGATTGTTTGTTTTTTTATTGTTGTGTATGAGTTCCCTATATATTTTGGATATTAGCTCCTTATCGGAGGTGTTGTTTGCAAAAATCTTCTCGACTAGGGATTGTTTTTAATAATATTTTCCCGATTATAAAAGTTATACAGATTATTTTAGAAAATAGAAATATACAAAGTAGTTTAGGAAAAAAGTAATCACTATGCTCCTACCCACACATAATAATAACTATTAATAACAATAAATATTTATTTATTTTTCAAACTGTTTATAGATCTTTTATATGTCTGCAGTTATTCATAAAATAAAACTGGATCATATACTAGTATTATATTCTGCCTTTTTCGTTTAGGATTATATCCTGAGGCATCTCCCATTAACTATTCTTTAAAAACATTATATATAATGGCATTAGAATATGCTATCACATAGGTTTAAAGGATCTTAAAGATCACAACTATGTTTTATTTACATTTAGAAATTTGAACATAGCGTTGGGAGGAGGTAAATTTTCTCAAGGAAAAACAGCTTTTAAAAATTATTTTTATACTTGAAACCTATAACTTCACTAACGCTTGTCATTCCAATAAACTTTAATTAAAAGAAATTATTTTTATGGGGTTCAGTTACTTGGTAAACAGCAAACAAAAGGGTACATCACGACCTAGGTATTGTGAGATCAGCGATATATTTGTATTATCCACACCATGGTATCTTCAGGACCTAAAAGAGCTCCTGGCACATTATGCATGTATTTCAAGGGAGAGAAAACGGGTGGCTAGATATTTGCATTTAGAGGTTATACTTAGAGAGTTATACACTTGGGATTTCTAGAAAATTCAGTAGTTCCTCATTCACTATGAGCTCTGCCAGATTACATGGAGATGAAGAAGTATAGGGTTTGCATGCTACATAATTGTATTTTACTGTTTCATAGGTGGCATTTTTACTAAGTGTAAACTGCTTCCATTTTGCAGCATGCAAACTAGCTGGCAACAAAATAAAGTCAGTTGTGGTAATTTGATCCCCCAAATGAATAAGGGTTTATCAGATCCAGACAATATGGGACTAAGCTGACACATCTTCAAGCAGGTTTCCCAATCTATCTCTTCTGAAACGTCAGTTGGAGCAGGGTAGAATTTCCATGAGTCAGCCTATCAAATCATAAAGATATCAGAGGGACTGTCCCAAATGGATCATTAAATGTTGCCAGGAATACCAACTTCATTCTTTCTGACTGAAAGACAGCAATTCCAAAATTCATAGAGAGATTCTCAACAAATATTTAAAAATAAGATTTTTGTCCACAATTTTAACAAAGTTCATTCTAGCAAGTTCTGTTTCAGTCAACAGGTCGGTAATTCAGGACACCTGCTCGTTTTACCTACGCTTGTCTTAAATTGTATTTTTAAAGCCCTGCTTTACTATATTTTATCATTTTGCAAATGTAATAGCAAAGACAGTGCTAAGATGTCATAAATCCCCAATGGTCAATGTTCAGAGCAGCTATCAAGAAAAAGCAACACCTGAGGAAGGAGGAAATTTGTACGGTTCTTCATACTTAAAATCTTTCTTGTCCTAGGTCTGTGGCCAGGAGCTGATAACTTTTCAGAAGTTGACTCAGTGGCAAAGGACACCTTACTACCTCCTTAGAAACAGCAAATGGCAGATTCTAAGCTCTCCGGCAGGAAACCAAGTATGAGGTATAAGAATGCAAAGCTCTGCTAGTGGTAGGGAGGATGGGGGTGCTGCTATACAGATAAGGGGCACATCCATTACATAAAAACAAAGAACCTGGATGTTGAAAAGAACATTGGGGCCCCTCTGCAGAACTGACGTTGCCAGGGAAACCAGCAGCCAGAACAGACAGGCTAGAAAATTGCAGGGTGGCCACAGCAACAGTCCCCTTAGGAACTTGGGCACAGGAAGTGAGGTACACGGTGATAGAGCTGATCCCCAGAGTCCACTCGTACCCTCCACCCAGATTCTACACAGTGGCTTTGGGGTCAAATTTGATCACTCCTTTCCCCTGCTAAGGGTACCCTTCGAAGACTCCCCACTGCCCAATGTATCAAATCCAAGCACCTCAAGGAAGTATTGGAGGTCGTTTGCCACCCTGCCCGGCCTCCTTTCACACCGTTCTCCTCCCTCTCTCACTAGCTTCAGAACTCCAGCGATCTCAGCTCCTGGGGAATGTTATTCATGCTCATCCCCGCCTCATATCTTCAATTCTGCTTCCCTCGTGTGCCCTTCTCCTCTCTACCGGGCCTGCTTCCATGCTCTTGTCAGGTCTCCAAAATGCCTTGCTTGACCTCCCAGACTAGGCTGGGGTCTCCTAATATACAGTGCACTTCTCATTCTAGGAAATTCGTTTCAGATGCCTGTTAGATGGTAAGTTCCATGAGGGCGTAGAACACTTCTGTCAATTCATTGCCCTATTTCCAATTCGTAGCTGAATGTGAAGCACATAACCAGTACTCAGTAAATACTTGTGAAAAAGGTGAGTAGATAAACTACGTTTCCACTTTCAGAGGAACTTAGAAGGAAGACCATTGGGTCTCACCTGGTGAACGAGGCCCCAAAGTCCTCTCTCAAGTACAGGGAAATGACGGTTTGTCTGGGGGCCTAGGCCAACCTTGGCTGCTGACTCTCACTGTAAGTGAATGGTGTCAATAAGCCCATATGTTATCCTCCTCGTTTTTCACCTATACACAAGCACCAGTTCCAGGTTTTAGAGAATTCATAAGCAAGTTGATCATGGAAAATATAATTGAAATATAAATATAAAGTCATGGCATGAGATCCATTCAGACAGAGCAGCACTGCTCTGTGGAGTTGGCGGGGAGCATATTTCCATTATTACTTCACTTTTGACAACATACTATAACATAAAAAAATGAACTTTAAACACAAATCCAAATACAAACTTTAAGAGTATTTTTACAATCAACGGACATTTCCCAATATTATCAGTGGGACACATATATAAACACATACTGCAGTAAATTAGATTATAAGTAAAGCTCCTGATCTTATTTCTTTCTCCTAATTAACTGACAATTGTTTTCTTTTGTGCAAGAGTGAACTAATTGGAGGCTTAAAAATCAGACACATAAGAAGAGAGTTTGGCAAGGGATTCAGGTTAGTTGCCATGGAGATGTGCATTTGTGATGTTTCCTTTAGTAAACATTATTATCCCTGGGAAAAATAATTTGTTGGGCCTATCTAATTGAAAAGTAGGAACCATGCCAAAAATGACACATTTTAATATTTATGACTCAAAATCTGTTTTTAAGTCGAGATGAATACATAACAATGCTAAACTGGTTTTAAATAATTTAATTTTTGCCTGATGGCATATTTTGAGGGAATCTATATGTAGGTGTGATTCATACTAAATATTATGTTTTATGCTCTAAAATGAATAATGCATCCATACTATAGGTGTGGGCTTTTACTTTGTGCTTAAGTTACACTATCAAACATTCCTTAGGAAATTCCACAACTGCAGACTCAAAATGGAATTGAGCTAAGCCAACTGTCAAGGCCAGAAATCTCCATTAAATGAAGAAATCTTCTATAAACCTCTGTGCCTTTTCTGTAAATGCTATTTTGTTTACATCTCATCTTTCAGATTTGCATGTTATAAAATCAGTGACATCAACTTGAAAATTGTTTGACCAACTGAAGTCATCCTTGATATTCAATTAACATTTAATACAGATACCCTGTACCCATGTTTGAGCATCCACAATATAAGAACTTTACATACTGATCACAGTAACCCTACAGATTAGATGTTCCTAGCTCCATTGTACAGAAGTTGAAACTGAGAAACCAAAAGCTTAATCCATGCATTCTCAACAGGGACGATATCACCACCAACAGGGCGAAAATTGGTTCTGCTGTGATGAAAAAAACCCTTAAATACTACAATGGTTGGTGGTCCTCCAAACCACAACCTATAAAATCATACTGCCTAGTGTTTAATTTCTCTTGTTAGGAAGAATTTAAATTAAATTAAATTTTCTTCTTAGGTGGAGCAATAATGAAAAAAATGTTGAGAAACACTGGCCTAACCTCTAGTAAGTGATGGACCCATCTATTTAAGTGATATTTAGGGAATGTCTTTGGGCAAGGAACTGGGCCGGGACTAGGTATATAGTGATGAACAAACCAGACATGGAGCCTGAGGTTCCCAAAGCTTATAGCCATAAGCATACATGTGTACCAGATAGCCAGACAAGTAAATATATCATTCCAAACCATGGAGAATGCTCTGAGAGAACAATGGGTGCTGTAAACACGCCTGAGAGGTCAGAAACTGCCGCTTTACAGAAGTGACTTTAAGCTAAGACTTAAAGGGCAAGAAAGCTCAACTGCAGCAAAGAACATCAAGAAACAGCCTTTCAGAAACAGACTTAGAGAATCAACCAGAAAGGCCATGATGCCTTAAAAATAAGGAGGTAAAGAGTTAGTGTTCCGATTTGAAACACTTAAATAGCTTGGTGGTCAAAGAGTGTCAGTTCCAGGTTTAAATCATAACTTTACTGCTGGTATTCTTGAGCAATTTATTTCATCATTTTGTGCCTTCATTATGGCAATTGAGAAATAAGGATAACTCCACCTAGCAAAGCTATCATTTAGAATTGAAGGACAGACAAAGAGCATCTGAGACAATAAAAAGCTAAAGAAGTTCATCACCACCAAACCAGTATTACATGAAATGTTAAAGGACTTGTTTAAGAAGAAGAAGATAAAAAAAAAATATGTAGTAAAATGGGAATAACTATATATCTATCAACAATTACTTTAAATGTAAATGGATTAAATGCTCCAGTCAAAACACATAAGGTGGAATGAGTTTGGAAGTGTTTCTTCTCTTTAATTTTTTGGAATAGTTTGAGAAGGATAGGTACTAATTCTTCTTTAAACATCTGGTAGAATTCACCTATGAAGCCAAGTAGTCCTGGGCTATTCTCGTTGGGAGTTTTTTGATTACTGCCATTGACAGATAAATGGATAAAGAAGATGTGGTATCATCAAGACTGGTAAAAGGAACAGAGATGCTGAACGGATGGTCCCACACATGAGTGTTGAGGTTGAGAATCGGGAGGGAAGTCTCAGGCATGGAGGACCCCCAAGAGTAGCAAAGGACCCCAGCCCCACACTGGGCTCCCCAGCCCAGAGTACAGGTGCCAGGAAGAGAAGCCTCCAAAATCTGGCTGTGAAAAACATTGGGGATTCCAACCATCTGGGTGGGACAGAAGGCTGTGGGAAAGCCAGACATCCTCTTAAAGGACCTGTGCACAGACTCACCCACTTGCAGACACTCACCCTAAGCTCCGGCGGAGGGACAGTGACTCAGGAGGCATCAGAGACAATACAGGGAGACATTGAGTTGTGTGGCTTCAGGGTGAAAACTGGAGGGACAGTTGTCATTTTCCCTCTGTAAAATGCAGCTAGAAGGTGGGGGGCATCTTTCCTGTATTGAGCCCTCCCCCACAGGCCAAATCTGAATCTGCATTGGCCTGATGAACTCCATTTGCTCCATTCTGGTGATTCCCTGAGACACTGCCTCACACAGCTTGCATGCCACACTAAGCTCTACCAATGGCTGAACCTCACAGAAGCCAGCAGGTGGCAGCAGACTTTGGGGTGCCCTGGGCTTTTTGCAGAGCTGCCCCAGTCTTGGAACTGGTGGCAGCCATTGTCAGTTCACAGTGAGGCCTCTCCCATGTGCCTCTACGTCCAGCAGAGGGAGAAACATGGCTCTCTTTGTAGCTCTTACCAGGTAGTCCCTGGCTGGTCATAGGCAATGGCTGACGTGGGCCTACACCAGAGTCGCTCCCAAGAGGCCCTAAGACCAACAGACCTGGAGGTCAGCTTCAGACAACAGCAGAGCACTGCCCAATTAGCCCCACAAGTGGCAAACCCAAAGGACAGTTTTAGTAGGCACCAGAGCACACTGAGGCAAATCCCACTCAGGGGTAAGCCCCACCCCTACAGAGCAGCCCATCAGCTGTACACATGGCAAAACCCCACAGCCAGTAATCCTGAGGGTCAATCCCACCCACCCGATGTCAATAGCAATCAAGGCTCAACTATAACAGGAGAGCATACACCACCCACACAAGGAAAATTCCTGAAGCACCCAGTACAGCTGACCCGGGTGACTGTTCCACTGGGCCCTGCAGGACTCCTAATACATAAGGCCAACTGGCCAAGACTGGAAGACATAGATCTACCTAATACAGAGAAACAAACACAGAGAGACAACCAAAATGAGGAAACAAAGAAATATGTCCCAAAAGAAAGAATAGGAGAAAAAAAAACTAAATGAAATGGAGACAAGCAACCTACCAGATATAGAATTCAAAACACATGTTATTAGGATGGCTCAGGGAACTTAGTGAGAACTTCAACAAATAGATAGCAAGCATAAAAATGAACATAGAACCATAAAAATGAACCAATTGAAAATGAAAAATATAATAACTGAAATGAAGAATGCATCAGGAAGAATCACCAGCAGAATAGATGAAGAAGAGGATTGACTCAGTGATTTGGAAGACAATGTAAAATACCCAATTGAAGATGCAAAAAGAAAAAAAGAATATAAATAAATAAATAAATAAATAAATAAAATAAGGATAGCTTAAGAGACTTCAGGGACAATATCAAGCATAATAACATTTGCATCACAGGGGTATCAGAGGAGAAGAAAGTAAGGGACTCAGGACCTATTTGAAGAAACAATGACCGAAAACTGTCCTAACCTGGCACAGGAAATAGACATAAAGCTCTGGAGGTGCACAGTCCTAAACAAGATGAGCCCAAATAGGTCCATACCAAGATACATCATAATTAAAATGCCAAAGACTAAAGACAAAGAGAGAAACCTAAAAGCAGAAAGAGAAAGGCAACTAATAACTTAAAAGCGAGCTCCCATAAGATTGTCAGCAGATTTCTCAACAGAAACTTTGCAGGCCAGAAGGGATTGGTGTGAAATAATTAAAGTGATGAAAAGCAAGGTCCTACAACCAAGACTACTCTACCCAGCAAGGTTATCATTTAAAATCGAAGGAGCTATAAAGAGCTTCCCAAACAAGGAAAAGCTAAAGGAGTTCACCCCCACCAAACCAGTATTACAAGAAATAATAAAGGTACTTCTTTAAGAGGAAGAAGGGGAAAATAAGAACATAAATATGAATAATAAAATGGCAATAACTATGCATCTATCAATAATCACTTTTAATATAAATGAAATTAAATGTTCCAGTCATAAGACATAGGGTAGTTAAATGGATAAGAAAATAAGACCCACACATATGCTATCTACAAAAGACCCACTTCAGATCAAAAGACACACATAGACTGAAAGTAAAGGGATGCAAAAAAGATATATCATGCAAATTAAAATGAAAAAAAAACCTGGGGTAGCAATACTTAGACAAAATAGACTTTACAACAAAGTCTATAATAACAGACAAAGAGGGACATTACATAATGATAAAAAGATTAATCCAGTAAAGAGGACACAACCCTTGCAAACATTTATACACCCAACATAGGAGCACCTAAATATATAAAGCAAATTTTGACTGACATAAGGGGAGAGATCAACAGTTTAATACAATCATAGTAGGAGACTTTAACACCCCATTGGCACCAACAAATAGATCTATTGAAAGAAATCAACAAGTAAATAACAGCCATAAATGACACATTAGACCAGATGCATTTAATTGATATTTTTACAGCATTGCACCCCAAAGCAGCAGAATATACGTTCTTTTCATTTTCCAAGTTGGGCCACATGTTAGTCCACAAAAGAAGTCTCAATAAATTTAAGAAGACTGAAGTCATATCAAGCATCTTCTCTAACCACAATAGTATGAAACTAGAAATCAAATACAAGAAAAAAAACTGAAAAACACGCAAACACATGGAGGCTAAATAACATGCTACTAAAAAATAAATGGATTAACAAGGTCAAAGAAGAAAACAAAAAATACTTTAAGACAAATGAAAAACAAAAAAACAAAAAACAAAAAACAACACAGTGACCAAAATCTAGAGGACATAGTAAAAGCAGTCCTAAGAGGAAAATTCACAATACAAGCCTAACTTAAGAAACCAGAAAAATCTCAAATAAACAATCTAACCTTACACTTAAAGGAACCAGAAAAAGAACAGCCAACAAAGCACAAAGTGAGTAGAAGGAAGGAAATAATAAAGATCAGAGCAGAAAAAAAATAAAAGAAAAAATACAAAAGATCAATAAAACCAAAAGCTGACTCTGAAAACATAAACAAAATTGATAAACCTTTAACCAGATTCATCAAGAAACAAAGAGTACCCAAATAAATAAAATCAGAACTGAAAGAGGGGAAGTGATAACTAACACCAAAGGAATACAAAGGATTTTGAGAAAATATTATGAACAATTATATGCCAACAAATTGGACAGAATGGATAGAAACAAATTGGACAAACTGGAAGAAATGGATAAATTCCTAGAAACACAGTCTTCCAAGACTGAATCAAGAAGAAACAGAAAATCTGATCCAACCAATTACTACTAACAAAATCCAATCAGTAATCAAAATACTCCCAACAAACAAAAGCCCTGGACCAGATGGCTTCAAAGGTGCACTTTATCAAACAGTCAAAGAATTAACACTTATCAGTCTCAAACTATTCCAAAAAAATCAAAAAGAGGGAAAGTCCGTAAGCTCATTTTATGAAGTCACCGTTACCAATTCCAAAACCAGACAAAGATATTACAAAAAAAGAAAATTATAGGCTGATATTCCTGACGAACATAGATGCAAAAATCCTCAACAAAATATTAGAAAACTGAATTTAGCAATACATTAAAAAGATCATACACCATGATCAATTGGGATTTATTCCTGGGATGCAAGGTTGGTTCAATATCTGCAAATCAATTAACATGATATGCCACATAAACAAAATGAAAGATAAAAGTCATATAATCATATAAACAGATGCAGAAAAAGCATTTGATAAAATCAAGCATCCATTTATGATAAAAACTCTCAGAAAAGTGGGAATAAAGGAAACAAACCCCAACATAATAAAGGCCATATATGACCAACCCACAACTAACATCATACTAAATGGTGAAAAGTTAAAAGCATTCTCCTTAAAATCAGGAAGAAGCCAAGCAAGCCCACTTTCATCATTTTTATTCAACACAATATTGGAAGTCCTAGTCACAGTGATCAGACAAGAAAAAGAAATAAAAGACATCCAAACTGGAATGGTAGAAGTAAAACTGCAATTATTTGTAGATGACCTGATACTATGTAGAGAGAACCTGAATAATTCCACCAAAATACTATTAGAACTGATAAATAAATTCAGTAAAGCAGCAAGATATAAAATTAATATTCACAAATCAATTGTGTTTTTATACACCAATAATGAACTGTCAGAAATTTTAAAAACAATCCCATTTACAATTGCATTAAAAAAATAAAATATCTAAGGAATAAATTTAACCAAGGAGGTAAAAGACCTGTACTTGGAAAACTATAAAACACTGAGGAAAGAAAATGAAGAAAATACAAATGAATGGAAACATATACCGTGCTCATGGATAGGATTAACATCGTTAAAATGTCCATACTACTGAATGCAATCTATAGACTCAGTGTGATCCCTATCAAATCACCAGTGGCTTTTTTCAAAGAACTAGAACAAATAATCTTAAAATATATATGGAACCACAAAAAATTGCTGAATAGCTACACCAATCTTGAGAAGGAAGAACAAAATTGGAGGTACCATGCTGCCTGATATCAAACTATAGTACAAGACAATAGTAATCAAACAAGCATTGTACTGGAATAAAAACAAACACATAAATCAATGGAACAGAATAGAGCCCATAAATGAACCCACACCTATGTGGTCAATTACTCTATGACAAAGGAGGCACAAGAATATTCAGTGGGGTAAAGACAGTCTATTCAATAAATGGTGTTGAAAAAACTGGACAGATACATGCAAAAATAATGAAACTGGCCCACCTTCTAACACCATATACAAGAATAAACTCAAAATGGATTACAGGCTTAAATGTGAAACCTAAAACCATAAAACTCCTAGAAGAAAACGTAGGCAGTAAACTCTCTGACATTGCTTTTAGTAAAATTTTTCTGATCTATCTCCTCAGGCAAAGGAAACAAAAGAAAAAAATAAAGAAATAAAACAACATTAAACTAAAAAATTTTTGCACAGCAAAGGAAACCATCAACAAAATGAAAAGACAGCCTACTGAATAGAAAATATTCATCAGCGATACATCTGATAAGGGGTAAATATCCAAAATTTATAAAGAACTCATACAGCTCAACACCCAAAGAAAAAACAATCCAATCAAAAAATAGGCAGAGGATCTGAATAGACATTTTTCCAAAGAGGACATACACATGGCGAATAGACAAATGAAAAGATGCTCAATGTCACTAATCATCAGAGAAATGCAAACACACACACACACACACACACACACACACACACACACACACTCTCACACAAAACAAGAATATTACTCAGCCGTAAAAAAGAATGAAATCTGAAATCTTACCATTTGTGACAACATGGACGGACCTAAAGGACATTATACCAAATGAAATAAGTAGGACTGAGAAAGAGAAATACCATATGATCTCTCCTATATGTAGAATCTAAAGAAAAAAATAAATGAACAAGTAGAACAGAAACAGACTCATAGATACAGAACACAAGCTGATGGTTTTAGGGGCAACGGTGGGGACTGGTTGGGAAACTATGTGAAAGTGAAGGGATTAAGAAATACAAATTGGTGGTTACAAAATTGTCATAGGGATGTGAAGTACAGCATAGAGAATATAGTTAGTAATGTTTCAACAACTATCTATATTGCCAGGTTGATACTAGACTGATTGGGAGATCACTGTATAAATTATATAAATGTCTGACCACTATGCTGTACACCTGAAACTAATATAAAATAATATTGAATATCAACGGTAACTGAAAATATAATTAATTTGAAAAAGAAGATGTGGTACACACACACACACACACACACACACACACACACAAACACACAGTGGAATATTATGCAGCAATAATAAAGAATGCAATCTTGCCATATGCAGCAACATGGATGGACCTAGAGGGTATCACGCTAAGTGAAATAAGAGAAATACAAATATCATATGCTTTCACTTTTGTGTGGAATCTACAAACAAAACAAAACAAAAAAAGATTCATAGAAACAGACCAACGGGATGATTACCAGAATGGAGGGGGTGGGGAGATGGGTGAAAAGGGAAAGGGGAATGTAGTCAGTAATATCATGATAAGTTTGCACAGTGACAGATCGTTACCAGAATTAGTGGGGTGATCACATTGTAAGGTATAAAAATGTCAAATCACTATATTATACACCTGAAACTAATATAACCAATGTAAGACTGCATACCAACTATACTTATATACTTAAATTTAAAAAATGTAAGTAAAAAAAAAAGACATAAGGTAGCTGAATGGATTAGAAAAACAAGACCTTTACATATGCACCCTGTAAGAGTTGCACTTCAGATTAAAAGACACACACAGACTGAAAGTAAAGGGATAGAAAAAGATATTTCATGAATATGGAAATGAAGGAAAAAGCCTAGCGTAGCAATATTTATACCAGACAAAACAGACTTTAAAACAAAGGCTATAACAAGAGACAAAGAAGAGCCAGTATTCCACTTCTGGATGTTTATCTGAAGAAACCCAAACACTAATTCAAAAAGCCACAGACATCCATATATTCATTGCAGCATTATTTATTAGGTTGGTACAAAAGTAACTGAGGTGTAAAAGGTTAAAAATAATTCCAAAAACAGCAGTTACTTTTGCACGAACTTAATACAATGGCCAAGAAATGGGAGCAACCTAAATGTCCATCAATACATGAATGGATAAAGAAGAAGTACATATATACAATGGAATATGATTCAGCCATAAAAAAGAATGAAATCTTGCCACATGCAACAACATGTATGGGCCTAGAGGATATTGTACTGAGTGAAATAAGTCACAGAGAAAGACAAATGCCTTTACGATTTCACTTATACATGGAATCTAAAGAACAAAATAAACAAAACAGAAACAAACTCATAGATCCAGAGAACAAGCTGACGGTTGCCAGATAGGAGAGGGGTTGGAGATAGGAGTGAAAAAAGGGAAGGGATTAAGTACAAACTGTACAAACTGGTAATTACAAAATAGTCATAGGGATTTAGGGTATACCATAAGTATAGTCAATAATACTGTAATAATTGTGTATGGTATCAGATGGGTACTATATGTATCAGGGTGATCAATTTACAAGTTATATAAATGTCTGGTCACTATGTTGTACATCTAAAACTAATATAATATTGTATGTCAACTGTAATTGAAAAAGAAAAAGAAGGATAACATTGCCCGGAGCTGATATGGGGACTAAAACTGAAATTACGGTAAGTGCCTGACATATGGTAAAAGCATAAAAAATTGGTTGCTTATTGTGACTGTTTATTATTATTATTATAAACAGAATAATATAACAAACAAAAGCAGACTTCTCTGGATGGCACAAAGAATAAAACTGTGTCTGGCCTCAATTTGCAGGTACTAGTAATTGCCTATCAATTTATCCCCTATGATACCTTAAACTGTGTTTATGAAACTTTCTGCAGATAAGACTAGCTGCAGACACACACAGGGAATTTCTAATATGGTCACTCCCATAATTCAGCACTCTCCCCAGGTTTTGCTGTATCATGCTAGTCTGCATTTCCCAACATGTTTTCTAACAGTAAGTCCATGAAATGCTCCATGAAAAACAGGTTGCAAGGACAAATGCTTTTGGAAACACTGCCTCCAATGTAGGTCAGTTGGGGTTGGGTTGCAAGCCAGAAATTGGCTGACTGAAATGGAAATATATTGAAAGGTTACAGGGCAGCTCACAGGATCACAGGGAGGGATGGAGACCAAGCTCACAGCTAGGATCAGAACCCAAAGCACCAACCCTGCATCTGGCATGGCTGGCCCAACCATCACCCCTGCACACTGACTACCGCACACTGCCACTGCAATTGCCCCTGGAGGCTGGATGCGTCAGACTTCACCACTGACACAGAAAATGTCACTGGCTCCTGTTCACGTGCCAAAACTAATAATGCATCTCATTAGCCAAGTCAAGGTCACTTGCTGGAGGGATGATTGCATATGAATTTGGAAAGTATTAAGGGATTGCTTATGTGGTATTTTCTACTTCTTTGTGGGAGTCAAGTTCTGCTTCCTACCAAGACTCCTAAGGCAGAGAATTCCCTCCACCTCATGTAGAAGGATGTCATGATACTGAGAGCAAGAAAAAAAAAAGGTGAATGTCTACCATATCAATGTACTCTAAACATTTTTTTCAGGACTCTTAATAAAAATAATAGAGCATGTACTCTTAATATATGCACATGGATATATAAAATAACTATATGTAAAATTCCAATACTATAATATGTTAGATGAAGCAACCTGTTGGAAGACACGCATATAAACAAATATCTGTTAGAGACACACAGTGAGGAAAGGAACTTCAAATTCTATCATTTAACTTGGCAATTGGTGAGCTGTTACTAAGATTCTCTTTTTTTCCCCTCTAATTTTTTTCAGATTAACATTAGGTACTGACTAAGCATTAGTAAGTAAGTGTCAATATCACAGAAGCTACCCACTTCTGCAAAACTGGAAAGTAAATTTAAGCAATGTTATTCTGCTGACTTTGGTTGTAGAAGTCAAGGATGTCATTTCAGAGTCCAAAAAGAAAGTTACCAGCTCATCAAAAAAAGAGCGATAACTCTTGTTTATTGAGGACCTAGTGTGCAGCATGCGCTGTAGAATAGTAAGTGCTTTACATGGAGTTCTGCTCAGCTGCTTTGCTGAGCAGAAGAGAAAAACAAAGTGCCATACAGGTACAGTCTTAACCAAAGCCACACTCAATTCCAAGGCATACCTATCTCCATGGAAATATCCTGCCATTTTAGCATAAAATTTAAGAAACATTTCAAAATTCCTAAAACAATCTGCAAAACAGTACCACAAGAAGCTCTCTAGTACCATAAAAAATAAACACTGCGGTCACAATAAGTTATGATGACTCATGGAGGAAACTTAGATAATTCACTCACTGGTGCAAGGAGAGATACCATTTTACTGTCATTTACTGTCAAGAGTATATTAAAATGTGTTTACTAATCAAAGACAAAGTCACTAACAACCCATCATGGGACTCCAGCGGCTAAAAGTTGTTGAGGGTGCTGAGCCCAAATAAAAATTCTCTGTGCTGAGAATGGCCGATGATACAAAAGGTACCTTGCTTGGTCTATCAGAAGAGCATAGCAGGTTATGGTCATAGATTATAGCCTCTGTTTTCCTGTTTGTGAGAAATGCCACAATGTATAGTTTGAACCTATGAACCTAAGTTCTCTCAGCACCCACCATTCTACATTCCTCTTAGTTTCCTATGTAAATAATGTCTCTCTTTCCATGACTTTTTGCAGCTGAAGCCACTCCACATGGAACACCATGGACATAAATATATCACCACCACCATCTGACCCCTCCACTATCCACTGCCAACTGCAGCTCTTCCCTCAGTTCTCAGCTGCAACATCGCTTGCTTAGGAAGGCCATGCCTGACTGTTTCAAATGACCTTAAGTGCTTTTTCATAACACTCCCCATGTGCTCAAACTTCCCTTTCTGAACCATCACAACTTTTAACCACTTATCCATATCCACTTAGGGTAGTTTTTGGCTACCCTAACCTGGAAGATTCGAGGACAGGCATCACACTGTTCTTCGGCAGAGAATTCTCTACACCTCACCCATCGTAAAGGCTCCACAAATATTGAATGAATGAAAGAATGAACGAATGAATGAATGAATAGCTGCTAGAGCTACGTGCAAAATACATCACAGTCATGTTCTTTCTGTGGTTTAAACAACCATACAAAAGCCCCTGCTCTTAACAAGTCAAATGGGGGTGGGAGAAGAGATCTATACACAGACTCATTCAAGCCTGACCAAGCTTCAGGCAATGCCAAAACCTTTCCTCCTTCTTAGGAACAATCAGTTCCCAGAACAACTTTGGCTTCTGCTTGAGGCCATCATACTTCTCCTCTCTCTCATGTCTTCCCAATGAGCAGCCATCTCCCAGCTGGAAGGCTTTTGCCATGCCAGGAATGAAGACACACACTGCGCCACCACAGACGGAGCTCAGAAAGAGGAATTTAACCATTTCCCTCCCAATACAAGGCACCCGGCAATATCTGTCAGCAAATGGGGCTCCGTGGAATCTGGGCTGTCCTCACCTCTTCATTTTTCATTGAATTTTTCAAAGGAATCTTTGTGCTAAACACGAACATTCTGGACACCAGAAATAGAGCATCCAAGTAGTTCAATATGAATGATCCTGTTTGAGGAGATTCTTTTGCTGGGAGGGCAAGGCTCGTCAGCATGGTGGTGGGACCCCTGTTAACGACTTTCCCCATGTCACATAATAACAATTGAATTATGCCTCTTAGAAAAACATTTTCCCAAAAACCAAGATGGCACATAAATTGAAGGCAACAAATGCTGGGAAATGGCAACCGTATTTGTCAAATAGAGAGGGGACAAATTAATAGAGGGACAACTAACTGAAAGTTTACCAAAGAAAAACAGCTGAAAAATGACAACCAATAATTGATTGGCAGGATAACCACACTATTTCTGCTGACACTTTAGCCTTGCACTTTATGTAAATCTCCACTTTTTTCAATTCACTGTTTCTTAGCACCCGCACCATAGCTACTGAAACTGTCTTTGTCATCTCTCCGTAGTAACTAATCATGTCCCAGCCCTGGTGGTCAAACAGAGCGTGTACACTTTCCCAAAAGGTGCTTGCTTACTCCTTCAGTGATCATTTCTACATTAAAATTTATTTTCAGCATTTCCTCTCCACCAAACACATTATAAAAAATATTCTATAAGACACCATTTCTGATGGTTAAAAGCTGCCAAATATGAGTGTTAATTCCACTCACATCTTTCTGTGTTATATTTTTAGATAACTATACAGGCAGTCTGACAATTAAGTCTGTGAACTTGTTGCGAGGATTTGCTAACCTTTTTTGATATCAGAGGGATTATTCATTATGAATTTGTACCAACTGGACAAACAGTTAACCAAGTTTACTATTTGGAAGTGCCAAAAAGGCTGCGTGAAAAATTAGATGACCTGAACTTTTCGCCAACAATTCATGGCTCTTGCATCACGACAATGCACCAGCTCACACGGCACTGTCTGTAAGGGAGTTTTTAGCCAGTAAACAAATAACTGTATTGGAGCACCCTCCCTACTCACCTGATCTGGCCCCCAATGACTTCTTTCTTTAACTGAAGATAAAGGAAATACTGAAAGGAAGACATTTTGATGACATTCAGGACATCAAGGGTAATACGATGACAGCTCTGATGGCCATTCCAGAAAAAGAGCTCCAAAATTACTTTGAAGGATGGACTAGGCACTGGCATCAGTACATAACTTCCCAAGGGGAGGACTTCGAAGGTGACCATAGTGATATTCAGCAATGAGGCATGCAACACTTTGTCTAGGATGAGTTTGCAAACTTAATTGTCCCCATATATCAATAATATGTAGAGAGGTATCTATAGCAACTTAGAATATGAAGAACAGAGTGATACATAGATTTAAAGTTTTTGTATGTTCACTATTTGTCAATTAGTTTACTATGTTATATACATACACACACACACCACACACACCACAAACACACACACACACACCACACACATACACAAAGAGTTTCATATAATCATGTATTTATATTCAGGTCAGCAAAAGTACTCAGGTTTAGCACAGCCATGGCTGACCAGAGTGTGGAAAAACAAGCCCTCTCAAATGTTACCAGTAAGTGTCTAAATGGGACAACTCATTTATAACATACTGTGGCAAAATGGTAATTGGCCCACCAATCCTACTGCCTGGAATTTACCCAATGAATTTATTTACACAAGGACCTTAGCATTTACGTAAAAGGATATGTAAGACAGCACTATTTTTGACAAACAAAAACAATGTCCAAATCCAGAATAAAGAAGATACAAGAAAGATAAAAAGGATCAGAAATTCTTAGCGCTACAGCTTGGGTGGGGGCGAGGGGTTTTTGATGGGCAGGGGGAAAAGGGGTAAAAGAAACACAAAGCAGGTAAGAAGTGTACCTGTGTATTATTATAAGGAAGTATTACCACAGTCTATTTATCTTTCTTCATGGTATTTGAGAAATTTAACTATAGAACTTTGAACTACTTTGAAATTATTGTTGTGGTTGCTAGATACACACACCATGCAAACACTGTTGGTACAGCCTCTCTAAAAATACACACACACACACAAAAAAAAAAAAAAAAAAAAAAAAACCACACACACAGGTTTTAATATGCAAGTATACCCGAGATTATAAACTCTTTTTTACTCCACAAACATACATGTATTCTACATATAAACACTGTGGAAAGCCCTCATACGTCATTCTTTTACCTCCTACCCCTGGGAGACCCAGACATATGAATAAAAATGAACGCTAATGGCTGTACATGGCCACCAATGCAATGGCCAGTAGGCCACCCAAAATTAACTCTCTCACGTGGCATGTATTTCCCATTATAACCTCACTTTTTGGCCTCCAGTGGGAGAGGCTCTGCTCCCCCTCCTTTCACTTTTACTGTCTGTCCCTTCTTTATCCTGTTTCTCTCTCCCCTCAGGCAACCCTTTTCTCCTGAACACCAGCATCTTCCACATTCTGCCACCCTCACTTCAGCCTTCTGCCCTCTACCGAGGTTCTTTAGTAAAGTCTCTCTCTTAAGATTTGGTCCCGTCTTTCTGCACACCTCCTATTTTTTCCCATTTGTTAACTGCTCCAAGAGGAAACCTGAAACTTTCAGCATATTAATGAGGGAAAAGAGTATTTTCTGACATCCAGAAGCCGGCCTGACACTCAGAGTAAGCCAGGGTAATCTCTAGTTGGACATAAATAACCTCACAGAGCACCAACTTCAGTCAAGGTTCCTCTGAAACCATGATAAAGCGAGACAAAACAAGACCACGTCGTCATTTGTCTAAGCACGGGCAATAATAAAGTCACTGTGCCACCAACAACATACCAAACACTCCCTTCTCTCCATTAAAATGAGTGACTGCTGCTTATTTACCAATGACTTTTATCTTTGCTCCAGCGTGCCCTCCCTATAGATAAGATTTACTGAGCTACTCAGTCAGAATCGTGCCCACTATCTCACGGCACCCAATGTAGAGAAAAACCTCCTTCCCTGCATCAGCCAACTTAAACCCAAATCCTCTAACAGTTTTTGTTCCAACAGCCTCTTACTGAGACTCTCCAAGTTTCCCGTAATGTGCAGCCTCCCTCACTGCAATAAATAATAAATCCAGCACGTTCAACAAGTGTTCCTGGTGCTCAGTGGACGGACAGCACTGCCACTAACATCAAAGGAAATGGAGCTCTATGTTCTGAAGGAAAGGGGGAAGTCATTCTACTGATGCTTCCAGCCCATCAACACCCAGGCCGACAGCCACTCACCCCGCACTCACAGGGCTCTGGCCGGCACTTCACCTCCTCAGATCTAGCAAGCTGCTTCCCCAAGTACCAGCATTTATGAAAACTGAGAACTATGCCTCATGCAATGGCATCATCTTTCTATTTATTGAACTACTATATCAACTGAGATGTTTTCTACTAGTTTTCATCGAAAACATGCAATATTTCAGCTATTACCAGTTAGCAGTGAAAGGGCCTAGGATCTTAATCACGATATATTATTTGCACTTTGCTCCAAGTTACAAGTTACCTACCTACAAAAGATTTCATGACGTGAATCTCATTCATGATTAATCCTATGTGCAGTTCAATCTCAGATGGTAAAGTTAGAGAAAATACCACCAGCCCACTTGCAAGAAGACTGGTTCTGTTTTGTTTTGTTTTAAATTCATTCTCTGCAAGCTCGCTGGGTCATGAATTGTGTTTTGTTTGCCATCATCTGCCTAGCACCTACCACCAGGCTTAAAACATAAAACAGGCTCAAAATATTTGCTAACATTTTGAAGTTGTATGAAATTTAAAGTACAGGGAAAGTGGTTATTTAAAAAAAGAAAAAGAAAAAGACAGGAAAGAGATGTAAAAGGTTCAAGTTTATGGAGATGAGAAGATAGCCTGAAGCACTCTGAGAGTCTTTGTTCCACTCCCAGGCTACTCTCCCAGCTGGTGGTCAGAGTGGAAGAGCATATGAACAGTCCCATCTAGAAGTTCTAGGCTCAAAGGGTCTCTTCTCCAATCCGACTCCCAACATCGTTTTTGGTAACCTCCACCTTCTTGTGGAAGACTCATCCAAACTCCCTGGCTTCTTGTTTTTGACCTCCTCATCTCCAATAATCATTTTGTTTGCTCTACTGCAATTCGCCCATGATTACTCTCAAGATCTTGTCAACACCAAAAATTAACTCCTATTTAAAACCTTTCTGCTGCAATTCTGCTCTTTAACATCACCTTCTACCTTCCATCTTCCTCGCTCAGCTACCTCCATCTCCTCCTGATCTCCAGCCCATAAATCCCACCACTTCCTCATCAGCCCTCCCTGGTCATTTCCTTACTTGCACTGCTGAGATTCCAAATCATTCATCATACGCACTCCTGCAAGCACCCTCATATCCTTTGCTTCTCTTCTCCCATAGCATTTACCCCCATTCCTAATTTTATTTACATACATAGTGTGTCCTGCCACAAGATGTGTTTTCATAAAACCAATTGGCTCAGACATGATTGGTGAAGAGGTGAATGAGTTCAGTATCATGTGGAAGTTGTGTTGGTTCATAAGCAATTTTTCTGAAGCAATGGGAAGTAAGAATACAGCAGAGGATTTACAGCCTTCCACAGAAGAACAGGAAATAGCCCTCAGCTTGACTAAAGACTTTTCAGCTCTATTTCAAAAAAAGAAAATTGTTTTAAACCTCCCGCCTCTGGGCTCCCTCCACAGAGACACACCCCAGCCTTAGCTGATCTCAAGTTGTAGCAAGTTCCACTTCTTCCTATGCCTTCTATGACAGAATCCCCACTCAGCTCTATTTATCTGTACTGCCTCAGGACCCAGAAATTAGACTTTCCATCCTACTCTTTTCTGTGCTTTGTTAATATTTTTTGAGACACTGACTACACCAAGCATCGTTGAGGAGGTAGCTCCCTTGGAACACCCACAGAATCTTGCAGAAGTGTGAACCAGCGCAAGCATTTTGAAAAGCTATTTAGCAGTATCTGCTAAACTACCTTTGTGACCCAGCAATTCCACCCAAGTGAAATGAGTGAAGATGTCCACCAACAGATGTATAGAAGAATGTTCATAGCAGCTTTAATATAATAAACAGAGCTGAAAACAACCCTGATGTCATGAACAACAGATGGGATAAACAAGTATATTGATACAATGTAGTAATACATAATAATAATAATACATAGCAAACTACTAATATGCACAGCAACATGGAAGAATTTCATAGATATGATGAGAGGAGAAGCCAAACACAAGAGTACGTACAATATAAGTCCATTTATATGAACTTCAAGAATTGGTAGAATCGTGGTCACCTCAATAGGACATAACTAATACAGACAGGACCAAGGAATCTTCTGAGGACAGAAAATGTCTTATGCTTGATTTGAGTGATTATGTGAGTGTAAACATTTATCTTTGTTTTTTCTTACTTGTGGCACAATATGCATAATAAAAAAGTTACCATCTTAACCATTTTAAGTGTATGGTTCACTGGCATTAAGTACATTTACATTGTTGTGCAACTACTACCACCATCTATCTCCAGAACTTTTTTTTAAAAATTTAACCAAACTAAAATTCTATACTCATTAAACAATAACTCACTATACTCCCACACTCCCAACCCATTTTACTTTCTTTCTCTGTGCATTGGACTATTCTAGGTATCTTATATAAGCAAAATCATATGGTATTAGTAGCTTTGTGATTGGCTTATTTCACTTCACATAAAGTCTTCAAGGTCCATTCATATAGTAGGTTGTGTTATATCTTCCTTACTTTTTAAGGCTGAATGATATTCCATTGTATGTATACCCCATATTTGTTTATCAGTTCTTCTGTCAATGGATACTTGCATTGTTTCCACCTTTTGTCTGTTGTAAGTAATGCTGCTATGAACATGATATACAAATATTGGTTTGAGTCCCTGCCTGCTTTAAATTGTTTTGGGTGAATATACAAAGGGTACTTTTTAAAAAATTTATCAAATTGTATCTTTAAGATGTGTATACTTTACTGATTTGTGAACCACTGAATAAAAGAGTAAAAGAACAATAAAACAACAACAACAACAAAATATCCCCAAAACAGTTTCCAGGTAGACTTTGATGGCTGCTTGAGCTGTCTATATTTTCTGGGGTTGGGGAGAATGATGTCAATTATTGTTTTTGTTAGTGCTTTGATTACAAATGTGCATAGGTATTGAATAGTCTGTACCAATCCCATTTTTCCCATAAGCCCCAATACCTTTAACACATGATTTTACATAATGCAATTTTCAACACTACACATATTTTGTTATAATCCTTAATAATATAGATATTCTTGACATTGTTTATATTTAGTGAGGACACAGTGTAAAGAAAACAGACCAAAAGAGTCCCCACCTTTCAAGAGCTTACATGCTAATAGATAGCTATTTTTTTTTAATGGGACAAATGGTAGAGATACTCATGTTTATCACCAATTGCTCCTCTGCACTACAGATTCTATGAGGGCAAGCTCTGTCCTCCATCCATCCCCAAACACACGGCTTTACACACAGAAGACTCTTCTACCATTCTTAGAACCTTGGAAGGCACTTTGGCTAAAAACTTCAGATTTTACAAGTAGAGAAGGGTCATTTCAGAGAAATGACAATAGCCACCCAAATCACACTGTTAGTGAGTATCAAGCTGAATAAACTTTGGGGTCTCTTCATTCCCCTTTAGGACCTTTTCTAGTACAGAGCCAACTATAAGAACTAAGGGTACTTAAGTACAAAATCTGAAGGGGTTTTAGTCTTTATTCCGAGAATCACCTAAGAAGAAAAACCAAAAACAACAATAACAAGCTAAAACAAACAAGGAAGATGTGGCAGTCTTTGTCAATTTTTCAAAAATGTTCCTACTCTTATTTTAATGCTTATTGATATCTTAAGCAGAACACATGCTGCTGTGATAAGACAGCACCGATGACAAGTAGAAAATGACAATAAGCTTTATCTTTTTAAAATAGTGCTGATCACACTATTGAGCCTTACATTTGTTAAGCAAAATAATTTATCAAATCTACAATTTAAAAAGATGATAAATAAAATGTCAAAGCCAGTAGTGTTGAACAAGGCAAGAAAGCATCCATATGTCACTTTGGTAAAGAGGTTTTTAAATTATCCAAATTACTATAGAGTAATTGAGTACTCTCTTAGGATTCTTGAATTCAAAGTCATTAGACAGGATAAAGAAAGAACATTATAAATTATGTATGCCAGAATTACGTATGTCAGAAAATATCACCTTCCTTATAGAATTAAATACAATTAATTGTTGTGCTTTTTAAATATTTTATTGTAAAGTAGGGGGAAAACAGGCAAACTAATGATTGAGTCATGAGATTTTTCCAGTTAAGATGGCGGAATAGGTAAATGCTGTGCACACCTCTTCTCATGACCACCCCAAAATTACAAATAACCAACAGAGCAACCATCATTAAGGATCACCTTAAGTCTAGCTGAACAGAAGTCCTACAACAGGGAACATACAGAAAAGGCCACCTTGAGACTGGTAGGAAGAGCAGAGATGCAGAATGAGCTGGTTCCACACCGGCGTGTGACCATTAAAAATTGAGAGGTATCTCAGCTGAGGTGGTACCGCCGGAGAAGCAAAGGATCCCAGCCCCACACCGGGCTCCCCAGCCCAGGGTTCCAGTGCAGGAAGAGAAGTCTCCACAAGTTTTGGCTGTGAAAATCAGCGGAGATTGTGGCTGAGACGGAAGGCAGCTGGAGTCTCAGGCGTTCCTCTAAATAGCCAGTGCACAGACTTCCTCACTGATAGACTCACTCACTCTGAGCTCCAGTGCTGGGGCAGCAGCTCAAAAGATACCATGGACATACAGAGAGGGACTGAACATTCTGGCTTCAGAGCAAGGGCTGGAGGAGCAGGCTTCTCCCAGACAGAAGTGCTTGCAGAATCCATTATTTCTTTGTTGACCCCTTCCTCCTCCCAGTGTGCAGATGCAGGTGACCAATATACTGAGTCTCCATCAACTTGGCTAACACCACATTTGTTTATCAAGTTATCTGCCCCACCGTGGTGATTCCAAGACCCCACCCCACCCAACTTTCAGGTACACCCAAGCCACTTCCAGTAGCTTTTCCATACAGTTTGTCTTGGCTCATGCTGCAGACTTTCCTAAAATTTCTCAAAGGCTCACAAAACCCAAACAAGCAACATCTGGCTTTGGTGTGTCTTGTGCCTCTTGCTGAGCAGCCTCAAGCCTGGCACTAGCAGCAGCTGGCCTCAGTTTGAGGCTTGGCCTCTCCAAGGCACTTTCAAGCCCAGTGCAGGTGGCAGCCATCTGCAGATTGCTTTGTGGCGTAGACCAGGTGACCCCAGGCAGGACACAGGCTGTGATGAACTTGGCCTGCAGCAGGTCCCAGGAGACTCTGGGGCTGAAACACCCGGTGGCCGGTTTCAGAAGGAGCCAGAGCATCACCCGGCTCCCTCCAAGGACGATACACACAAAGGGCAGATTGGGCAGGCACCAGAGCCCTGCTAAAGTGAACACTGCTCTGTGGATCAGCCACTGCACCAATGTAGTCATGGCCAGTCCTCACAAATTAGCCTGAGGCTCAGCCCCTCCCATTGATGTGCAAACAGCAATCAAGGCTCAGGTACAATAGGGGGCATACACAACCCACACAATAGATACACTGCAGCACTGGGTTCAGTTGTTCAGAGAGACTGCACCACTGGGTCCCACAGGATACTCACTACATAGGGTCACTCTACTATGACCAGGAGACAGCAGCTCTACCAATACATAGAAACAAACACAGGGAGGCAACCAAATTTGGAGACAAAGAAATATGTCCCAAATGAAAGAACAGAACAAAGCTCCAAAAAAGAACTAAACAAAATGGAGACAAGCAATTTACCAAATGCAGAATTCCAAACATTGGTTATAAGGATGCTCAATGATCTCAATGAGAACGTCAAGAAAGAGATAGGAAACATAAAAAATGGAGATAGAAAACATAAAAAACATTCAGTCAGAAATGAAGAATACAATAACTGAAATGAATACATTAGAGAAAACCAACAGTAGATTAAATGAAACAGAGGACTGAATCAGTGATTTAGAATAGAAGGTAGCAGGAAACTCCCAATCAGAAGAGCAAAAAGAAAAGAGAATCCAAAAATATGACGAGAGTCTAAGGGTCCTCTGTGACAACATTAAGTGTACCAACATTCACATTATAGGGGTACCAGAAAGAGAGACAGAGAGGGCAAGAAATTGAAAATCTATTTGAAGAAATAATGACTGAAAACTTTCCTAACCTGGCAAAGAAAATAGATATACACATCCAGGAAGTGCAGAGAGTCCCAACAAGATGAACCCAAAGAGGCCCACATCAAGACACATCATAATTAAAATGCCAAAGGTTAAAGACAAAGAGAGAATCTTAAAACCAGCAAGAGAAAAGAAGTTAGTTTCTACAAGGGCATTCTCATCAGATTGATAGTTGATTTCTCAACAGAAACTTTGCAGATCAGAAGAGATTCACAAGAAATATTCAAAGAGATGAAAAGCAAGGACCTACAATCAAGACTACTCTACCCAGCAAGGCTATCATTTACCATTGAAGGACAGACAAAGAGCTTCCCAGACAAGGAAAAGCTAAAGGAGTTCGTGACCACCAAAAAAGTATTACAAGGAATCTTAGAGGGTCATCTTTAAAACCAAAAAAACAAAAGGGGGTAGATAAAAAATATGAATAATAAAATGGAAATAACTATATCCTACCTATCAACAATTACTTTAAATGTAAATAGATGGTTTATATGCTCAAATCCAAAAACAGGTGGCTGAATGAATAAAAAAACAAGACCACCATATATGCTGCCTACAAGAGACTCACTTCAGATCAAAAAACATACACAGACTGAAAATAAAGGGACAGAAAAAGATATTTCATGAAAATGGATATAAAAAAAGGGGGAGTAGTAATACTCATACTAGACAAAATAGACTTTAAAACAAAGTCTATAGCAAGAGACAATTCAGGGTATTTATCCAAAGAAACCGAAAAAACTACGTCAAGGGGACATGTGCATCCATATGTCCATTGCAGCATTATTTACAAAAGCCGAGATATGAAGGCAGCCTGGGTGTCCGTCGATAATGAATGGATAAAGAGGAGGTGGTACATATATACAATGGATTACTGCTCGGCCAGGGAAGGGAATGGGTTCTTGCCATCTGTGGTGGCATGGATGGACCTGGAGGGTATTGTGCTGAGTGGAGTATGTCAGACAGAGAAAGTCAGATGCAACGTGATTTCACTTATATACAGAATCTAAAGAACAAAATAAACAAACAAAACAGAAACAAACTCATAGATACAGAGAACATTTTGATGGTTGCCAGATTGGAGGGGGTAGTTGGGAAGGTGAGTGAAAAGGGGAAGGGATTAAGAAGTACAAATTGGTTGTTACACAGTAGTCATGGGGATATAGGGTATAGCATAAGGATTATAGTTTATAATATTGTAATAGCTATGTATGGTGTCAGATGGATTACTAAATTTATTGGGGTGATAGATGAGAGGGGTTGGGGGCAGGGTGAAAAAGGTGAAGGGATTAAGAAGTACAAATTGGTAGTTACAAAATAGTCATGGGGATGTAAAGTAAAACATAAGAAATATAGTCAATAATATGGTAATAACTACATATAATGCCAGGTGGGTACCAGGGGCATCACTTCTTAAATTATATAAATGCCTAACCACTTTGCCGTACACCTGAAATTAATATAAAATAATACTGAATGTAAATTATAATTGAAAAATTAAAAAAGGGAAAGGAAGGTGAAAAGGAATAAGAGGTCCAAATTCCCAGGTATGAAACAGATAAGTCATGGGGATGTAATGTACAGCATAGGGAATATAGTCAATAATATTGTGATAGCGTGGTATGGTGTCAGATGGTTGCTGGACTTACCATGGGGATCACTTTTTTAGGTATATAAATGTTAACTATTGCGTACCTCTGAAATGAATATTATATTGCACGTTAGCTATATTTTAATGAAAATCTTTTTTAAAAAATTGTGTCATAAAATTAACATAGTACCAATGGCATTCAAATGTTCTTGGCCACTTCACCCAGCATCTGTCCCATTATTGCATCGCTCCCAAAACTATCGGAATAGTTTTTAATCAAGTAATAATCATTTCAATCAAGTAATAACAAAATTAAAATTAAGGTAACAGCAATGTGTCAGGTACTGACTAAGGGCAGAGCACCATGACATGTGCTTTGTTTACCTTCTTTTAATACAACAATCCTAACAGGTAAGAACTGTTACTCCTCCCATTTTACAGATGTAGAAACTGAAGCTTAAGCATATTTCAGTTACTTGGAATTCAAACCAGGACAGTCTGATTCCAGAGCTCATGCCTCAAAGCATAGTACTGTAGACATATCTCAGCTTCTACTCTGAATTCAAATTAAGCACTCAAAAGCATGATGCTTCAATACCTTAAATGACTCTGTGTTAACAAATAATTATTTTACTGAGCATTCAAAGCTTTTCCTGCCCTGACCCCAAACCTACGGTTCAAGATCTGTCCCTCACACTTCACTCATTGATCTGAGCATTCTTTCCTCAATATATAACAGACTTCCCAAGCCCTTCACCTGTGTGCACACTCTTCTCTTAGGAATGCCGCACCAATTCATGTCTTCTAGTCAAAAACCAACCCATTACCCAAGACCTAGCTCAAAGCCTCCACCTTTCAAGCAGTCCCTCAGACACTGTGCACATAGTACAGCATCTCTGATTGGGCTGTTCAGATATAAGGCAGCCAATCTGAACTCCATGAGAGTCCATGCATAACTGTCAATGCATTATAAATTAAACTGGTTGATGATCAGGGGTTACAGTTATGACACATTTATCTGCATTAAACATATTTCTCTGTCTTTTTTGAGCCACAGAGAAACAGGTCAGGCCTAAGAGGCTGAATTTTGGCAGCCAATCACCACCATTAGTTGTTCCCTTCAAGAATAATATTATTCAAATTGTCAGCAGTGACTCTGGAAACAGACACATAGCCGAGTTACTGTGCATAAGACCATTTCCCTCATAGAATGCTTAAATAAGACAGGAAAATCATTCTAAATAAATTATGTCTTCAGTTGCCTCTAAAAATACACTCTGGCCACACAAAATAAACATTATACAATTTACACTAGAAAAAAATTCTTTATAAAATATAAAATCTAGATATATTTCTTAATCGTAAACCAAAACAACCCAAAACAAACAAAAATCTTCTGTGACCTAGATACATGAGATTAAAAATGGGTTTGGAAAGTCTCCCAAACCAATCAGGGTCTCTCTCAGAGGGCTTTCTCCTAACAATCTAGAATTTCTTTCCTTTTAAATCTTTCAGAAAACATCCTTCCACACTCCAATGGCCTCCATTCCAGAAGAGCCGTGTGCAATTATCAGTTCTATCGATGCTTTTGACTTTACCCTTGGGCAGCAAGCCCCAGTCCCAGTGGGGCACGAGCAGAGATAATATCTCAACCAGCAACCCAAAGAGAAAACTGCAAGTGAAATGGCCAGAGCCGTGATATGACCCTGCTATGTTTATCACACATCACAAGGAGGACCTCTACCATCACAAGGAGGACCTCTAGCATCAGTGAGTGGTACCCGCAACCAACATACACTGGGAAAATCTACACTGAGAGTATGTGGAATAGACACTTGCAAAATCAGAATGGTGAGGAGTAATTCAGGGGTAAAATTTACCCTGCTAAGTTCAGCTGGAGTTCATTGATGAGACTGGAAATAAGGGAAAGAAACAAACATCTCCTGGTAACCCTGCCGCCTGACAATGAGAGACACACCATAATGAAGTAATCCCTCATGACAGTTCATGTTGCTTCTCTGAAATACAGCGTTTACAGCCCTTACTTTGGCAGCCGAAACCTAGCTTACCAGTTGTGTGGCCTTGGGAAAGTTACTTAGGACTCTCCTTAACCTTCAATTCCCTCAACTAAAAAAATAAAAACAGTCCCTCTCTCAGGGACCGGGGGATAGAGAGAACACTTAGAGAGCAGACAGCAGTGTCTGTCCCGTAGCAAATGCCAATAAGTTACAGGTGTTGCTATTATCATTTGATTATTATTACCTGAAGGCATTAAAGTAAAGACTTGTCTGTCTAAAACTGGACTGCTGCACATTTCAGAACGATGGAGGTGTGCTAGAGCTGTGTAATCCGTTGTGGTAGTAGTTACCAGCCACACGTGGCTACTGGACACCAGAAATATGGTGAGTCCTAAAGGAGGAAATGGATTTTTCATTTTATTTAACTCCAATTTATTTAAATGTAAACAGCCACATGTGTCTAGTGGCTACTGTATTGGATAGCATGAGTTTAGAATAACTAAAATACCACTTTCCTTTGAAGGAAGAATGACCTAGCTCAATGGCTCTAAAACCCCAGCGGGCAGACCAGTGCCAATCTGCCATCGAGTTTTCATTAGTCCACAGCAAAAAAAGCCAAAATGTCCAATTTTATGAATTTTTCATAAAGTTAAATCAATTCCATTTAAAGAACTATTGCTCCTTCACTCTAAATTTTTATGAAACTTAAGTCATTCATTCAACAAATGTCTATTATAAGCCCTCTCTATGCCAGGCATTATTCTGTGGATACGGAGTAAATAAAACATTTCCTGCTTCATGGAGCTTACATTCTAGTGGAGGGAGAAATACAATAAACACACACACACACACACACACACACACACACACACAAGTCCACAGAGAGAAATAAAGCAGGAAAAGGTAGTAGAGAGTAGGACAGGGGAAGGAAAGGGTCAGGTCAGCCCCTTCCCATATGGTGGCATTTGAGCAAACCTCTGAAGGAGGTAAAGGCACTAGGCATGCAATGAAGAAAGAGACTCCAGGCATAAGACACACCAAGTACAAAGGCCCGGAAACAGAAATAAACTTGGCATATCCAAGAGAGGATTTAGTGTGGCTGAAGCAAGTGAATTACAGAATATAAGGTTAGACCATTTATCAGAACCAGATCATGTGGGGCCTGATAAGCCACTGTAAAAACTTTGGCTTGTTTTGTAAAGATAAAACTGTATTTTCAGAATAATTTTAAATTTGTAGGATAGTTAAAAAGACAGCTCAGAGAGTAGCTCTCTCGGCCAGGTTCCCCAAATTTAAGCATTTTACACAACTGTGGTACACTTGTGAAAACTAAGAAAATAGCATCAGTACAACAGTATTAATTAAACTCCAGACTTTGCTCAGATTTCACCAGTTTCCCTACTAATGTATTTTTCTGTTCCAGCACCCAATCCAGGATACTACATTGCATTCAAATATGTCGTCTTAGTCAATTCTGCTCTGTGATAGTTTCTCAGTCCTTCCTTATTCATCACGCCCTTGGAGTTTTAAAGACTACTGACTAGGTATTTTGTAGATTGTCCCTCAATATGGGTTTCTCTGATGTTTTCCTCATGTCTAGCCTAGGGTTATGGGCTTGGGGGAGAATACCACAAAGGTCGAGTGCCCTTGTCATCACATTCTATCAGGTGATGATATAATATCCATATGATTTATAACTGGTGAAGGACTCTGGCTTTTATTCTGAAAGAGATGTGAGCCATGGGAGACTTCTGAGCAGAGCAGGGACATAGCCTCACTTTTAAAAGAATCATTCTAGAGCTGTGTGGAGAACAGGCTGTGGGAGAGAAGCAGCATAGAGAGTAATTCGGAGGTCATAGAATGACTCAGCTAAGAGATGATCTCTCAGGTAAGAGATGATCATGGTGGTTTCGTCTAGGAGAGCGGCAGTTGAGGTGCTAAAAAGATGTTGAACTCCAAGTATATGCTGAAAGTACAACCAACAAGATTTGCTCATGAATTGGATGTGAATTGTCACAGAAAGAGAGGCCAAAAGATAACGGTGAGATTTTTGTCCTGAAACTCGGATGGGAAACACTGAAAAAAGACCAAGGGAATGGGGGTATTAGGAATCTAGGTTGGACTCATAGCATTTGCAGTGTCTATTAGACATACAAGGAGAGAGGTGGAACAGCAATTGAACAGATGATTCTAGAATTCAAAGGTGAGGTTGAGGTCAAAGATATAAATTTGAGAGTCATCAATAAACAGATGGTTTATAAAGTCATAAAATGGATGAGATCACCCAGAGACTGAGTGCTGAGAAGAGAAAAAGTCTGAGATTGAAAATGATGAAGGTAGTTGATGAAAGCTGTGATTTTTTTTTTTTCAATTTCCTAAGTTGGAAAAATTAAAAGCTGGCAACTCTATAGCAATCTTCGAAGGTTTGGTGGTATACATACAAATAAATATACACACATTTACTTATTGTACTGTATCTTTTATGTATTTCTTTTTCACTCCAAAGTCCTGACAACCATAAGTTTAAATAATATCTTCAGCTCCCTTTAAAAACCTAAAAACTGCTAAAAACTGCTATTTTTAGTAGTTTTTCAAAGGTTTGTCTGGAAGGCATTCTTTCCTCAGACTGGAAGTTTTATGCTTTGGAGAGGGGAGGAGGTACAGCGATAAGGGCTTTGAGAGCATGGATCCTCTGACTGCAGAGAGGCCCAGAGAGTAGCGATGACTTGGTGCGGTCTCGTGGCCCAGGGACACTGGTGAGGCAATACGTGGTAGCAGTTAAGAGCAGAGACTTTGGAAGGGAGCATGGGTGTGCCTATCCCCAGTTCCTGATTCAGTAGGTCTGGAATGGGGACCCTGAAACTTTGGATTTTGAACAAATCCTCAAGTGATGTTGATGCTGTCCAAGGAACACACTTTGATAACGACTGCCCTAAAACAATGCCGGTGATGTCAGAGCCAGAGCTGAGAAGATTGAGTGGACAGTAATCTCTTTTCTTTACTTCCAGCAGGGTAATGATTGATGACCAATGATGCCTACAAGATTTTACCATATGATTTGCAAATCCAGCCCTAGGTATTTACTCTGTGAATCATTTTCCAATCATCCAGAATTTCCAGGAATTCATGGACACCAAATCACACATTTTTGAAAGCCTTCCCTAAAAGGAAAGCTTAAGAGGAGCCCAGAGGATATGAAGTAAAACTACTCAAAAACAAATTCAACAATTACTTCATAGCAACATCATCAAACTTTAACAAAACCAAAGGCCATAGGAAATATACTAGAAATTGACTACTCAGCAAAACCTAAGTAATTCAGAAAAAAAGACAGCCTAGTCATACTATGGAAAATTTTTAAAAATAAATAAATCTTAGTACTTCTTTAAAAAAACTATACCACAATTGAAGACTAATAAGAAAAAGGAGGGAAAATCAGTTAAAATTGCTCTACATTATAAAATAAAAATTCAGAATTATGCCGCCCACTCAACAAGATTTGCATTCCTAATTCAATGAAGTAAATATTTATTGAAAGCATACTCTGGGCAAGACACTATTGAAATAAAATATACATCTCTCCTCATCCCCTGACTAAAGGATATCGATGACCTGAGCTGATGAGTGTCATAACAGAAAAACAAATAGCATACTGAACACAGAGGGAAAACAGACTGTTACACTGGGGTTATCAGTCCTGGGATGGACCTGTAAAAATGGAAGGGCGTGCCAGGTGGGAGCATAGCAAACACCAAGTTCTAGAAACAGAAATAGTTCAGGTCATGTTGAGAGCAGGCTTTATATAACATGTGACTGTGGGGACAGAGCCAGGAGTGCAGTTTCCAGGCTCTCGTTCTCACGTGGAAAGTTGCTCAATCGGGCAGTAAATGGCCATCAACTGTGATTGGATGGCCATCAGCTGTGGCTAGTTGGGCGTCAGCTGTAACCAGTGAGCCACTGGCCACTAATATAACTGCTGTGGCTAAGCTAGCAGGAAATGGGGGCTAGCAAGAAGATGGTGGCTGAGCTAGCAAGCGGGGATTGCAGTTAGCGAGTGGGGTTGGTTGGTTAACAGAGAAGCGGACAGCAAGTTGTGAATCGTGTGGCTCCTGCTTCCTATGTCTCCAACCCAGCCGCAAATGAGACTACAGTGGTATGACTGCCCTATCTATGGCTCCGTGGGTGTTCCTCTTTGGCCTCACCATGACCTGCATTCTTATGTGGGGAGCGGGACCAGAGACTGCGCCTGACACCCTGCATTACAGTGACAAATGTGGAAGATGCCCTTGAGTGTACGTATAGTGAAGGATGAAGCGGGAGGGTACGTGATCATGCGTCAACCCCAAAAGCAGTCCATAATATGGCCTTTACATCACATTTAATAGGCATAACCCTATTTAGGAAACAGAGCATCCCTGTCAGAATGCAGAATTTAGGCAATATAGTGATACCAGATGCCAAGTATGAAAACTCTCTTGAGGTCCACACATAATAGTAGATAAGGTAGTGACAGAGATCATGTGCTTGATTCCAAATATTCTCACTCTTTCCCTAGAATCAGGCATTAAGCAGGAGTGGAGGGATGATCCCCAGTCCAGAGGCTCTATGCGCTGCCTTACTGGGGAGTCTAATACAGCGCCCTCTACTGGAAATCATTTCTAAAAACCAGCAAACTTGACAGCATTCTCTAGTATCAGTAAGAATGGCAATGAAAACTTAAGCAGAGGTTGAAGAAATTGTAGCTCAGACTCAAACAAACCAGGGTGTTGAGTTCCATGACATGTACCTTTGTTGCTACTTGTGTACCTGCTTGCACATGGTATCTCTTCAGAAGTAAGTGTCATGCAGGGTCTGTGCTCCCGCTCCCCACATAAGAACGCAGGACATGGTGAGGCCAAAAAGGAACACCCACGGAGCCATAGGTAGGGGAGTCATGCCACTATATTCTTGGTGGAGACTGGGTTGGAGACACAGGAAGCAGGATTCACACGATGTGCAATCCGCCATCCGCTTCTCTGCCAACAAACCCATCCCCCTAGCATAGCCACAGCAGTTATATTAGAGGCTAATGGCTAACCAGTAACAGCTGATGGTCACCCAGCCACAGCGGATGGCCATCTGATTACAGCTTATGGCCATCTAATAACCGAGCCAGCACCTTTCCACATGAGGCCGAGAGCCTGGAAATTGCTCTCTGGGACTCTTGGAAATTTTATTCTAGTATTAAAATGAGTATAAAGGGCCAAGGAAAATGAAAAAAATATTCCAGTGAGGTTTTCAAAGGGCCATCTGTGTGGCCACCACACGGTCCAGGCTACTCTACTACTCTTCTTGCTCAGTTGGGACTATACTAGCCTCCTGATGTCCAGGTTGCTTGGGACAGTCCCAGTTAATGTTGTCCCAATACATATTAGCAGCACCCTCTCTCATTCTCAGAAATGCCCAGTATAGACCATCTTAATATATACTCACTCGACTTATTCTCACCCTCACCTCACTTCAATCCATTCTCTGTATCATAGGAAAATTATACTTATTACTTTATTACACCCTTGATTGCTGCCAAGCTTAAAACCTTTCCTTGGCACACAAGGCCTCTCCAACGAGGCTCATTCTTGCACCTTTCCTTCTATCCACACCAGAATTCTTCAGTTCCTCAAGGACATTGGAGACTTCTGCCTTGCGCCCTCACATGTGCTGCTGTCCCTTCTACCAGGAATGCTCCATCATCTTCCTTTCCCTGCTAATTTCCACTAGACATTTGGAGCTCAACCCAAAAATCACCTCCTCAGGACAGTCCTCCCTGAGCACCTCTTTAAACCACACAAATGCACTTCTATTTTTAACGCCACGTGTGACTAAATAGTTGTGTGTCTAGTTGTTGAACGTCTGTGTTCACAGAACACAGCTCTCTGAGGGCAGGGACTACAATGGGGTTTAGTCACCCCTGAATCGCCAGTGCCGAAAACAGTGTCCTCTGCATAGTAGATGCTCAATTAATATTACTGAATAAATTAATTCACTTAGATCACATTACAATTTTTGGTGTAGAAAATAAAGTCACCATTTGTAAAAAGACTTCATTTTTGTTCATTGGTGTAGTAATTTCTCATTGCTGCTGTTATAAATTACCACAAATATAATGGTTTAAAATAACACAAATTTTCTGTTTTATACTTCTAGAGTAAAAAAGTCCAAAATGAATCTCTTAGGTTATAAGCAAGGTGTCAGCAGGACCACATTCCTTCTGAAGAGTCTAGGGGCGAATCCCTTCCTTTGCTTTTTCCAGCTGCTAGAGGCTGCTTAAATTCCTTGGCTTGTGAATACAGTCTATCTCCAAAGCCAGCAATCACATTATTCTGACATCTTCCATCATCAGGTCTACTCTGACTCTGACTCCCTTGCCTCCCTCCTTCACTTACAAGGATCCTTTTGATTACATTGGGCTCACCCAGATAATCCAGGATAATCTCTCCATCTCAAGATCCTTAATTTAATCACATCTGCAAGATCTTTTGCCATAGAAGGTAACCTATTCACAGGTTTCAGGGATTAGGATGGCCACATTCTTGGGGGACCATTATTCTGACTAAAGTTCGTTTTAGTGTACCTCTTTCCTTATAGGAATACTAATAACAACAGCAATAATAGGAATGAGAATCTATTACAGTTCTGTATCTTACAGAACCACTATGAAAACTCATCTACCGTGTTTCCCCGAAAATAAGACCTAGGCGGACCATCAGCTCTAATGCGTCTTTTGGAGCAAAAATTAATGCTCCAAAATTTTAAGATCAGGTCTTACATTATATTATATAAGACCCGGTATTAATATTATATTATATTATATTATATTATATTATATTATATTATATTATATTATATTATATTATGTTATATTAAGTATACCCGGTCTTACATTATAGTAAAATAAGACCGGGTCTTATATTAATTTTTGCTCCAAAAGACGCATTAGTGCTGATGGTCCGGCTAGGTCTTATTTTTGGGGAAACACGGCATAGACAAGGCAAAGAATGGCAGCATGAAAATAAACACAATTCACTCTTTTCTCGGAACAATTTCTCATGTACTAGACATCTCAGATGATTTGCTCAATTGAAAGCAACCGCCTTAATAGCCTAATGCAGAACATAGTAAAATGGCATATGAGTATACAACTGAAGAGAATACCTGTTCCTTTGAGTGAACTGCTTTTTATAAGCTCAACTGGATAATTGGAGAGCAGAGAACTTAATTCCATCAAAAGCTATAAGTTTTATACCAATACCTCAAAAATGCAATTCCATGAGCTAGAGTATTACTAATGTCAAAAGTGTTGACCCTGAGTTCGTAACAATTTTTGGACCATGAACCCTGGTTTAGGGTATTATAACAGAACAGTTTCAATGGGGAGGTAGACCCATGGCAGATAGGAGCAGCAGCAGCAGCAGCATTTTTCCCTGTAGTCTTGAAACAATTGATTCTTCCTGGTTACCTTTAGAGTCTACAGCGAAATAACTGCTTTCACCAAAAGCCTCGTCTGCCCAGAATCCTTTGATCTATGCCACCTTTCCCCCTTCTCAGGGAACCAGGTATACTCTAGGCCACATACCACGTTCTTCTGAAATCTTGTCTCTTTCCTGAAACCCACCACCATATACTGAGTGATATCCAGTAGTATTTGCCTTATCCAGGCAATTGCTTATCCATGCAGAAAAGCAGGTTGGGTTTCATCCAAGAACCAAATTCTCTATCTCTTATTTCTTAGGTTTGGCTTTTATTCTCCCTTTCAATTTTTTGGTTTTTTTTACCACATGCATCCAATAATCATTCAACAAATATCACTGAATAACAACTCAATACCAAGCTGAGTATTGAGTTGTAATAGAGAACAAGAAGACAGTACAGCCCCTGTCCATATGGGGCTTCCATTCTGTTGGGGAGACAAAATTAACAAAGAATTATACCAAAGATTGTAACAGTGATGTTGCCATGAGAAGTCAGAGAAATCACAAAATGGCTGCACATGGATAAAATCTGGCCAAGAATTTTAAATTGCTGCTGACATTTTTTTTAAATAACGAAATTGCACAACAAAATATAGAATTTCTGCTACTCTTTTTTCACAAATTGACTAGAATTGAGTGGCAGCTGTCCCTTTTGGATGGAGCACATGGTTTCTGATTCCACAGTCCTTGGCACTTCTGTCTGTCTCCCTGACAGTGAGTCCAAATTCAACCATTTGTCATCATGTTTATGAGGCTGTTTTTCCTATAGACCTGTGTTGTCCAATGTAGGACCCACTAGCCACACGTGACTATTTAAATTTAAGTTTTAATTAATTAAAAGTTAAAGAATAGCAAAAAGTTCAGGTCCTTGGTTGCGCTAGCCACATTAAGTGTGCAATAGCTATCAGAATGGACCAGGCAGCACAGAACACTTCCACCATCACAAAAGCTCTGGCTATCAACAATTCATTTCATGCTTCACATCACACACTTGGTTCCTATGGGCATACCAGTTTGCAAGCCCTGCTATAGGATGATATGAAATTGTTTAAGGAGGAGAAGCAAATTGGATCTGGGAATTCAAGGAAGGCTCCTCTGTGGAAGTGACCGTGGCGCTGGGACCTAAAAGACATGCCAACAGTAGTTGAGTGAAGGTAGTCGGAGGAAAAATGATCTAGGCGGACAGAACAATGTACAAGGGAATATAAAGTAGGAACTTGTGCTTATAGAAATCTTTCCTGATTATCTTAGCTTACTTCCTATCTCCTCACTAGAAAACATCCTTGGTTAGCACATATCCAAGCATTACAGGGCTACATATAAATTCAGAGTTTCAGATAATATTGCTCACTTTTTTTTTTCAAGTATCACTTGAAACACCATGTCCATTTGAAGAGTATATATGCAGAACTTCAGCTCTTCTTCCTCTCCCATTCAGGATGATAGCTACCAATCCTGAGACTATCAAGTTCCTAAATGTGAGGCCATCCACTAAGCACACCATTTCCCTGGGAACAGCAAATGCTCTTCTTGAGTGGATTCCATTGTAATATTTTTCCTTTCTATAGGACAGGGACTTTTCTGTGGAGGAAGGCACTGTCGCTTTTTTTGAGAACTTGCATCTTCTACAAAAATAATGTGCTTTGGGAGTTGTTTCAGATCTCATGCTACTGAAAAGCAAGTTTTTACTAACAGCTTCTCAAATGCTGGGTTCTGTTTATTATTTGAAACACTTCTTGAATCCTCGGTGGTAAGAATATGGAAGCAGTTCTGATCTTTCCACTGAGGAGAACTTGCTTTTCTGGTTCCATGCAACCAAATGACAAGCTTCATTAGCTCTGTTGAGACTAGAGAGAAAAGTCAATAACTAAGTGCTTACTGCCCTAAAAGGCTCACAGCCCAGCGGTAAAGCCAGACCTGTAAACAAGCATAATCCCTCCAATCGACACAAAAATAGACATATATTACAGGTGTTAAATGAACAACCAACACATAGGTTGGTAAAAACACCAAAGTGAGTCAACATACAAAGCCTACATGGGAAGTATCTCTCACACAGTTCTTCCACTGACCTCTCACAGGCCATCCAGGGGCAGTATTTGAGGCAAAAACAAATCCAATTGGTCACTTCCCAGTCTAAGCCCTCCGACCCACTCTCCTCTCCTAGATCCTTGAAACCAACAAGATTTAAGATTTTATTCCCGTCAACAGACTCCCAAACCCACAAAATATCTGGCTATCCCTAACGTTACATTTTTAGACTTCATTAACCTGGTACTTTTCCAGCGTCAATGGGAATCTCCATCATGCCACCAGATGACAGCATCACCCTTCCTGGACTCCACATGTGTTTATTGCAAGGAGAAACAGAAAATCCTCCACACTTGAGCCCTTCCAGTTGGCCTGTCTACTACTTGCTTGTACTTTCATCTTTACTGTGAAGCAACCTTGTTAAAAAATTTATTTTTCAGGTGCCACCACAGATAAATCAGCCTTTTGATCAGGGAGAAAGCATACATGAAATTAAGAAAGGACACATTTTCCTTTCTCTGGGAAGGTTTTGGGGATGTCAGTCACTGTAAAAATCTTTTCTTGGGAATGCTGTCCACATCTGCAAACTGTTCCTATAAGGCCTATGCAGAAATCCACTTAAGAATATAGCTTTGCTACATGATAAGCAATCTTCCCTGGAAAATGCCAACCCCGGCCTCCTCAGCTGAACTATAAAGTCACATTGCTTTCTTTTTTCCTATGACAGGACAGAAGGAAGTGATTCACACACCTGAATTCCCTAAGAAATGGAAAATTTCTCACAGGAGAGTGTTTTGATAGCTTTTCTTTCTTTCAAAGTCACGATGTACATGTGAGTTTTAAGGGTTTCTTATCCAGCAGAGAAAGAAAACTTAAGATAAAATATTGATAATGAGAATAATACTTTATTTAAATGAGTTCTGCCTTTTCATTTCTTTCCCTTTTTTGCACTTCATCAGAAGCAAGCATGTTTGTAAATCATAATGTAGATGGAACAAATTCATAGTTTCTGAAGAAGATATCACCATGCCTGCACCACTACTTAGCTGTGAGATGCTGCCCATGCCCCTCGACCTCTCTTAGACCAGACCAGACAGACCCTTGTCCTGGGTCATAGCCTTTAGAGGGCTCCGCTCATAACAAACCTCAAGATACATTTGTTTTTTCTTTTCAATCTTATAAGGAGGTTTTGCTTTTATTTGGTAACCATCTGAGCCAATGAGAGGGACTCATTAGCAGAACTTGGCCCCCAGGTCAGAAGATGCTGAGCTGAGAGCCCATGGTAAGATGAACCACAGCCTCTGCCCTTGGAAACCAAGGACAAAATGGGTATCTAGATATACCAGATTCCCAAGATAACTCTGCTCCCTCCCCTTTCTCTAGCTCAGAGGATATGGTCTGAGAGGCATTTAGAACCCTCTGGAAGGCCTGAGTCAGACAAGTATGGCCTGGAGGTGGAGAACTGGCCCAACCCACCTCCCTGGGAGCTTAGGCTGATCATCCCCATTTTGGATTTGCTGGGTTCAGGGGTCTTGGGCCTGGGTCCAGCTGCTACCCTGCCTGCTCTAACAGATCCATGCTGCCCCACAGGCCACCAGGCTGGCCTGGAAGAGACTGGGTTTCCTGAAGCCCCCAGGAGAGAAGGCAGGAATCCGCTGATTAGACAGACCTTTAGCATGTTTAGACATTCGGTCTGTGGGTCTCCATTAGCACTTGCACTGGCCCCACAAGTGGTAAGGAAAGCCTGCTTCTAGTTCCTTGTCTAAAAATAAGAGGACTCCACGAACTTACTTTAAAGTTGGGATCTACTCTAAAAAGTCATCATACTTTTCACTTAAATAACTTAAGGTAAAGTGAGGTAAAAATTGCAATTCAAGATGTCAGGAAAAAATAATAACATTTATTTTTCCAGAGTTATCCCAAAAAGAAATGTTTGCATGCATTGCAGCTCTGGCTTGCCCTTTCCTACCTCTCAGGTTGCATGCCCTATAAAAAGAATGTCATTAAGTAAAACTACGGTTTGAAATGCTTAGGGATACACGCATGCTAAATACCACAAATACCACACTGTAAAATTCTCCATGTGCTATAAGAATCACAGTTTATCGTTCTCTAATGATCAATTGGCAATTAATATTTAACCACCTTTTTGCACTGAAACCTTTTCTAAAATACACAAGAGGAAAAGACTATGTAGAGATTATTTCACTACTCAGCATTCAAATAATAACTTGAAAGAACAAGTAAACAAAAGCCATGCCGAAAGGAGCCAAAAAACTGCAAACGCCAAGGAGTACTTATATCGTTACTTAGAAGCATTAACTAAAAAATATCTAGAGATGTTAGCTGTGAAATACTAATCTTCTGATTTTTTTATACTAATTACAACGGCAGATGTGCTTACTATTCACGCTGCTCAAACCATAAGCACAGTATAAGAAACAGCTTTCCCCTTACGAACAGAAGCATAAATAATGCTGTTTCTATAATATGTCCTATTCCATTATATCTTGGAGCTGGTTGAAATGTATCTCTGGCTACCGTAAATTATAAGTCCAGTTAAGCAGAACCTCCTCTTCGAATGTAGAAAACAAACACACAGCAATGAAATCTGGAATTATACACAATTTGAGTGTTTCTTCATCGACCCTTTTAATTGATTTACACAGACAGGAAAGAGGGGGAACATTAAACCTTTTACAAACCTTCCCAGGCTCTCCTAATGAGGCCAATCCTGCATAAAGAACTTCATAGTTTGAGAAAATTTGAGAGCAGCGAAATGAAAATGAGATAAATTGGGGGGAAACACACATATTCCAACACCTGTTCTCAAATTCTGCGTTTCTAACAAAGGGAAAGTTATAGGTGATAGACACAGAGGGCTATGACCAGCTTCCTCACGGGGCCACAAAATGGTATTTCGGAAATTTCTGTCCATACTTTCCCTTGAGGAGAAAATCTGTGAAACAAGCCAAAATCATCAAAGAGCTAGAAAAACCCGTGCTTGACATGAGAAGTTTATTTAACAGAACATTAACTGAGACATGTAAAGTAACCAATCTCTGTCAGGACTTAAGGTATTAGTTTTAAAAAAGAAAAGCATTTCAATTTTTATTTAAAATGATCTTGGAATCTTTCTGTCTAGTAAATTGTTGCATAAATGTAAATGTAAAAACTGAATTATCTAAAGTAAATGACCCCGTTCTAGAAAATATTTAAGGCAGTGCTAAAACATCGACCATATATATTTCTTCTGAATATAAGCCACCATTGATTGTGAGGCACATCTTAATTTATATCCACAAAGAAAGAAAAATCTTGTACTAGTAACACCATCAACTGTGAAATGCATCCCAATTTCAGAGATGCTAAAATGTGTAAAATAAATCATTAAAATATGAAAAACACATCCAACTATGATACTTTAAAAAGCTAGAATAAACATTTGCGTATAATGACCACTTAGCAAATAATAGAACAAATGAAAAAATGAATGACTTTACAAACAACTTTCTTGGTAGAAAAGTGGAATGAAAACAATTTCTAGACAAGTGATCATAGAGACAAACAGATAGCCCCCTTCGTCAAGCCTCTCCCCTACTATTCTGGCCCAGCTTTTCTCCCACAGTGGAGTATCTGCAATGTTGGCAGCAAAAAGCACACACTCCAACACTATTTGATATGCATACACATATCCACATATATACACACTCATCCACACTCTGAGCAGGGAATCAATAAACTATGACATATACAAAACCCAGGGCTGTCAGTTGTGTAAATAAAGTTTTATCTGAACACACTCATGCTCATTTGTTTATGTATTGTCTATGAGTGTTTCTATCATGCTACAATGGCAGAACTGAATAACTGTAAGAGACTGAATGGCCCACAGATTCCGAAATATTATCTGGCCCTTTAAGAAAATGCTTACAAATTAAGAATTACCATATGACCCAGCAATCCCTTATGACCCAGGAAAGCAATCCCTTTCCAAAGCAATCCCTACCAAAACATCTGAAAACATTTATCCGTAAAGATATATGTGCACCAATGTTCATTGCAGCTTTATTTATGGTGGCCAAGACGTGGAAACAACCAGTGTCCTTCTACTGTTCTACTGATGAATGGATAAAGAAGATGTGTTTTATATATATACATATACACACACACAATGGAATACTATTCTGCCATAAGAAAATATGAAATAGTGCCATTTGCGACAACATGGATAGAACTTGAGAGTATAATGCTAAGCGAAATAAGTCAGACAGAAAAAGTTGAGAACCATATGATTTCACTGATATGTGGGACATAAAACTGAAAACAACAAACGAACAAGACAAACAAATGAAGAAACAAAAACTCGTAGACACACACAATAGTTTAGTGGTTACCAGAGGGTAAGGGGTGAGGGGGGTGGTTGATGAGGGTAAAGGGGATCCAATATATGGTGATGGAAAAGGAACTGACTCTGGGTGGTGAACACACAGTGTGATATATGGATGATATAATACAGAATTGTACACCTGAAACCTATATAACTTCACTAACCATTGTCACCCCAATAAACTTTAATTTTTAAAAAAAAGAAAATGTCTGCCAAGCTCTGCCCTAGAGGGCGGAGGCATATTATTAACTGGTCTTACTCTTCCAGTAGCACCCAGCACCAAATAAATAGCAGTTACTATATGCTTGTTGGTAGATTTTAGTAATCTAAGAACACCACACCTCTAACTTAAGTCAAGCTGAAAGATCTTCTGACACACATACCTTTTCACACCTATCTTTATTTTACACACCTATCTTTCTTCAGGCTAATTTCCATTTCTAGAGAAAGTTCTTTGCCCTCCATTTTATATTTCTTTTTACAAGTTAAGGTTTTGTATATAAATCAGTCCCACACTAGGTGTATGACTAATGCAGAGACTAACTCCATCTCTCTCCCCGATTAAGTTCATTGAATAGGCCCTTTGAGGACCATCAATTATCTTTCACGCACAAACAATTATAACAAAGAAGCATTAACCACCTAACAGTAATTCAAGGCATCAATCATTTCCCAGTTAGGCATGCTCTCCATGCTACTCGAGATAAGGAGCAGTCAAAGAGAATTAGACACAGCCCTCACCCTCAAGGAGCTAAGAGTCCACTTAGACATAATCTCCTCAGACTCATTTCAGATTTAAACACATAAGAAATAGCATGATAGTAAACAGAACCTCAAGCTGATGACAAGGGGAAGATCCGCTAAGTTATTCAATCAGGACTTGTAGGTACTTACTGTGTGCAAAGGCCCTGGGGCAGATGGAAAAATGTACAGTCATGGCTACTGACCTTGAACTGTATACATCACAGGGACAAGGGCATTGCTGTACCAGCTCTAACAAAAGGCAAACAGAGGAAGAACATAGACCTTTGGGACCCTTAAAAGGGAAGGATTCATTTTGATAGAACTGGGGATTAAAGAAGAAAACAGAGAAGATCTCATGAAGGAGGTCTTGGGGTGGATTTTAAAAGAGAAGTAAAGCTTTCTGGGTAAGGGAGGAACAAAGGCACCGAGATAGGAAGGCACAGTATCTGGTGCATCAGCACATGCTCTGCTAGGGGAACTATTAAGTACCTATTCTGTGCCAGGTGACACATCTGGGAGCAAGACAAGGTCTCTTTAGATGCAGGAAACTGCCTCTAACGTTGATTTCATATTGTCATCACTCTGGTATACGGAGAGCCCAGTGCAGGTGAGGAATGTGGTGGGAGACCAGGCTCCACAGATAGCTTGGCATCTAATTGTGAAGGACCTGGGATGCCAGGACAAAGAGGCTGGATTCCGTTCTAAAGAATACTTGTAATTTTTAAATATTTATGTGATAAATTAAATATGTGTATGTATATTTAATATATTTTAAGTTCTGCTCACATCTTAGGGCATCGAAAATCATTCTAACACTAGTATTCAAAACCAGTTGTTTTTAGAGCAAAGTGCGGAACAAAATGGGAATTCAACTCACCATGAAAAGTACCACTTCTGATTCTCAAATGTTTGAACTTGGTCATTTTAAGCGATAAAGAAGGGCCCTAGTGTATGCTAGTTAGTACAGCAGCCAGTGTATTGATTGCTAGCTGTGGGTTAGAGGTTATTTCCAAATCACCCTAACTTGATAATTCTACACAATTTGCCAGACCTGTATTTGTGTGTGTGTGTGTGTGTGTGTGTGTGTGTGTTAAGGAACACACATCTTTAGTTTTATTTAAAAAGCAACAAAGTCCCTCCACTACCTAACTGCTTCTTTATAACGTAGCTTCAGAAGTGGCAGGATGAACATGCCTTTTAGCAATGTAATCCCCAAGTAGCAGCCCCCTGGTTTTCTCAAGCATATTCCAATTCTTATGCCCTAGGTGGGCTGTTTCCTAAAAGAAAACTTCCTTTGCCTTTCCTGAGGGATACTTCTTCCCTAGTCATCACACGAAGTCTATTTCTCAAATTCTTAAATGAAATACTTATTTCTTTATGATTTGCCTTCCCATGACATACTAGAGCAATTTAATATGTAAACGTTTCTTAGCTGATTTATCTTCACTTAAATGTGCTTATTAGGCTCTCCACCAGGGCTTTTCCACCTTCACTCACTGACATTGGAGACCAAATAATTCCTTGCTGTGGGGGCCGTCCCCCTGTGTATGTCAGGATGGTTCTCAGCAGCCCTGGCCTCTACCCACTAGATGCCAGCAGCACCCCTCAACAGACACCGCACTGTGACAATCAAAATTGTCTCCAGTCATTGCCAAATGTCCCCTCGGAGGCAGAATCATCCCCTGTTAATAATCACTGATCTAAACTTACTAGTTCTCTTTTATATTAATAGTAAAGGGTAACACACATCGAGGTTTGCAATTGGCCACCACTATTCCAATCATGTTTATAAGTTAACTCATTTAATTACCACAATACTCCATTTTAAAGATGAGGAAATACTCAGGGAAGGCCACACCACTACTAAGTGGGAGAACCACTGATTGAACCCGAGTCCACCCATGTCAGATCCTTAGTTCTGAACTATTGCACCATTTTGCCTTCTGGAAATGCACAAAATTGAAAGAGGTAGACCAGGTGCAGTTGCCCCACGTCTTCCCTATTTTGTGACCCAGTACACACTGAAGGACAAATCATTTGCACAGCAAGATTGCATCTTCCCAGGAGTAAAATTCAACCATTTAACAACTGGTGTGGCTCGGGCATGGACCAATCCCATGGACACAGGTCATAAACAACCCATAGGAGTATGATCAGCCATCTAATGCCTGCAGGCTGAATGTGAGATCTGCCTTTTCCTTAACTGAAGTTCTATTTTGCCCAAGCAGGCATTGCCTTGGTCAAAAGCACGCATTCACAGAGCACCTGCAAAGGCACAGAGCACCCAAAACAGACATGGGTACTAAAAAAAGTAAGAGACGCGATCCTTGCTTTTAAGAAATTTGAAATCTCAAATTTGTCAGTGAGGCAAAGCACCCGACTATAAAATGTCTTAGGAAGACTGACATCACATCACACAGCAATAACTAATTTCAACGAAACGTGAGGAGAACCCAAGTTGACTGCATCAAATGTTTGAATTACAGAATATTTTTCTCAGAAACAATTTTTAAAAGCAAATAATCAGTCGGGTTAGTAAACCATTGTGGATAAACAGTACTTAACAAATTTATTTAATGTATGTCAAAATGACCTGAAATTCACCTACCAATTTGTTTATAATGAGCACAGTTTTCTGTAACGGTTGAAAGCTATTTGTGCTCTTTAATAGGATAATCATTTCCCTTATGCTCCAGTGTAATCTATTAATTTGCTTTGCAAAGGCAAACTTTTGCCCAGTCCATACAAACTGGTGCAAATTTTAAATGAGTGGTTACGAATGAATGAAGCTTTTACTTGAGAAATAATTGACCTCACAACTATTAAAGCTGATCAAGAACAACGTGGGATGGGGTGGGGTTCTCAGTCAGCTTTGTCTGCATAGCAGAACCACCTGGGCTTTGTTTCCAGTGATTCTGATTTCATTTTCCTGGAGTGGGACTTACGGGTCTGCATTTTTAAGCTCCTTGGATTATTCTAATAAGCCCCAGGGCTGACAACAACTGGGTTAAAAAATGTCAGTGAGTAATGGGTGTCAGGAACCCCTGGGCACACCCTCGTGCAAACTAGAGGCTCTTGCACCCCAGAATCAATCAGCTCTTCTATCAGCTCCTACTCTATGACCTTAAGCAGGTTGCTTCCTTTCTCTGATCTTTGGCTTCTTCATCTGTAAAATGAAGATGCTCAGTCCATATTCTCAGAAAGGAGAATATTCATAATGAGCTTAGCTCTCAGTCCACTTTAGTAGTTACTACAGACTTTCCAGAAGAGGTGACTTTTGAGTTAAGTCTTGGTCTTGATGGTAAAAATAAACCTATGTGCCTCTGTCTAATACTTTTTCGTTCCCACCAGTTAATTTCTTTAAATAAGGGGGAAGGGGATTCACAAAATTCAATGATATGCTATGTGGACTTTCTGTTGCTAATTAACATGCAAGTTAAAGAACAAACTTTGCACTTGCCCGTCAGCATCCAGAATCCAGCTGATGTGTTACCCTTTGCCACTTGAATCCCTGATCTACTTCCAGCAGCCTTCCCATCCTTTCAACAGTTACACAAACGTTTGCACCAGCCCCAACTGCTAAGGCAAAGATATGTTTTCATCTACTAATCCTTGTAGTAACTAATCCTGCAAACACAATAAATTCCAGGTGGAGCTGAATTTTTTACAGTATTAGTTATAAACCCCTAAAATAATTTATAATGGAAATTCTGAGATGTCCTTCACTATGGAGGCTATTGGTCTTACTTAGGCCTCATGACAGAACATGTGTTCATGAGCGCACACAACTGTATGTATGCAATACGCATACATAGAAAAGGGTTCCTTTCACTCAACTCAAATTTATTCAGAACAGTTTTATGTTATTTATTTTCATGAGTTTTAGACAAGATCTTTTTTAGCACATTACAGAGGCCTGGAGGGGCTTTCTGCATAAAAGACAAAGCCAAGCACTGTTAATGCAAAGTATAGTAACTCAGTGTTTTGAGAAACACAGCCAAACATATTTGAATATGAAGCCATCAAGCCAAGAAATCTTGATGTCTAGAGCTCAGAGTAAAGTTGGCAGTTGAGTTCTCATTATCAGGAGATTTCTCGCTACCTTGTGGCCACTCGGCCTAGCCTGCCTCAACCATACAGATTCATATGTGTGTTCCACCATACATTTAGGATGGGCTATTGCATATCGTATGTGTGGTGGTAAAACAAAAGTCATGAGAGACCGGATCTGAGCTTTGGCTTGGCCACTGTGTGACATTACTTAACCTTAACCGCTCTAACCCTCAGCTTGTTCATCTGAAAATGCCATAGAAATAGCATCTATCCTCATAAGGTTGTTGTGAAAAATAAATGAGCTAATATATGTAAAATGCTTGGCACTGCGCCTGGAACAATAAGTGCTCAATACATATTAACTACAATTATTATTATCTATTTTATCTGATCATTCCATTATAAACCACACTCACAAAATCTGCATCAAATGTCTCAAACAGATATTCTAACAAAATAGGAGTGCAACACACAAATTGTTTTACCCTCTACCATGCTAAAGATCTAAGGCCCCAAGATAAACTAAAAACTAGGATTCATGCCATACTGAAACACACAAGCACAACAATTAAAGCAAGAGATAGCAACAGCCCTGACAATCATGCTAAGAAAATCACAATTCAAACAACTTACCTTTAGGAAGTATGCGAATTTTAATGTCCTTGGGGCGCTATTTTGGGTTCAGAAAGAATCTTTTACTGTAATAAGATTTAACAGGACTTACAAGATTTTACCTTCAAAAGGTAGCATTGAAAGAGCAAGATGAGACTCCAGTCACAGAGTTTGGCTTTTCAATCCCTCGTCCCCCCCAACATAACACACATATTTCAGGTAATTCAGGAAGCTGTTCAGGAAGCCTCCTCATTATATGTTTAAAAGCTCCCTCTCCATCATTAAAAAGGCACACATTTCTAATAGGTAAACATCCTTCAGTTGAACAAACTCGAAGCATGACTATTCCTAAGGAAAGTTGCTTTCATTTTCCAAAACTCCTGGGCACACTTAAACCAGCGTGTGAAATTCCATGAACTCCAGGCAGCGGGTAACTGAAGTGCTTAAGCCGACAAGCGTGAGACCCAGTAAAGGACAGACTAACTGACTGACCCACAGACCAGCAAAATCTTGATGTGTAACGGCAAATTATTTTTAATAAAGAGCCAATCAAAAATTTACTAGAACATGAAGGAGACTTTAAGAGACCACTATACACAGCCTGCCTGGAGAGTGGACCTGAAGGTACGTTGCCACCTAAACGTAATAATATTCAATGATCCCTAATAAGACTGCACACATGTGATTCTGACACTTCTTACCCATCACAGAAACTAAAAACAGTTTCCCAAGTGCCACCGGATTCTCTCAAAGCCTCACAGTTCAATATTTCAAGTTGATCAATAGAACAACCCAAAAGTCCAATTAATTTTTCTCTGGCTGAAGTCTGATGTGAAACATGAAAAAAATAAGACATACTGGTATTGTTCCAACAGTGTTTTAAAAAAAGTTACCTCTCGTGAGAAATATTAATATATTATTTCAATCTTGGCTGATATTTATCCCTACAGTTGACTCAACTGTTTTATTTTAAATGGCTTGTCAAATGTTACCAGAATAGTCTTCAAATCAATTTAATAACTGATCTGCACTCTCCCAGTACATGGGAAAAGCAATGGCCAAAAATGCCTAAGAGAAACCAATCAAAAATAAAAAGTAAATCTCATTCAAGGGTGCCATCTAGTGGGAAAATCAGGCGGCAGTAATGTTGCTAAGCAACATTTGGAGGGCATGTTTAAAATCCTAGAATCTTGGAGTTTGAAAAAAACTCGGTTCAATATTTCCCAAAATATGTTCCTTGCTAACAGGATTCTGTCATCAAATACATTTAAGACATGCTGGGTGAAACACAGTGGGAAACACGTCTTTATCACAGGCTATCTTACAGCCTAGAACACGCTCACACACGTTAGGCATCTCCAAAGGGAGATGTGGCATGTCTCACGTGTATTTGATCAGGGCAACTCTTTACTTGTGGATGCCTCTGAACTCCTCACAGAGCACTGGAGTTTCTCAAACAGTGTTTAGAAAACGCTGATCTAATCCAACTCCTGCCTCCACGTTTTGCCCATGAGGTCACCAGCAATCTGAGGAACGTGTCCTGGTTCCCAGTCCTGCCTATAGCCTCTGAAGGCCCCCAGCAGGTCTGTGTTTGTACCTGAGGGGTGAGTGGAGGTGACCAGATGAAGGTCGACTACAACACACTCTCCTTTCTCCCTCTTCTCTACTATGAAAATTATACTGTGGAAGGACTGGAGGCTTCATTTTAAGTGCCTGTAAAGCTGGAAGGACATCCTACTGCACTTAGATATTGACTTAAAAACTTAATATTCCTCTCTCAAGTTCTAATGGCTACTGTTTCTGTAATCTGGCTACAAATTACTCTTAATGTTACATGTCAACATGGGTGGTGGTTCATCTCTACGAATTTTGTTAATTTTAAAGTTACACTTTTACAGAACAAGAATTTAAGAGTGTGTGAAAGTTATTTCTGATGCTTCCCATGCATTCCCTGTTTGAGTGTAAGCCAGAAGGACAACCAATGCCCAATAGTGATTATGGAGACAAAAAAGAAAAAAAAATCAAAGAATCATGGGCTAAAATAATAAGCTTAAAGAAAGACAGGTCTTACAGACCTCCCCTACCTACCCCAACTACAGCATATATTACATAAGATAATAACAATGGAATTACAAACGCAGCTTCCAAGGACATTGCTACAAATTATCCTGAAAAACTAAATGATATTTTCATTTGGGTGTGTTTCCCGGCAGCCTGAACTCAGGAAGCATTGACTGCACAGCAACTACTGGAGAATTTCGTTCAGGTGGTTCTGGCTAAGTGACCCCGGGCTCTACATCTGCTAGGGCCAGCCCGGGCCACAGCCCAGCCTCCTGGCTCCTGTTTCAGTGTTTGTCACTGCTGTGTCTTCCAAGCTGGTTACTCTAAGAACGAAATACGAGTTCACCAACTCTGGCTCCACAGCCCGCTCGCTTCTCTCAAGACTGGAACAATGGGTAAGAATAACTTGAAGGAAGATTGACGAGTAAACACAAGGAATAAAGGACATTGTTTGGTACATTTTTAAATCGTTTTTGATGGCTATAAAATATTCTGTCACTGCTAGTTCCATATTTGAAATTTTTATCTTATTTAAAAGAATTTTCCATTATTTAAAAAAAAATAAGTTTTCTCGTATTTAAAAGAAAAGGGGAGGGGAGAAATTGCTCTCAATGTCATTGGGCACAAAATTTTGACTGTAGGAAGAACTATCTCCAAAGGATAGATCCCAGAAGTAGAACTATAGAATCAAAGGTTAAGACTCATTTATGCTGACAAGTTCTTTTCCCAGTATGGTTGTCCCAATTTACACCAACTATATGATTTCTTATCTCTTCTTATAAATGGGAGGCTTGAGAGATAACTGCAGATGTGCAAACGACTCTCAGGGTAGTCCAGGTCAAACATGCACAACAATTGGAAGGCTCTGGAAATGCTCACTTATTTGCACACTCACACTCACATGTAAAGAACCCATGCCCATACTTAGAGTAACCATACGTGAGATGCAAATTCTAAAAATTCCTAAAACTCTAAAATCATAACTTTTCAAAAGACCCTGTGCTTCCGGTAGGTGAAAAAAAGGTCTTGCTTAGAAACCCCCAACCTCAAAGTGCTAACAAGAGATTTGAACACCTATATATAGGATTGGTGTTTTAATCAGATTAACAGAGACCCAAGTACAAAGTGGAAACCAGACAAAAGTATTGTCAGCTAGGCTGGAAGAATTGGAAGCGGGCTGGTGACCAAGTTTGAATCTGGCACTGCTTTGTACCAGAGAGTTGGCTGTAATTTCTTTAGATCTGCCCTGGCAGGCTCCACGTATTCTGCTCATGGATTACATTAACATGATGGGATGTTATAAAGTGACTCGAAGAGGCATGAACTGATCTGAAATACCTTCTAGACCTCTCCTACATCCCCTCACCGCCCCCCATCCCACCCCACACACACACTATACTCAGCCCAAGAATTAACTTTCCTCAGGAGCCCCTAAACCACACATTTTTTTCACTTCTAAAGCTCTTACGCTTTCTGAGTATTTTCTGACAGGACTTGCAGATATTTCCAAAGGCTTGGCTATGAGTTACAATGCACAGCACATTAGGGACAGCTCATTGACTGAGAGGAGGGTCAGCTCTGATTTATGTCTCTTTCCTTACATTGCTCAGAACAGGATTCCCAACATACCAAGTGGTCAGCTGACATGGCTACACAATTGAGCGATCCTTCATTCATTCAAATATTTATTGTGCTCTTATTATGTATTAGATCCCAGGCCAGGTCCCGAGAATCCAAAATGGATGTCCAATGGATAACTCCAGCCTCACTCATTTATCAGCTATGTGACCTTGGCCAAGTAAGCTAATTTCTCTGAGCCTCAGTCTCTTCAGCTGTAAAATGTGGGATAGCAATGGTACCTGCCTTAAAATATTAAATAATTGTGTATGCCTTTCAAATTAAGTGAAATATACATAATGAATACGGTTTCCAACACCTGTTAAATATTCAAAAAGTGTAGCTTAGTCACTAATGTAAAAAGAATTAGAAGCATAATTAATTTAGCTGATTCTGGCTTAAAATTATCATAACAATTTTTAAGAGACAATATACAAAATATAACCTTAAATTTGATGTACAAATATGTAACATTATATCTCTATAACTGAATATCAATGTAGCCTACAAATTCCTAATTCTAACCCCTGGTGGAGAATAAAGTTACAGGTGACATAACCTTGGCAATTAGCAGTAACTCAGTCACCACCAGCTAAACATCAGTCTTTTAAGATTCTCTTCTTCCCCCATCTTGTGCAATACCCCTAACCTCCTGACTCTGGGACAGCAGCCTCTGGTGCACACTCGCCATCTACAGGTCCTGTCAGAGCAGCTGGTGCCCCTGGATTTGGTGCTGAGCTCTGCATCAACTACTGATGACAGGAGCCCCACCATGGACGCCAACGTGGTCCCCACACTCAGCTCTTCTCATGCCCGTCCCAGGTCTCCCCAGTCTTCCAACGCTCTCAGCATCTGCCACAGCTCCCCTCAAGGGCTCAGGACCTCTCAGCTGCTTTCCCCATGCCATGCTGGGTCCTATATAGCTGTCCTCCGCTACCGCCACTTCTCCACTCAATAGGACAGTTGAATTGCGTATCATCAAGTCTTCTCCAACTGCCGTGAGAAGCAAGCTCGGTTCCCCACTGCTCTAGGTTCCTCCTGAATTGTCTTGGGAGATTTCTGGATCAGAGGAAACCATATTTAATTCTCTCTTCCCTCATGTGAAATGGGACACGGTACAGGGCGTCTCTTCCCAGGCACTCACTTGCTTTCGAACTATAACCACATCCCCTTTGAAAAAAATTGAGCAAATATGCTTAAGCACTTAATGGTTATATGACCTTGAGGAGTGCTTAATTAACCAGTTTCCACATCTGTCTAACACGGATAATAATGATCGCACAGGACCACTGCGAGGATTAAATGAGATAATACACGTGGAATGAAGCAAGTGCTGCCCACCTATCCCTTCTAGAGTTTCCCTTCTAGATGACCTCCTGGTCACAGCTGCATTCATATGTATAATTTGCACTTGTTCCAGCAATAAATCCCATCCTCTCTGATCTAACTAACACCCTGAAAATTCATTTGCATACATGGTTTTAGCATACATGGAAATTTCATTTGCATACATGATTTTTGCCCAAATAAATTGGCAAAACCTTGCAATTCTTTTGACATATACCTTAATGCATCATGGTTTAAAATCTTCATCAGATGAGATCAGACATGTTCAGGATGGTATGGCCATAGACAGGGGTGTAAATGTCTAACTAGGATATTGTTTTGTACACCTGAAACTAATAAAAAATAAAAAAATAAAAAATCTTCATCGGGCATGACAAGCTTGATAACTACCCACAGTATAGGTGACTACACCTAAACTAAAGCAAATAACCTTATCCTTATCAACCCAATCCCATGGCTCTATCTCCAACCCTAAGTAACTCTTCAACCTCACATTTAGATTTTCACTTAAGTTTCTAAAAACCAACTCATTTTAGGAAATCCGCTAAGAGGCCATTTTCCATGGCATCAGGTCCTAGGCCAGATTAATGTCTAGGTACTTTAAGAATTAGAACCACAGTTGATGGTTTGGCGCATTAGACTTTTCAGCCACTGCCTGTGAGTACGGACTGCACCCCCTTCATCAACTCTAGTCAGATCTTCTTTTTTAAATCTGATTGCACCACAGAAAGAGGTTTAGCATCTTTGCCTTCAGAAAGGGCAAATGGGCTGCCAAAGACTTAAAATCATTTCCAGCAAGTCAGTAATTACCGCGGTCCATCTCAGCTTCCAAATTCCCATGGAGAATTTTTTCTTTTAGTTGGCGACACCGTGACAGGGTCACAACAACCTCAGCTCACAATCAAGATGTATAATTAGACATCCTCAGGGAGACCGTCTCTCTGTCCTGAGTGCCCTCCTGTGCTTTCACGTCAATAGCTTTGACAGTACTTTTCACACAGGACAATCCTTTGTTTCTTCATATCAAATCATATGCAGAAGCCCAACAGAGCGAAGAGGGCAGCCGAATTCCTCTGACTGAAACGGCACTAGAGGCCCACATGCCTTGTCCTCCCAGGTTTCACTCCATGGCTTGCCTCACAGAACTCTAGGAGCCCTCCGTGCCTCGTCAAAGGCCACCGCCTCAGGTGATCTAAACCAGGGGCCTAAAAAGGTTTGGGCAACCCTTTTCCGCAAAGAGCCAGACAATGCGCATTGTCCGCTTTGCAGGCCATACGGTCTCCGCTGTAACTACTCAACTCTGCTGTTGTAACATGAAAGCAGCCAGAGACCGTAAGTAAACACATGGGTGTGCCAGTCCTCCAAGAATACTTTATCTAATAAAACAAGTGACCAGCTAGATTTGGCCCCTGGGCTGTAGTTTGATGACCCTGAATTAACTAGTGACATATCTTTGTATGGTCTCTTGGTTCATATGATACTCAAGATGGAGAAGCAGAATGTATCACAGAAAGCACCGGAAACTCTACTTTGTACATCTTGAACTTTGACTTATTTTCACTTTACCCACAACATTTACCAATGTTGTTAAAACGTGAAAATTCCATCTCATTCATTCACCAGGTAGCTGTTTAGTATTTTAAAACTATGTTTTACTCTATAAATCATGATCACATCAAATGTAATCTTTCACACAGAGTGAATTTCAATTCTTGGAAGATTCACATTCACTGCAATTCTACAAATCGATCCCCCTCTTTCCAAAAAACTACATTTCATATGTGTCACATAAAATTAGGTTTTGCCCTTCCTCTCTCATGTGGAAATAGATGATACTATGAAAAACATGGCAGAGTCAAAAGAGTATTATACCAGAGTAGTCAGGAATGCAATAGGTACAGAGGGAGAAACTTGGGTTTTGGAGCTATTTTTTATATAATATCCTAGATGCTGCTTAGGATATTTGATTTACATTATGCATTTATGATATATGATATCTGGTGTGACATATGACATGCCGTGACATGCTATTATATGATGCTGAACATCTCTCTAACAACAAGTAGACAGAACCCCTGCCCTAAGGGGTACTGGAAAAAGGGGTCCAGAAGTTATGTGGTCATTCCCAGCAAGCTAGGCATGAATGGAACAAGGATGAAAACTGACCCAAGCTCCCAAGCTCCAGTTGGATCTATAAAAGGTAAATTCAAGAGCTTTGGAATGGCTAATTTTACCACATGGGCCGAGATACAGGAGCTGGAAAATTCTGGCAGCCCCAGGGTTCCCAACTCCAGCCTTTCCTCAAGGCCAGCAGCCCGGCACTTGGATTCCACAAATGCCTTTTCAGTAAAGACTCCTTTTCTAATTGTGCTAACTAGGGTTTCTTGCAACCAGAGCCTTCATCTCGAAATACACTGCCCTGCTCCAATTCTCATTGCCCCCTCCTAGCCATACTTCTCAGTCTTCTCCAGAAAGAAAGCAAATTTGTTCCATCAGTCTGTTTGGTCTGCAACTAGGGAAAGCAAGCTCTGAGAATGCTGTGGGGGACCCTCCGGAAACTACTCCACTCCCATAAGTCCTGGGACTTTCTACCACTGCCAAACACTTTCTTATGGGAAGTAGATGAGAATAACAGACTTTCCATAAAAGTTTAGTGAAAAGCTTACCAAATAAGGTAAAAGAAGATTGAATGAGATGTCGCTAAGGGCCCTTAATTTCTGCACCAAGAAAAACAATTAAAAAACAGGAGAACATAGCCCCAATACCCACCCCCGGAATAGTGACCTACAGTGGCTCCCAGAGGCCTGGCGGCAACCTCAGGTACCCCTCTGTCGTCACCCTGTCGCTATGGGAGCCAGGCCAGCTCTGGGGCCAAGCACTGCTCACACAGTTGCAGCATCCTTCCTCCAGGCAAACTGAAGAGGGCAGACCCAGAATTTGGCTCTGGCCATCAGGCTCCCTTCTCCCTCTGATCTCTTCACCCCCCTCTACCCCTGTTCAGTCCATCCCACACCCCACTCCACATCAATCTCCCCTAGAGACAGCTTTATTATCATCACTTCCTTGCTTGAATGCAGCAGCAACAGCCTATTCCCAGGCCAGCTGCAGAATACCAAGTTGATTATGTCCTACTCTTTCATAAAACCCCTTAGTGATTCCCTAAACTTCCAGTATAAAGTCTTGACTGCTCACCATGGTCTCACAAAATATCTCTCGTTATCTCACAAAATATCCCTCTAATGTTCCTTTTCAGCTTCGTGAAATCCTCTCTTCCTGTTGTCCACTCCGTTACCATGTTTCCCCGAAAATAAGACCTAGCCGGACCATCAGCTCAATTGCGTCTTTTGGAGCAAAAATTAATAATATAAGATCCAGTCTTACATACTATATTATATAAGACCCAGTCTTATATAATAGTAAAATAAGACCGGGTCTTATATTAATTTTTGCTCCAAAAGACGCATTACAGATGATGGTCCGGCTAGGTCTTATTTTCGGGGAAACACAGTATAGATATTCTAGACTTGTGCTGTTCAGTATGGAAGCCACCACCCAAGTGTGGCTAGTTAATTCAGTCCTTTGGTTGCTCAAAGTCACATGTGACTATGGCTACCATATTGGACATCACAGCTCTAGACTTTCCTTGGTTTTTACTGTAAACCGAGCTCTCTACTGCCTCCAGCCTCTATAAAGCTGCTCCCTTTGCCTTCCCTTTCCTTCCCAAAGCTCTCCTCAAATTCCTTTTTATCCTCAAGTCTCAACTTACACACCACTGGTCCAGAGAAGCCTTCTTTGACCCCTATGACTAGGTTAAGTAACTCTGTTAAACACTCCAAGGCATATTTAATAATTAAAATGATTTAATTATATATAATCTGTTGTTTCCTATGAGAATCGGCACTGTCTTATGAACAGCTTTCTCTACAGCTCCTCGTGGGCAGTTGGATAAAGGCTCTTCTTCCAATCTACCCCCTTTCAAATGCCACTTTCTACAGGGCTTCGCAACATGTAGTGGCAATTGTTCATTCTTTGCACTTTTCATAGACTATGTTTGAATTACTACTCTTCAAGTGTGTGTCTCTTCCTCCTGTCCCCCCGCTGTGTGACTGGAAGGGGGGACCACGTCATCCCAGCACCTAACACGGCATCTGGCACACATCTTGCACTCAATGAAGGCAAGGTAGTGGAGAACCACTGAATCTCAGACAGAAAATCTCAGACAGAGCCATCAACAAATGACCATTTGTTGAGCTGGGATGATTAACAAGGATGATGGCACGATAAGAACTTCAAAGGAGAATTATCTGCCTAACAAAAGATTAAAGAGGCTGCTGGAAGACCTGAAGAAGTTCTCCAGTATATTTTTGGTAAAATGACTCTTTTTTAAAAAATGGTAGTATAATATCTGCCACTGATTGGCAGATATTGCATCATGCTAGCTGTCAATTTTAATAGAAATATTTGCCCAAAGGAACACTTATAACCTGAGTTTCATTCCTTATTCCTTCTAAATATTAGTACATAGTTATACTTCTCACTCACAGTTTGTTAAATGTAAGATCAGAAAATTTATTTCATACCATTTAATTTCACTTGGAAGATGAATGTCCAATCTAAACTTTCTAACTTTACTCTCATCATTTATACAAATTTGGATCCCCAGTTTTGGTCCCAATTTGGTTCCAATATGAATATCCTCATTTAAGGTAAACCTCCTTCATGGGGTTTTAGTCTAATTCCCTGTAACAAATTAACATTCCAAAGATTGTCTCTTAGTTGGTCTCACATTTGTTCTACATAAGTTATAACCTTAGATGTCTCACAGGCACTAGCTATTTTCCCTCAAACAGAATTATCCTCTAACTACCCACATGGAGACTAACCAGAGAAGGCGTTTTTTCGAACAAGATACACAGTAGCAATAAGAGAAATACAACAATACTAGCCCATTTCCATTCATTTTATGCCCTTTCAGGTGGAAGAGCCTTTAACCTTTCACTCTCAGGCTTGTAACTTACAAGATAGTAACTTAAGTTCAAAGTGATTTTTATTTTCAGTGTATTCAATCAGCTTTTGATTTTGTCATTGACTCACAAATGCAATATAAGAGATTTCCAGTACACATATGTGTTCTAGCCCCATCCACACTCACAGAAAGTAAAACTTTGAGAAATTTTCAGTAGGCCAGAATAACACAGAATTTTTAGTTTGTAATGCACAAGCTTTTCCTTGGTCATTTTATATTAAGCCTAACTAATATAAGTGACTTGACTTTCCCACTTAATTCAAAACAAGTCTAATTACTTTTAAATTTCAATCAAATGTTGAAAGACCAAACTGACCAGGCTGGCAGTTTGGTAAACTTTCTCTCTCAGTCTAATAAAACAGGCTAAGGGAAACATTTGCTTTCAAAGTTCTAATTTTTCACCTGCCTTCTCTCAGACCTTTTCACACTATACTCAGAGGACAACCTCATGGTATTAACTAATGTGAATTTTAACCTGCTGCGTGGCTTCTCCAAATTTGGTTACTTAATGCGATGCCATTCCTATCTTCTAAGTACTCCTAGTTTGGCCAAGGTTAAAGACATAAATAGGAGGCCAAATTATAAAATATTTTTAAAATTTCAGAATCCATCATTAGAAAGAAAACCAAGGAAATGTCATACATACTAGAACTCTGGCTAACATTAGAAACATGCAAGATCCAAACAGCTTGCATAAAATTCTATCACATGTCCAGATGTAAGAAAGGCTAACTGAAAAAGAACTGAGAGTTCCCAGCACCATCATGATTGAAAAGAAGTGAAGCCAACTTAACGTTCTGAGACATGACATCCTTCCTAGTCCTGATCTCAAATTCTTCTCAAGCTTTATGTCACCAGTGTCAAAACCCAAAGGAGCTATCGCAGCACACTGGCCCCACACTTATCTAGAAGTCCTATCTTAGATGATCCAAGTTCTACACATTAAGACACACTCCATTTCACTTAAAGGTGAGTGTGCTCAGACCCTACTTACTTTACACAATTCTAGTGAGTTTGCCAATCTGATCCTCGTCTACAGCAAATTAGCAGTGAAAGATTGAAATGTGAGAGACGAGCTAGAGACACCAATACTGTCAACAGTTACTGGTGATCTCTAGCAGCATAGAAGAAATCAGAGGAAAAACAAAAACACCACAAGTAGACATTAGGAGATAACCTGAGACCACTTAGGAAAAAGCCAACTAACACTATATTCCCAACACCATCCAAAGGCACCCACCCCTTCACTGGAAAAAAATGATACTACTGATCTTGAATCTGAACTATAAAGAGAAGATTCCAATCCGCTCAGAACATAATCTGTGTACGAAAGCCAGGAAGTATTCAAAAAACTGTAATTTATGAAGATTTCCCTCAAAGTGGTTAATCATTTTTGAAAGTGTTGACATGTAAAGAGCAAGGCCCTGGTCACTTGGGGAGTTGTCTTGTAAGGAGAGCCCCTTTCTCCCACACCATCACTTGATGAAGCACTGAATATGGACACGGCATTGGAAGCAATTCCAAGGACCGCATTCCAAAGTGAGCTATCACAACAAGCAGCAGATGTCCTGAACAGGCACAGATATCTCCTCCTCACATCCAAACTACTTGAAGGGGGGAAAATAGACCCCCCCAAAAAAGAAAAAAAGTGTGACCAGATAGGGAAATTATCAATGATCTGAAAAAAAAAAAAAAACAGTCCAAGTTTCTAATGAGTGCACAAGAATACCTAAAAAACCTTTTTTTTTAAAGACTAATCCTTTTCATTTTTACAAAAAGAAAAAGGAATCGAATAAATGTCCCCTTGTACAATTGCCAGGCCCACAGACAGATCTTCCAACATGAGATGATCAAACCTAAAGAATTTCCTCAAGGGAGTAGACACTTCCAAGTAGCAAATTTCCATTTTAAAATAAGCATATTTATTGCTATTTTCTCCAGTACAATAATGTGAATGGTTGTTAAATATTAAATTCTAGTTTCTAAACTCCTATAATGGAGGAAAAACAGTCCACATCCGGGGGTGTTGTGTGACGGTATAAGCTCCCTGCCCCCCACCACCCATCCACTCCCTGCTCTAGCACAAAATTATTAAATCCATCAACTTAGAGCAAAACAGGACTGAGACATCTGGCGTAATGCGAACAACATTCATGGCCAAATCGGAGGTGCAGTAAGTATGTTCCCACCATCATGGCAGGCTATTTATGCATTTATTTATAATTTCTTCTTCACCCACTTCTAGAAAGACCCTGAAGATCCTGCCTGATGAGCTGCCTAAAAGACCAGCCCTATACTTTCTTCACACATTTTCTTTACATCCTGAAAAAGTTTAATGGAAAAACCATACACTCATCCAAACTGTCCAGAATACACACAATAGTAAGGAGGATGACGCAATGCAGCATGTCCACCTTCTCCTGACCTGGTGCCCACTATGGGATGCTGTAGTAGGGTGACAACTCCTCCTAATGTGCCTAGTTCTTTGCCTGTTTTTAAACTGAAAGGTCTATGTCCTGGGATCCCCTTACTGCCGGCTAACTGGGGCAGTTGGTCATCCTATACAGGAACAGTGACATTCACACATCCCTGTGGGCAGTGCCCAGAGAAGTGGTCATGCACAACCCCTCGTCTTTTTAGCTCATGAAAATGTAACTGTAAGTGGACGTCTGTGGGTCAAACTTGGGTTCAAGTCCCATTCCCTCCACTTCCCAGCAGCATGAACTTAACCCCTCGAAGCCTCAGTTTCATCTATAAGATAAAGATAACAAAGAACCTTCCTCGGGAAATCGTATGAGAATTAAGTGAGATCATGGACACAAACAAGCTTTCTACTATATAAGCTGTCTAATTTTGCATCTATTATTTCTGTCATCATTGTTATATTATAATTATACAATTTAGTTTTAACACATTATTTACAAATTCCATAACCTTAACCACTACTAAGAACCAATTGCTTCCCCCACACCTCACAACGTGTGCAATTATGCTTATAGTGGAGAATACAAGCACTAACAGCCATAAAAATGACATCATCATCACACACACACAAAAAGAAATCCAGGTGAGACTCTTCTTTTCGAACCAGAGAAAATGTTCACTTTGGGCACATCCAAATCCAAGAAAAGTAACCCCAGAAGTTTGCCACTTAAATGAAAAAATAGCTTCCCCTGCCAGTCAGTAATTGCATTCTCTCTTTCCTGCTCTGCCCATCTGTCTGCCTCACCTTTGCTATTGCATATATAGGCTGAGTGGAAACAGACATTTTCTCCTCCTCCGTCACTTTTCATATGCAATTCCATGTAAAACTGCGGATTGTCTCTAGAAAGAAATAGAGGTAAAGTGGAATAACTACAATAGCATCTGTAAAAGGTGTCAACCCAATGATGACACACAACAAAGTTGTGTGCTCACAAGACCAGTGCTAAGTTATGTGAACAGCCCTCCAGTCCAATAAGCAAAGTCCTGAAGAAGGATGTACATGAGGTGTAGTCTCATGCATAAAAGGGGTCTCACCATCCCCATCTCTCCAGCACAACCACCGTGTAACCCACCTTCCTTCACAGGATCAGCTGATCTTCAACAAATCTAATCCAATGAGATTCTTCGGCATATCCTGACTACTGTTTTCTGGACTGAATGTTGACAAACTTCTTCTACTTCTTACATTATTTTGCCTTCATTTGGAAGTATGGCAGCATACACACAACCATTAGCAATGGTTTCAAGATGAAAGTGATAGTCAAAGACACCCCTTTCACAGAGGATTTTTTTTCATATTCATGAAATGTGGAAATTAAGCAAATTGTAGCTTTTTTATGGCTCTCGGCAATATTCTGACTTCAGGAATAATGATTTGTATTGTTTCGCATACCCGAGTAGAAGCTCCCAAAGAAAGGCCAGATGGCAGGGCACAACTAGACCAAACAATGTCCTTTGGCAAATTAGAAAAGGAAACCCCCTTCCTCAAGACACTTTTCCTCCATCTGCCAGAAAACTGTTGCTATATAGTAATTTTGTTAGAACAAGGGACTTTGTTGCCACCTTCTGACAAACTGTCAGGATATAGATGTAAATCTACAATGTACACCATATAGACGGTGCCCCTGGAAGTGTGTGTAACCAATCAATACAATTGGTACACTGGTTCTGGACAAAGTCCCTTCATCTTCATAGTAGCACAACATTTTAGATAAACAACTTACAGATTTCCTAAAAATTGCCACAAGACAGGGTCATATATTGTTTGTGTGAGTGTGTGATTGCATGTGTACATGAACCTATATTACACATTTTTTAAGTGAATTTTGCAAACAGAAAAAAGAATTTTCTATGTCAGGTTAGACTACTGGCCCAAAGCCATGAGAACAGCTCTCCTTTATCAGGATGAGAAATTTTAAAATACATGCTTTTATACAAAGGCAATGTCATAGTGGGAGAAAGAAAAAAGGGGGGAATTTTGGAATCTTGGAACAATCAGTTTATTCCAAGGCAAGAATATTTATCCATATCCTGCATAACCAAAAATTTTACTAATAGTCATAAAAATAATTGCCCCATTTCAAAACCCACTTGCTATACAGCACAGGAATAAAGTGGACCAATGAGAGAGCATCTCCGTCCTTAAATAGTTTTACATTTAGCTGCCATCACCTTCACTTTTCCCGCCTTTGGTTCCTGGCCTCTACATAAGACCATTAAGAGTTCACAAAGCTCAGGATAATGGATTTTCCAGAAACAGGATCCCAGTTTCCCAAGCAATGGGAAGGCCAGACCACAAGAGCCACAGCTCAAAGAAAGGAGATAATTCAAAAATAAAATTTTGTAAACAAGCGGATTTTTTATGGCCCTCTCTACTTATGGAGCACTGACTCCAACACATTGTTTTTCCTCGACCTCTTATATCATCACTACAAGTAACTGTGAGTGCAGCAGGGCCAAGTAAAACAGTTTTCTAAAGAGAAGGAAGCAAACCAGCCCAGTTGAGAGTCTAATAAGGGCCAGGTGCCCTTTTCGCTGCTTCAGCTGGTTTTCCCCTTTTTAATCTCACAACACATAAAGTTTTCTTAGTCTCATTTTACGGAAGAGGAAGCTGAGTCTCAGAGAGGTTGAACAACTTGCCCAAGGTCACACAGTTATTAGTGCGAAGCCATGTCTGGCTCCCAAACTCTTGCCCTCCCGCTACACCACCCAGCCCTAGGCAGAGCTTTAGGGCAGCATTTCTCAAACCTTTGTGTGCCCACAGGTTTCCTGCAGATCTTGTCACAGTGCAGATTCTGACTCCAGAAGCCAGAGCAGAGCCTGAGATGCTGCATGTCTAACTATGGAGCTCCCAGAAAATACAGATGATCTGCTTGTTGTTGGACCACACATTGAGTGGCAAGGCTTTTGACTAGTGGCTCTCAAATAGGGGAAGTTTTGCCCCCTAGGGACATCTGCAATGTCTGCATACATTTTTTTATTGCCACAACCAGGAATGGTGATGCTACTGGACCTTGTAGGCAGAGGTCAGGGATGTTACTAAACGTCCTACAACGCACAGGGCAGCCCCCCAACCAGAGCAAAGAATTATTCGGCCCAGAATGTCAACAGCGACACAATTAAGCAACACTGCTTTAGAGGTCCCAAGTTCATTTAAACTTGTTCCAAAGTTTGTTCCAAAGATGTAATTTTGCAAACTTGCACTGGGGTCAAAGGTAGCTCTATTCTCCTTAAAGCCCAATAGAAAATTTGATGCCACGCAACCAATGGCTGGAGGATAATAAAGTTAATTTCCTCACAAATATTCTGCCATTATACTGAAGAAAATCAAATCAACTGATTACAAAGAAGGGTTTCACAAACTGCCTGGAGTGTCTATAAGGTCTTTGTTTCTTTACACTGTAGGTCACAACTGAAAAGGCAAAGGATAAGATTATTTTAGATGCAAATTTTATAATTTCCTGTTCTGACAGCTCCAACATTTACCCCGTTGACAAGGATCACACAGAACCATCTTTTATTATTCATCATTAGCTGCTCCCCCCACTGTCAACATCCCAGTGGGACCCTGCAGAGCTTGCACCCAGCATCCACTCAATTCCTAAAACTCAGTACAGAAACCAGTCATTCATCTGGATTTAATGTTCTTAGCACCAAAGAACTAGTTCAATTTTAGTATTTCTCACTGAACATTATATTAAGGTTGGGTGAAAATCATATAGCTTTATTATGCGGGGAAGAAATGGGGGGTGGGGGGGAGGCCTAAGAAAAAACATCATATGTGCTAATGAATCAGACCCCCAGGCAATACACATCTTCTGTCTTTCCCACCTTATCTACCAATGAACTTCTCATCCCTAGGGAGCCAGCCCAAAGATCCCACATAAACACAGCCCCTATGGCAGGGTCTCTGTCATCTCGGTGTCTACCTCAAAACATAGTTTAGAGTTGAAGGCTCTCTATAAAATGACTGAATGAATGAATGAATGAATGAACGAATGAACGAACTCTCTTATCCTTGAACACTCAGCTCTCTGGAGCCTCCCTACTCTCTGAATATTTCCTTCTAAGTTTTTTTTTGTTTGGTTTGGTTTTTCCCCACTACGTCCCTTCCTCTTTCCTTGTCCTAAACACAGATATGCCCCAGCTCTATCTTTGGGCCCACCTTCCTTTGGGGAGCTCTAAACCCTACCTCTTACAAATGGTTCCCAAACCTACCTCTCTAACCCAGTTTTCTGCCCTGCAATGCAAACCTGTATTTTCAAATGTCAAATTCATCTTCCCCTCCCCAAACCCTGCCTCCTCCATAACTATCATAGGTATGATCAACAACTCCGTCACCAAAGCTGAAAACTCCAGCTTCCTACTTTTTTTTTCTTTTAAAGATTTTATTGGGGAAGGGGAACAGGACTTTATTGGGGGAACAGTGTGTATTTCCAAGTCTTTTTCCAAGTCAAGTTGTTGTCCTTTCAATCTTTTGTGATTGAGAGCCCACTGGCCCATGTGGGAATCAAACCAGCAGCCTTCGGCGTTAGGAGCATGGAGCTCTAACCGCCTGAGCCACGGGGCCGACCCCTCCAGCTTCTTTCTGATAGCTCTACCCTCCTCATCCTTGACGGACAATGTGGTTCCTATTTTAAGGCATCCTCTTCTATTCCTTTCCCAGTCTGTTCCCACTGTCATTACCTCAATTCCACCTCATGAAAGGTCTCCTAGATTTTCAGAATTAGCTCCTACTTGGTGGCTACAGGATTAAGAAGAGCAGCATGGGAGCCCAGGGTGAGAGAGTAAGAGTTGTAACTGCCCCATGAGAAGCCCTTCTGACTGAATGCTGCACTACACCCCACCTCCAGCTCTCTCCCACACACAAAGGAGGTCGTGTCACCTGATGGTTAGGAACACAGGCCCTGACGCCACCCTGACTGTGACTCCTGTAAGGCCCTGGACAGGGTAACCCACTTCCCTGTGACCCAGTTTCTTCATCTGTAACAAGGGGAGATTAATCTACATAATAACGTTCTGAAACCAGGATGGTGGAGAGAAGGTCATTCTTGAGTTTTCAGAGCTCAGTGCAAACACCTGTGCCCCCACAAGTCTCCTTTAAAATTCTACCAGGCAAGGTTTGATTCTGAAGAGAAAAATCAATGGTTTGTGGAGAGAACATGGACTTGCTTTACAAGGAGACTAACTGACATGACGGTAACTATTGCTTATCCCTTCCTCACCTTTCTTCCAAGAATCATAAATAACAGTTGTTCAGCCAAGCCCTATGTAAAATGCTCTGCATAGGTCGTTTCATTTGAGACCAAAGAATGAACTCATGCAGGTGGATGAAAAGGTTTTGTAGGAGGCAAAAAAAACTGCTGATTAAACTTATAATAGGCTAGAAGTCTCCTATAAATTTCACTAGCATTCTTAGGTCTCTTGCAAAAGCTCAGAACTGCTATTTGGAATATAATAACAAAAGACAATTAACCCTACTAAACAATGCAGATGAAAACACCAGGGGAGGAAACGATTGAGGTTAAAAATAAAAAAGAATCACATATTAGAAGAAAGAATAAGATTTTAAATGAAGCCATAATAGAAACCAGATGAGAAACCTAAATAGAAAAGGAAAGATTCAAAGAAAACAGAGAGAAGGAAAGGAACTGGGTGGGGAAAAAAAGACTTGAAGTTATTTTGACTTTCTACATAACAGTAGATAATGGTTCTCGGTTCTGAGGTGGAGGCCCCTGTGTGGTCTCAGGCTAGTTACTCAGCTTCCCTGATTAAGTATTGGGCCAGTGTCAGCACCTACAGCTCACACAGTTGCTCTTAGGAATGACTGAGTTTAGCACTCAGCTCCGTGCCCACACCAGACAGCCTTCCATTTTAACCATTGTGGGAGAATGGTGATGATTTATGCTGTTCCCAACACCCTGCCAGGACCTCCCAAGACGAGAGTCCATGAACCTCCCTCTATCCTTGTGATAACCCTCAGACAGACCTTGCCAGACAGATTTCTTGGGAGGCTGCTGTGATTTCAGAAAATGTGGTCATTTTAGACCATTCTTCTTGAGTCCTCTGTGCAAGAAGCAGCATGTTTATGTCTATAAGGCAACAAAGCAAGGGGCCAGCATGCAAAGATAACCTCAGCCTAGAAAAAAGGAGAAAGATAATGAGTTCTTCATAAAGATTTCACGTCCTCTGGAGAATCCTGTGTCATCGTGTGTCAGAAGTCCCCAGTCAGCATAAGCGTCCTCAGGTTCCCACTAAACTCCCAGGATCAATCTAGCTGGAACAGTTGCTCAAGAGGCATCATAAGGATACCCATTAATGTTAGCACTTGGCAGGTTTTTAAGGTGTATCAAGTTTCCAGCATGGATTTGGCAATCATCCAATCATCGCACAACATTCTGTCTTTTAAAGCAACTAAAGCTTGAGTTCTTAAAATCATCTAAATTTTGACATGCATCATAAAAGTAGTGCAACAGAGACCTTTGGCAGGAACACCACTGGGTATCATGAAGGAATAGTGGAATATCTATATTAAGTGTTATTTCTACTGCCTAAGGCACAATCAGGTTTTGCCTCTTCCTTCCTACATGGACTCTGCTGGAATGACAAAGATCTACCCTGTCCTTTCAAAGAGAATCACTATGCAATGCATTCCTATTTGGATGCGGATGGGAAAAGCAATGCTTTAAAGAAGATCATTTGTCTAAACCAGGATTAATTTCCAGCACACTCAAAAGTGCCCATAGTAGGTGGCGAGGCAGCTCTTGATTCCAGGTTTGAGTGATTAAATTGAAAGAGGAGGGTTTTTTGTAGCAACTCTTTAGAGAAATAATGTTTAAGTCTGGCCAAGAAATATAAAAAGAAAGTGGCACTAATAAACCCAAAAGAAGTTAAGGTTAGAGTGGCAGCTAATCTCCATAAGCAGGTTTCTGAGTGAGGGATGTTTGAATGTTGATGGAGCGTTTCCTGGGTATGGGACCACTGGCCCCAGTGCATAGCACATGAAGAACCCAGAAACTCTGCCATGCGTCTGTGGATTCTCTGCGAGAAGAGAACTTTCCTTTATTAATAACTTTTGAAAACATGCACAAACTAATTCACGCTGGCAGTCCAAATCCTCCCATCAAATTTCACGAGGTGATCAGGCTGAGTTCAAAGATGTACACAGGATAAAGAGAAAACCTCACGTCTAGAGAAAATTTGGGGGAGGAGGAAGGATAGTGAACAAAAACCTATAGTCTGAACTTAACGCTTTAAAGTAAAGAAAAGGGGAAATCTAGAGGACTTGGTTAAGTGGGTCAAAAAATAAAGGTTTCAATTGCATAAAAAGCCAAATGCGAGTTCAGATTTTTTAGTGCGATATGCATAAATACTTGCTGCTATTTATACACACAAATATTTTCCTTTACTTGAGATTTAGTGGGTCTGTTCCTGAGGCAAGATTTTTTTTTAATAGTAATAATAAAAATACTTAATAGTACTTAGAGCAAAGCATGTGTGGTCATGATGTTTTAAAGGGGAGAAAGAAAAGGTAATTCTGAACATCTGTACTACATTTCCACATGATAAAACCACCACACTCCAAAATTATTCTGAAGTTCAGTGGTGCTGGGGGTGGGGCACAGTATAGCAGTTCCTGTAGAGAAATGTTTATTTAAAAAACAAAAGTGGAGACTCAAAGGCCATTTTGGAAAAGCAGGGACAACAATCTTTATTGTAAAATGAAACTGCCAATTAATAGTGACGGTCCAGTAGTCAAAAAACAAAGTTTATGTGTCTTCTCGGGATCATAATTATTACCTCCTTAAATACTCCTGAGAATCAAAAGTCTTTATTTTCACAAAATCTCAAGCTTCACAAGTGGTATCTCAGATCAAAACACCACTCCCAGCCCCTCCCTTAGATTTATTTTCCAGGGCTTTCCTCATTCCCAGCCCTACATCTTCTAAGAGGAAAGGAGTAAGGGACTGGGTAGTTGGAGGCAGCTTCTCTCTCAATCTCCACCCCCCAACACAAACCTCTCTCTCTCTCTCTCTCTCTCTCTCTCTCTCTCTCTCTCTCTCTCTCTCTCTCTCTCTCTCTCTCTCACACACACACACACACACACACACACACACACTCACACCTTTCTCTATCACACACACACACACACACCTCTCTCTCTCTCTCTCTCTCTCTCTCTCTCTCTCTCTCTCTCTCTCTCTTTCTCTCTCTCTCTCACACACACACACACACACACACACACACCACTTCTGTTTTCCTTTCAGTCTAAAACCCCCATTTCTCCTCAGCACATTTGTTTCCTCGTTCAGTCCTCACAGCCAGTCTTTGGGTCAAGAGTATCAGGATCTGGGCTGCCCTCCCCAATAAAACAGAGTTTCAAGCCCGTGGGGCTGGCAATCTCCGTATTTGCCACAGTCACAAGCATGTGTCAGTCACTCTTCACCAGCAGTGCACAACCTGGGCAATTTTGTTCCCTAGAGGATATTATGCAAGGTCCGGAGACCTTTTTTGTTGTCACAAGTGGGGGAAGGAAAAAGGTACTACTTGCTTCTAGCTGGTAAAAGCCGAAGATGCTACTAAACATTCCACAAGGCACAGCACAGCTCCCACCAGAGAATTATCCTGCCCCAAATGTCAACAGTGCTGAGACTGAGAAACTCTGGGCTACACCGAGGAAACAACATCCCAGTAAAAGGCAGTGTCTTTCCCCAACATTAAAAATGCTCAAACAGCTGACAACCCAGCCCACAGGACACCAGAAGCAATCTGACTACTTTGGGGGCTGAAGGAAGGGCAGAGGGTGGTGAGAGGACTTTCTCAGTTGTCAGGCCCTGGCTTTACTTGGTTAAGAACACTTTCCATAGAAAAGTGTAGCAATTCTATGGCACACCAACAACTACCATGTGTAAATACGTTTTAACATGACTGGTAGATATAGTACATGGACAGTTTGTTTTTCAGCCCATTTCCCTTAAAGCAGCCACAGATGTTTAAAGCACTAATTGTGTAGGCTTTAAAAATAGCAACAAACACAGGTATTAAAAAACAAGAAAAGAAAAGAAAAAAAGGAGGAGGAGGAGTTGGAAGCCTGTTTATAGCTGTCAGGAATTCCTAAACCTTTTGGAGTTTTAATGGCAATCTCCATTTCTCTGGTATATTATATGTTAGTGAATACTACTCATGTAGTCTCTTTTTAATCCACACAGGTTGTTTTCCCAATACCCACTACTCCTGAAGGAGCTGCAGACTTTTGTAATACTTGGCAATACTAAATGTGCCATGACTCAAGATGAAAATCACAAGTCTAACCATTGTAAATGAAAAATGGGCAGAAACGAAAGAAAATAAATACTGTCTCTTCATTTTAAAAAAGTCAAAACCTATACATGAAAGATTTGATACTCTAAATATAACTAAATGCACATAACTAAATATAACTATTTGCACATAGGCTTTTTACCAAACATCTTGATTCAAAAATCATTTACTTATCATCTAAATCGGAAGCGCCAATCTTTTTCTTAAAGGGCCAAGTAGTAAATATTTTAGGCTTTGAGGGTCATGAGGCAAAATAGAAAATATTATATTGGTACTTACATAACCATTTCAAATGTAACCATTTAAAAAGGTAAAAACCACTCTTAGCTCCCAGGCCATTAAGAAAAACAAAAACACAAAACAAACAAACAAACAAAAAAACACAGGTGATGGGCCACATTTGGCCCACAGCTATAATTTGCCAACTCTTGAACTAAATGACTAGTACGTCTTTATCATTTTTACTCTTAAGTCTCACTCATTTTTCTTTCTTTTTCCTTTTTCCACAAAGTACTCATACATAATTATATTTTTCCTTTAGTAAGGAGGATTGAATTCATTCTTTATATCCAACTACTATATATCCAACAATGTTACAGACCACTGCTATAAGCATGGGCCACTCCTAGGAATCACCCAGCCACCACTCACATTACCGTATTTAACACTCTACCCCAAGCAGAGTGCTGGTCAACCTACATGCCACACTGGAAACACAAATAAAGCCTCCCCTTTCACAGCCAAGCCATGGTGGGTGGAAAAGGACATTTTGCTTCACCAAATTTTAGCCAATTAGAAGAGGAATGAAATGGGGCACCTGTTAGTAAGTTTAAAATACAATTTTAATGTCTCGTAACTGACATAGAAAGAAACTGAAAATACCCAAGAGAAACTAGATAAACTCAGTATTTCTTTTAGGCAATGAGGTAAGATGAACTAAAAAAAAAAAATTTGAAAAAGAAGGCTAACTTTGAACAGATGAAACAGGGAAAGTCCAAATCTAAGTGCCACCCAGTTTTCCTTATTCTCCACTCACAAAGATTCATTTATTCCCTAGGAATTTATGGAGGGCCAAATGTGCAGGACTGTTCTTTGCATTTTAAACAAGTACATTCATTTTCACAAGCTACACAGGGACTGAGGAGACCGAGCCCTCCTGCTGCCTTCTACATCACACTGTTTTAACCTTTTCATTGCGTGTTAACTTCACGGATTTACAGTTCCCATTTCAACGGGCCCTGATAAAACTTGACAAGAAAAAAAATCTGAGCCTTTTGCACTTTTTCCCCCCTTTTTGGCACTTACAGAGAAAATATCACTGAGCAAGAAGTCAGAAGACCATAATTCTGGTCCCTGGTTTACTCGGTATCAGGTAGGAACCCCTGGCAGTACCCAGGAGTAGTTAGGACCAGGAAGCAACAGGCCCGAACACGAATGCCAGAGCCATGACCACTTGCTCTGAGAACCTGGATCAGACACATTACCCCGCTAGGCCTTGGCCTCCTCATCTGAATGGCAGGAAACCACCTCCCAGCCTAGAGGATTGTCGGATTAAATGGCACTCCCAGGAAAATGATGCTCCTGAGAGCTAAGGAAATGTTATATGTCATCACTACTTCATTCTCTGAACCCCAGGTAACTGGAAGTATCAGAGGAAATCAGTGAAATGGAATGTGTCCTATAAAATCCAAAGCCTCCTTCACGTGTAAGGGATTGACGTCCCCAACCCAGACACCAGGGTCTGGGTATAACTGAATGGTCTCAACTCCCCAGTGCAGCAGCCTATAAACAGTGCACGTGTGTGCAGGACTTTCTCCCTGTTGAGGTTTTATTTGTGGTGCACTGTTTTACCAAATGATGATGAGAAGTTAGGTCAGCTACCGAGAGAATATTTTTTTCAAAGAGCAGTCACACCCAAGATAGAGCAGCGGGAGAGTGCAATAAGGACAGTGATCAGAGACTCTCCCAGCATAACCTGCCGACATCCTCTCCATCCCTGTGGCCTCCCCACACCGCTCTACCCTGCCACTTTCTTTTCTCAGCTGGCTCCAAAATGCCATGTGCTAATGGCTCCCTGGGGCTCCACCAGCCTCAGTTACTGTAAAAAGCAACCAATTACACTCATTAAAATCAATATGGGGTAAAACCTGAAGCATTCATTTCACATTAGCATAGAGTATTCAAACTTTTAAAAATGCATTAAAATTTAAAGATAAGGGGCCGTGCATGCACTCTGCTCTGCTACACGGCCGGTGCCCACGATGGCGGAGAGCAAAGGCTTTGAAGGAAGTAGGAGTAGGGATGGCTCTGCAAGCAGTGGGCGCCATGGCCAAACCAGACTGTCATCACTTCTGACAGTTAAACCTCATCATAAAAACCAAGAGCACGTTGAAAACAACACAGTTTTCATGTAACCTGGGAGATAAATTTGAGGAGACTACAGTGGATGGCAGGAAAACTCAGACTGTCTGCAACTTTGTATTATAAATGACGCATTGGTTCAGTATCAGGAATAGGATGGAAAAAAAGCACAATAACAAGAAAATTGGAAGATGGAAAATGAGTGGTGGAATGCATCATGAACAAAGTCACGTGTACTCAGGTCTATGAAAAAGTAGAGTTAAAAATTCCATCATCCTTCTGGACAGGAATTAGCTGCAAGGATAAACGAGTTCAGTTCAATGAGCAAATCTCCATACTGCTTCTTTTTTTCATTACTGTGTTCAATTATCTTTATCACAAACATTTTTCATGCAACTATTTCTGAGTGTTGATTTAATTATGACCATCCTTTTAATTAGTAAATAAATGTGTTTATGCTAAAAAATATTTTAAAGAAAAAGGCAAATGATGCTAAACAAAAATGAATACATTCTTTATGTCATCCGAAATGTGGAAAAAAAAAAAGGTTGTAAAACCCTACTTTTGGAAGTGTTCTTAAGCAAGGTCTACAGAAAGTGCTTTTCTGTTAAGATGCTTCATTGGCATCCATCCTGCACAGAGTGCTTGGAGAAAATGAAACTCAGTGAGAATGAACGAAATCTGTGCCAAGGTGGCACAGATTGAAAACTCCATGTAATCTCAAAAGATATATTGTATTCAAAATTAAATGCATATTCAGAAAAGAGGCAAGGAAAAGTGTGCAGTTCCGAGGGTCTCCTCTTAAATAATAATGGAATAAGTGACAAGGCAGCCTTTAGAAGGATCACACAAACGGGGGGCTTGGTGGTCACAAATGACCAGGTGTGTGTGTTTGAAAATAACGATGACAACAAAAGTCACCAATAGTCAGAAATGCCTTATGCACTTGGACAGAACTTCATAATCTTTCCCTCAGCCAGATCCTCAACCTGGGGACAGATCCACCAGTACGGCATTCAGCACATACACCATCTTTCCTCAACCTCAGGGTCTCCTGCTGATGACTCACCTGCCCACAGTCCTGCCATCAGCCCACGTCCAGGCCCATAGTGATTGTCTGCTCCTTGCAGCTCCCAGCACACAATTCCCAAGTTGTCGAGGTCCTGTCTGCAGGTAGAATGACCCTTCCCTTCAACTTCTGTGGCCACCAAACAGATTCAGACTCTTGGTCACCTGAACAACCACAGTAAATGTCCAACTTATCCCCATGCCTTTAGCCCCTTCCTATGCAACCCACTATAATTAGCACTAACAATCTTTTCTGATCACGCCATTTTCCAAGGCAAATGCCTTCACAGGCGGTCCAAAGCCTACATAGCAAAGACCAATCCTCTGTGTCACATGCTCAGAGACCTCAGGGACCTGACCTGAACCACCTATTCAGCTTTATTTCCTTTTGCTCCTGACAGGTGAGGTTTCAGCTGCTCCAAACTCACCATACCTCAAACCCACCACAGTTCCCACCTCTAAGGCTTGGCTCAGCCATCTCTTTTCCAATCATACTTCTCCATCAACCCTGTGTAGTGAAATTCTTTCTGCTTCTGAAGACCAGCTCCGTCATCAGCTGTCCTACCCCTACGCTGCATAGCAATGAAGTACCATTCGAGGCCCTCTGGGTGCCCACCCCAAGGCGCGGTGCATGCAGTGGTACCCAGTATATTCTCTGCAGCCAGATTCCCAGGTTCTGATCTTGGTTCCAGCACTTGCTGTGAGTGACCGGGAACAATTACGTACTCTGTGTGCTTCAGTTTCCTTATATAGTATGTACGAGGATGAGGATGACAAAATTTACTTAGTACAGTAACCTAGCACAGAATAAGCACCAACATGTGTGACTATTTCTCTTATTGCCCGCCTGAGCCCCTGAACAAGACCACTAACTGCTAAGGATGCTCCCCCAGCATCCTGTCCATAGATTTCCAACACGTGCCCACCGATGTCCAACACACTTTGAAAGAAATGAAAGAAAACTTCCACTTAAAAGTTACCTTCAAAGTTACTGCGCACTGCAAACACAAATGACAGAGAAAACATAAAAGAAAATGGCGTTTGTATAATCATCATGAACTTCTCCAATGTTGGTAAAATAAACCACAGAGCCATTCTCCAGGTATTTTTTAACTATTCTTTCACTCTTTCAAATATTTATTGAGCGCCTGCAGGCAATATTTGAGACCTGGGAATATTGATGGAATGTACCGATCATGTAAGAAACTTACTAGGAGAAACTTACTAGGAGAACTTATTAGGGTCTGTAATATACTTATAGGAAACAACTCTTAGAAAAGAATGTAAATGTTTATGTGGTCACTAGTGTGTAGGACTATCTTCTCTGAAAAGCTTCATGGGTAGAAAGATTATAGAATGTATTGAATCTGCAGCGTCAGAATTAGAAATGCCTCGTCAGTGAAATCATGGCTCATCCAGCAAAACCAGAGACAAGTGTGTGTTAAAGAGAAAGAAGCCACAGGTTTTGAAAGAGGAGGGGCTCGATGGAGTTTAGAAGTTTGTGCAAAGGTTATACAGGGGAGGTTTAAGCTATCCATAGAAGGTTTATGAGCTCAAAACTTTGTAGGTCACAAACTGCCCTGGTGGATCGCCCACTGGCCTGGAGGCAACCGGGATAAATAAACAAGGAGACCAAGAATTCCTGTTGTCTTTCCTGTCTCATCCCTACTTCCACCTCCCTCACCCCTGCACACATAGCATGGAGGGAAGCTCAGGGGTCTTCACCTGTCCTGGGTTACAGATAAAAGCCACAAAAGCAGTTGTGGCTTTTGAGAACTTGAGTGCTCTTCTACCCTTGCTACCAACGAAAGGCAAGCTACCCTAAAGGATTAGCATAGGGAATCAACATGCATGGCAGCAGAACTTACATCCCTCCCCTTCAAACATTTCACAGTGCAATGAATCCAAAGACTCCTGACTCTCTTCTAAGGACCAGCCAAGAATATATTAAGGAGAGTGACTATAGGAGGGTCCTGGTGTATAAACTCACTTTTTCTTTAATGAGATCAGTAGTATTCTGGGTACTTGATTACTAACATCTTTACATGGAACAATACGTTCTTTGTAGAAAAAGCTAGATAGAGAACAAGGTAAACCGTTACTACATCAAACAATGTCACATCATATCAACCTGTATCCAAAAGCATCAGACAACACTAGTGAGTAACACTGCATTTCAGCCAACCCTTCGGCTCACATTAGCAGTCAGTTGTAGTTCTTGGGCAATCGTTTTGGTCTTCCAAGTACGTTGAGATCATAATCTTTCTGTTGTTGTTTCCTGCCAGGCAAAGATGCGGTTTTGCCCTCAGCCTTTTCCAGACCACCAAAAGACAAGACACTAAAGCAACCCAACCCTCCCCATGTGCAACTCCTGCCAACTCGAAATCTCCTGAAACAATAGGCTAAACAAGGCCAATGTTCCAAGAGATGGAATTTATGAGGTCCAACACCTTTGCTTAAGAATGAATCATAAAACCACTAGCACTCCATTCCCCAGCATTATACCATCTAGCCCCAGCAGGGTCAAACTGTGCAAAATGAAAAGGAAATCAAGAACACACTGAACTTAAAAACATCAAGTACATTTTAAATCCTGTTTTAGATTCATTTAATTTAACAGAGGCCAGGCAACTTCCTTATTTGAGCTGGGTTATTCTTACTGGTTTCACACCAACAGCAGTCATTTTTCCACTAAAAAAAAAAAAATTGTTTTAAATACCCTGACAGAAGAACATTCTAAAATGAAGTAGAGAATATGGAAACAACTTACAATAAACTTTGCCTTCTACAATAACTAATGGAGAAAATTACCCAGTTATTTGGCCATGGGAAACAATTCTTTGTATAGTATTATATTTTGCAGGTCACAAATTAAAAGCACAATTGTCATCTTTTAGCATAGCATTTTTCCAAAGTGTTTTACAAAGAGCATGAATGCAACAAGAGAAAAGCAAGTCAAATAAGTTTGAGAAGCTTTGCCTTGCCTCTGTCCCCTCTTGGAAATGACTGATGTACATTTGCATATTAAAGAGTCTGAGGAGTCCTGAGGTAAACTCTATGGAATCCAGCATTTTCTCAAATTCATTTGGCCCTGCAGGTCTTTTCCTTCCATAACACAGATCAAAATCCCACAAAATGGCTGTTCTGCAGAGCACACTTTGGGAAAGATTATTCTAGAAAAAGGATAGAATGAAATGGTCTAATAGCTGAGACTCTGGAGTCTGCCTGATTTGAATACCAGCATCACCACTTCTTAGCTGTGGAACATTGGGCAAGCTTCTTAATGTCCCTAAGTGCCTCCAGGGAAAATGGGCAAAATAGTAGCACCTACCTCCTAGGCGTGGGTCTTTCCATATGACTGGAACAGTCTTCTGGGAGGAACCCTCACATGATAGGTTCCTTTTGGTCATTTAGATCTCAGTTCACGATGTCACACCCTCCAGGAGGCCTTCCCTGACCAGCCAATATGGTCTCACCCAAGTCACTAGGTATTTTTTTGTTGCTTTTTTTTTTTAGTTATTTAGTTTTAGTGACTTGGCCTCACCCAAGTCAGTAGTTTTTGTTGTTGTTGTTGTTGTTGTTGTTGTTTTAATTAAAGTTTATTGGGATGATAACTGTTAGTAACGTTACATAGATTTCAGGTGTACAATTCTGTGATACATTATCAAGTCACTAGTTTTTTATCCTCTTCTGTACTTCATGATACGTCTCTGTTTAACTATTAAATTGGTGTGTTTCACCCCACTAGAATACAAGCACCATGACATCAAACGTTATCAGTTATCATCACTCTATCGCAAAATGGATCCTCAAGAAGCATTCGTTCGATGGATGGATGAATGAATGAATAAACGAGGTGGCTGTGAGAACTAAATAGTAGTAAACGTAAAGCATTCTTTAGAATGCCTAACACATAAGCATCAATCCAGACACTGTTATGAAAACTCTGGATGATTAAGTGGTGAATACACTCATAATTCTTACACTATTGAACTTGCCTCTTCTTGCTGTATTGTGTGTAAACATTTCACTGCATTTATTTAGAGGTATGTTGCTAAATGGGCTTTCAGGCATGGGGCAGGGTGGGAGGAGTGTGGATAGGCCCTGAGGGTAGCATTTTGCTGATTTCCATGTGTAAATACTCCCACCATGACCAATTTCAAGCTGTCAATGGTTTAAAAGCAGGCTCACAAGATTCCTGAAAATGTAACAGCTCTCATAAGCCAATACAATCCTTCTCTTGGGAAGGGTCCTTTCAGGCCTCCAAATCTTGTTTGTTGAGTTCAAGTTTAAAATGAGACTTTTATATAAAGACACCTATTCCACATTCTCCCTTTTTCATGAGCCAAGATAAGGGCTATCACTGATATTGGACTGATACTCCAGGAAACTGGTTGGATGTATTGGGCTGCATTTTCTGTAAAACTCTCTGTGGGCGCTTGGGCTGATGATTAGGGCTCTAAACATGATCTATGTCCATGCCAGACCACTGAGGACCAACTAACCTCATAAAACACAAGTTAAATTGTGTTTAGATTTATTTAAATGGAGGCATCCACAAAATAGAATCAGGGCATCAACTATTAAGTGCCACCCATGAGCAGAATCTAATAACAAAAGAAGAGTGACTCTACCCTGACCACAACATCCCAACATAGAGTGAAGGTCAGTGCTGCAGATGGAGGTTTCTCTGGCATCACAGCCTTGCTGTACATGCAACATGACCCCTTGGCACTCAGAATAAGCATCAGCTTTTTTAAACGATAGCAATCGACCAACCAGAGTTTTGAGACAACATAACCAAAATTTCAAACTCTGCAGTCACTCTACAGGCAAGCGATAACATAGAATTATTGCTTCTCTTCTATAAATTCAATGGAAAGCCTATGAAGTAAGGCAGGAAGAGAATCGTTTCTGCTTCACTTTAGTAACTAGCTATTCCTGTGTGACAAATTACCCCAAATTCAGCAACTTTAAACAACACCCATTTATCATCGCACAGTTTCTGTGGATCTGGATCCAGGCACAGCTTACCTGGATCCTCTGCTTCACGGTCTCTCACAAAGCTGCAATCAAGGTGTCAGCCCAGGGCTTGTCATCTCATCTGAAGGTCCGACTGGGAAGGGTCCAATTCTAAGCTCACTAAGTGGCTGTTGGCAGTTTCAGTTCTTCGTGGCTGTGTGAGTGAGGGTCTCCATTCCTCACGAGTATTGGCTGGAAGCTGCCCTCAGTTCCTTACCAGCTGGGCTTCACCCACAGGGCAGATTGCTCCACCAAAGCAAGCAACTGGAGAAGGCAACCAAGTCTTCTGACAAGATGGAAGTCACAGTCTTATGTAACCTAATCACTGAAGTGTCATTGGCATCCCATTATTTTTGCCATACGCTATTGTTTAGAAGCAAATCACTAGGTTCAGCTTATACTCAAGGAGAGGGGATGACACAAGGACAAGAATTCCAAGAGGTAGGGATCACTGGGGCCATCTTAGAAGTTGGCCCACTTCTAAGAAGACTGTCTTGGAATACAGATGTGAAGACCAGGCCCAACAAAACACCTTTTTAAGCATCTCAACATGAAACTGAGCCAAGTGGTTTCCTAAGCATGTTGCTACAATCTCATGAAAACAAAATAAGGGAGAATGAGCCCAGAGGACATTAAGTCTGAAGACACAAAATCCCGTTCACATGTTCTAAGCAAAAACAATCTATACCAGAGAAAACTCCTGGGAGCATCTGCATTAGTCAGTCCCAACACAGACGCCGTTCTGAACAACGCAACAAGTGACTCATAAGAAGGGCTGCCCATCTGAGCAAGTACATAATGCCAAGAAATCTAGTTTGGTCTGGAAGCAAATATCTCTTGGAATCTTCATTTACTGTTGTAGCATGTTTTGAAAATACACTTAGTGTCACTGTATTGTTTCCTACCTTCTGTGAGACCTGTGTCTACCGTAGCATTTTTGCCCACATGGTACTTTTGAGATAGATGTCCACCACAGTGGCTAGGAACTGCTGTAAAAAATTTCAAACTTCAGCTGTCACCTACATTTTTATCTAAGCTCTATCCAACCATATTTTCTCGGATATATGAGAACCCCGACATTCAATGGAGGTGGCAGGCCAGAGAGGCTGCCTCTGAAAGACTTCAAATGATTTAATTTACTAAGTGCAAAATGCACTCTCAGAAAACCTGGAACACTCTGTCTAAATGAATTTAAATGTGGACAAAGATGATCTGAAACCTCAATGTTCAAAACTGGCCTTCATATTTTACCATTCTTTCCAGAAATATCCGTAGGCTTTATTTTCTGAAAATTCCACCCCCAATTCAGCTACAAAAATATTTAGGTGCATTGTTTTGCTAATCGCCGATTCATTTTGCTCCTTTAGAGAGATGATATTTGATAAACACCTAAAACTTAAACAGTACTACACTTAAAAGGCCCTAAAACAATGACCATCTGTGGGAAAACAATTGTAAACCACCTTTGAGTTGACATATGCTGCACACGGTTGGATCCTGAATACATGTTGAATAATAATGGAACATATGTGTGGTGAGCGGGGAAAAACATCTAATGCAAAATTACAGTTCAAAGCTGATAAGCAGACAGAAAGGTTATAAAACAGATGACAAAGGGAATTTTGTTAAGGCTGTAGATATCTTCCAACCTGTGTAAATAACTTGGTAACATATTTTAACTTGTAAAATACGGCTTTGGGGCAATAGAGTGAATGTCCTTACCTCTCTAAGATGTATGTTTTCCTTCTCTTTCTGGTCTAAAATCACTTCTAAGTGGCTGACTTGAGACTCAGCCTCTGCCATGCGCCGCGTCCGTTCATTGTCATCCTCCAGACTTTTGGACGGCAACCCTTTACTTTGCAACATCTCCAGAAGCTTTTTAATCGACTCATCCCGAGCATTAAGGGTCTGTTTCTGCGTTTCGATTCTCAGCTCCATCTCCTCCAAGGTCTTCCTCAGCAGGAAGAGCTCCTTCGCCTGTCTGTCATGCTCAGCTTGCAGCCGCCGGAAGTTCTCCTCCGTCAGTTCGATGGTGAAGTGCTCTGCTCCTCGGTTGCCACTCTCCTGCTGCAGAAGGTGGTTGAGGTCTCTCTGGGTGCGCAGCTCATCCTGAAGGGCCTGGATTGTCAACTGCAGGTGCTGTGATGAGAAAGACGAAGCAGGAGAGGAGAAAGAAGGGAAAACGTCAACGGAAATGCCAAGGCCTAGTGGCTGCTACCACACTATGAAGATGGGATGCTAATCATGAGGTCACAGGCCAGCCGTGAAGTCCTCCAGGGCGACTTCAGAAGCAGGGGACAGCACATGGAGAGGGGGAATTAATTCAAAGATGCTTTCGGAATGTCTTAGGAGAAAAGAAATGTACACATACACAGAAACGATATATTAGTGTCAGTCACAAGGGAAATTATATATCTACAGAGTTTTAATATAGGACATGAAAAGGATTAGAGGGAAACTTTCACAAACACACCTTCTTTATGCCCACAATGCTCCAGACTCAGTATTCCTTGTTTCCTAAGGTGTTCTTTATTCTACTATCCATTATTTTCCATGATAAATGCATGTTTGTTTAAAAATGAAAATAATAGCATCCATCACAAACAAGGACTTTGTTTTTACAAATAAAGCTGTGAACAGGTTTAGTAAACAGGATTACTGCATCTGCAAGCAAAAGGGAACAAATGCAGACAGAGACAGACACGCTCAAACACATGAGAAGGGGAGGCTGTGGAGAGGAAAACAAATGAGCTGCAAAGAGTGGACAAACCTTGGTTCTTCTGGCATCCAGTAACTGAACAGCATGGGAAATGAAAAAAAAATGAAGCAAAAAATCAACACAAAGAAAAGTCCAGTGCGAGCAAAGGATATTTAACAGAAAGAACTTAAAGTAAAGTACCTTCACAGAGAAAAAAAGAAAAAGAAAATCAATTTCTTATTACAGCAAAGACCCATAAGCTACACAGAATCCAAAGCATTGATGCTTGATACACATGATTTAAAAAAAAAAAAAAAAGTGTGAGGTTTATTCCACCTTTTATTTTCCTAAATCTCCCTGATCCAGAGTCTTGGGTGTATCACCAGGGAGGAAAGCATAATACTCCAGAAGCACCTACATTATTATTCCAGGTCACCATTTTAACCAAAATCAGTGAAAGCACCTGAGAAACAAAAGAGTTATCGCTTACGAGTAAAGAAACCTTTGCAGTAAAACAGTTGATGAATTCAGCAACACCTTCCCCACTGGGCCAACTCTCTGGGGCTTGTCAGAGCAGGGAGCCATAAGCCTAACAGCACTTTTGTCCCAGAAGCAAACAGGAGGCTTCAAAAACAGCACGTATTCATTCACCCAACAAACACAGACTCCTGCCTATGGACCAGACACAATGCCAAGTAGAGGAATCAAAACGGATGGATATAAGGTGCATCTTCTGCAGCAGGGAACTCACAGTATCGTAAGGGGTGCATAATACCATGTCTAAGTTATATAAATATTGGAGCAGTTCACATTTTGAAATCTTTCTGAAGTCCTATATCTAACACCCAGAGGTGTTGAGATCTTTCTGAGTGTGGCCTGTATCCAGAAACAGGCACTGGGAGATGTATCATCTTGATATAACTCTTTATGGATCTCCACTTCATCTTTCCATTTCCAGTGAAATTCTTAGAGTAGAGGGAACAAGTACTTTGTTTCTCATTCATGCTACAGTGAATCACAGAGTACTGACTGGGAGTAAGCAACTGGTATGTATTTAATGATGGTCATTATGGATTTTTTTTTAAACTCTATTACTTTTTTTTGGGGGGGGGAAAGGGAACAAGACTTTATTGGGGAACAGTGTGTACTTCCAGGACTTTTTCCAAGTCAAGTTGTTGTCCTTTCAATCTTAGTTGTGGAGGGCGCAGCCCATCTCCAGGTCCAGTTGCCGTCGCTAGTTGCAGGGGACGCAGCCCACCGTCCCTTGCAGGAGTCAAACCAGCAACCTTGTGGTTGAGAGGATGTGCTCCAACCAACTGAGCCATCTGGCACTGGCGCATGTGGGAATCGAACTGACAGCCTTCAGTGTTAGGAGCATGGAGCTCCAACTGCCTGAGTCACCGGGCCAGCCCCATGAATTATTTTTTAAAAATAGAATTTACCCCTGGAAAATGTGAAATTTGGTGTTTTTAGTATATTCAAAAAATGTGCAACCATCAACACAATAAATTTTAGAACATTTTCATCATCCCCCAAAGAAACTCTGTGCCCTTTAATAGTCACTCCCCATTCCCTTCCCTTTCCCAGGCCCTGGCAACCAACAAATTTACCCTCCTTCTCTATGTATTTGCCTATTCTGGACATTTCACATCAATGGAATCAGGCAATAAGTGGCTTCTTTCACTTAGCCTGTTTTCAAGATTCACCCATATTGTAGCAAGTATCAGTATTTCATTCATTTTATAAATGACTATTATTCCAATATAGGGACATACTACATTGTATCTATCCATTCATCAATTGATTCATACACAAATATTCACAGCAGCATTACTCATAGTAGCCAAAAAGTGGAAACAACCTATATGTCAATCAACTGATGAATGAGTAAATAAAATGTGGTCTATCCACAAATGGAATATAATTTAGCCATACAAAGCAATAAAGTACTAATACACACTGCCACATGGATGAATCTTGAAAACATTATGCCATGTAGACCACAGGTTATATGATTCCATTAATATGAAATGTCCGCATAAGCAAATCCATATACAGAAAATAAATTAATGATTGTCAGGGGGGTGGGATGGGGAGAATGGAGGGTGATTACAAAAGGATACAGGGTTTGTTCCCAAGGAGATACACATGTTCTGGAATTATAGTGGTGATGGGTGCACAACTGTGTGAATGTACTAAAACCAAAGAATTTTACATTAGATGGGTGAAATGTATGGTACGTGACTTATATCTCAACGAAGCTGTCACAAAGAACATGACATGGGATTATAAAATAATACGACCTTCCTCCACCAGCCCTCCCCCTTCCCTAACCACATCAAAACAAAGTCCACACAAGTATCAGCAGCCTTCAGCCCAGTGACGTGGCTGCTGCCAAGCCTCTTGGAACAGAGAGTGTGACTATCTTCTAGTCACTTAAAAATTCTTGAAGATGGGAAATCTTTGTCCTTTGGAAATGGCTTGAATTTCTGAGACGAACCAAATTTATTTGGAGACAAACATGAGGAATCAGGATAATCAGATTGGAAATCATCCTTTCTGAGAGTGACCAAAAATAAGATTGTTTTTTTTTTTTTATGTGGTTCCTAGACTGGCCAGAAGGGAATTCCAAAGAAAAAATACCAAAATTCTTTCAGCAGAGACAGCGACCATTGGAAGTCAACTTTGTAAGGAAGTTGCCCCTTTGGATGGGCAAGTTGCCTATTGCCCTGATCCTTTGTTTCCACACCTGCAAAATGGAAGTACTCCTAATGCCTGCCTCATAGGGTTCCTGTGAGAACCCTAAAGCATCAAGCGCCAGGTTTAAAAGCAAAGTGAGGAAGGAAGTTTGGTAGAAAGGAAGAGCATAAAAAAGAAGGAAGGAAAGTAGAGAAGAAGAATGAAAGGAGGGAGGGAAGGAAGGAAGAAAAGAAGGAAGGAAGGAAAAAAGGAAGGAAGGAAGGAAGGAAGGAAGGAAGGAAGGAAGGAAGGAAGGAAGGAAGGAAAGAAAGAAGGAAAGAAAAGGAAAGGAAACTTGGTCCATTTATCAATTCAATATATATTTACCCAGTATGTTCCTCATACTCATGAAATATCAAAAAAAGCAAAGAAAGGAAAACAAATGGTCCATGCTCACAGTCTACGTGGACAAGCAAACTGATAGTAGTCATGACAGAAGTCATAGCCAGGCTGGACATTCAGAGAGGATATAACCCAGGCTAAAGACATGTGGGAAAACACCCCAAACAAAGAGCCACCACTGAGCTGCATCTTGAAGAGCAAATGAAAATCAGCCCCGAGAAGAATGATAGAAAGAGAAGAGCAAGTGCAAACACCCAGAGGTAAAGACAGAACAGACCTATGAAAGAACAGTTAGAGCAAGTATGTGGATACTGTTTTACCACACGCCACACATTGTTCTAAGCTTTTTCACTCATCACAAACACCCTGTGAGGAGGTAGCCACTGTTATGATCTCCACTTAATGGACAAGAAAACGGAAATGCAAAGTGGTTAAGTAACTTGCTCCAGGCACCCAGCTAAGTCAGTGGCATAGCCAGATGTTCACCCAGGCATTCTAATCCCAGCCCCCCTGCTCAAACCACAATACCATCTAGTTTCTGAACTGGCAGAAATACCTCAAGATGGCTAGAAAAAGAATGGGCAGTGGAATGGGAAAGAATGAAAAAAGAATGGGGAGAAGAGTGCAGGAGTGGTGACGACAGGTGGGCAATTGTGAGTTACGGTAATTCTCAAAATTAAAAATTAGCCACACTAACCAGTCTCATGCAAAGCTGTCATGATTGTACACTTATTAATAAGCAAAATCTATTTTCCAGGTAGCCATTTTATTAGTCACTAAATGACTTCAGCATGACCAAATGCAATTGATAATCAAACTAAAATTTATTGTCCTAAAATTTCTCAAATCCACGTGTCATTTAGTTTTCATTCTCTTTTTGTATTTTTTTTGTAACTTAAGTTTATTGGGGTGACTCTTTTAAGATATTTAAAACTAAGCAGAAACCAATTTGTTCCTAAAATGGATTCTTGAGCAAAATGCATGCACCTTAATAGTCTTGATCGTATATACTTTCGGCATCATATACTAGAGGATGGTGAGAGAATTTAAAGCAATCTCTCTCTCTCTCTCTCTCTCTCTCTCTCTCTCTCTCTCTCTCTCTCTCTCTCTCTCTCTCTCTCCCCACCTTCCCTCTTTCCCTCCCTCTCACTCCTCCCTCAGTGTTCTACTTTTAAGAGATTCAATTCAATCAAGTTTCAAAATTCATTTACCAAATAGCCATCTCTAGTTAGATATTTAACCCAGACAATTTCAATTCTAAAATATAAAAATAAGACTTTTAATAAATAATCCACTGAAAAGAATGTCCTCTCTGTGTGTCAGTTTCCTCATTTGTAAAAGGGGGAGAGTAATAAATCCTACAACATAGGGTTATTGTGAGATGTAAATGAATTAATACATATAGAGCTCTAGAAAATACCAAGTACAGAGTCAGCACTTAGTCAGGACAGGGTAGAATATGCTGCTGTGAGAACAGCAACGAAAACCCACATTCTGAGAGATATAACCCACCTGACACGCTGGGGACACGGAATCAGAACTCTTGGAGCTCAAAAAGACCTTGAAGATTAGCTTGTTTACCTCATTTCACAAATAAGAAAATCAGATCACACAGGTTAAGTGTGTGAGTACAAGAGTACACACACACTGCCAAAGCCAGAATTTCAGTTTCTGGGGTCCTAGACTCCATCCTGGTATACACCCCACTAAACCTAAGAGTCAAAAAAGGGGTATCTCTCCACTTTAACAACTTAGGAAATGGCAGTGGTGTCTCTTTCAAGCAGAATGAGCAATAACCTACGGGGTATGATAAAAATACGGTAAAGGCTGCTGCCGAGAGCCATCCAATGGAAAGGCAGAGATCTTCAATACGGGAAGAGGTGCATCGAATCTCAGTAACAGTGTGTGACGAGTTCCAACTTGTTCAGTGCAGTCAGCTGGGTGTGAGCTACACTTGGGAGAAGGTGTGTGTTAAAGTGTGCTGCAAATCATCCTCCGTCATGACAACGCTCCCTGTCACACATCGTTTCTGGCATATGGCAATTCCTGTCAAATAAAAAATTACGGTGTGTCCTCATCCACCTTATTCACCAGATCAGGCACCGTGCAACTTCTGGCTCTTCCCCAAAGGCAAAATGATTCAGGACATCGAGACAGCAACGATAGTGCAACTAAAGACACTCACGAAAGAGGACTTCCAGAACTGCTTCAGAAAGTGGCAAGAAGGACGACGGGATAAGTGTGTTTGTTGCCAAGGGGCAGTATTCTGAGGGGGATTAATGGCAATGTGTCTTTCACTGTAATAATTTTTTTAATTTAAACATTCATCATATTGTTTGATCACACCTCATAAATCACTTCACTTACACATCATTGGGTCTTATCCAATAATTAAATAGCATGGGACACTCCAAGGACAATTTATTGAGACCACCTTTCTAAGTCCTTAGAGTTAGACTCTTAGCTAATTAGAGTTAGCTATTAGAAGACAAGCTCACTAAAAACTAGTTCTGAAAGGTCAGGGAATAGTACAAGTGAAATCTCTAGCAAAGCCAAAGCACCTTAGAGAAGGGTCAAAAATGAAGAAAAACGATGCACAATTTTCAATTTCCCCCATTCCCAGATTATTCAGTCCCTTCAGATTGAAACACACACACACACACACACACACACACACACACACACACACGCACACACCCCCTTCTCAACTGTGAAAGCACATTTCTTTTAAGGTAGTTACCCAAACCCCACTGGATCAATAATCAAAAGCATTCTTTTGAGCTTGTTCTCTACATCAGGTACCTATCTACCAAGCAGCCACCTGCCAGGCCATATTCTAGGGCCATCTCTTTGGAATCTCCCCGTCATCACTGTGGTCTCAACTTCCCAAAGCCTCCACCACTACTTCTGTGGCTTCCATTCCACTGCACATCTGGAGAGAGAAGCCCTTCCAATGGCCTCCTACATCGGGATAGGACATTACCAGGTCATCCAGCCTCAGGCCTGGGTCTCAGTCAAACTGCAGTCAACTTAACACTTGTGGCACAGGTGGAACAGGCAAAAGAGCGAATTCCCTTCGAGTACAAAAGTGAGTCCGTGGTTGGATGAATATTCAGAAAGCTTTTTGTTCCCCGCCCTGATTCTGGCATCACTCTCCAGTGTTCCTCAAGGAATTAAAGCTTAAAAGGCAAATTCCCTTCTTCACAGCCTGCCACTGAGGATATGGTGGAAGGAAGCAAAGAAAGCATGACAATGAGCATCTAGGCTATTCTTCGCAGTCATCTGCTAGGAATACAAATAAAGTGCATCATACTTATCACACTACTTAGCCTTCAACCCAGTTCTTTTTAACCTCCTCCCCTTACATATATACTTAATTGCACAATTTGAACTCTGACCTTGGTAGTAAAGACTAGCCCCATTTCCAGTCCACAGGAAAAAAAAGAAGTTTAAAATCATTGGCCCATCCGTTAAACATAGGTAGACAAAATGGGAGCTAAAAAGATGAGGCTGACCAACTGATTCCAAGTCTCAGACAGTAGAGGAGGTCATACCAACTTCTCTTTCTGGTATTATGGCAGGCTACATTTTCTGGTAGGCCCTCCCAGGACACAACAGCCAGATAAAAGCAAACATATGTTTCAAAGCATCATTGTGCTTAAAAAAAGGTAATCTTCAAGAAAGAGAAACAAAGAAAGAAAGATTGAAAGAGAGAAAGTGAGCTTCTCAAGGGCAGGTTCTGGGCCAAAATTGGATTATACCCCCAAAATTAGAATATAATACGAATTCAATCAATAGTGAGTGAAATGTGAACAGAAAGATGTAAGGACCAAAAGTGAAATTGTCTCACCAGACGGTTGGCACAGGGGAACAATGTGAGGCAGAACGGGTTTCCATTCCTCTTTGCTTTGCTGTAGTTAGGTGTGGAGTGGGAGAACGGTGGGGAGGAGACTGTCCTTGACCTCAGTTTACTCTGTCCGGTTCTCTCACGTCTACGGCTCAGTCTTCTGACAATACTGCCAGCACTATTCACTTCACAAGGGGATAAATTGGGCGGGCTTAAGGGATTTGACTGCAATCACGTTGCTAGCAGATACGGGCCAGTGTCTAAAATTGAGGTTTCCTCCAGCCAATTCTAAAGTCCCCCTGCTCTAAAAATACTGTAGAACTTCACTTTGTACAACTCTTACAAGCTCCCATAGTCACTTAATTTTGAAAAAAGGAGAGCAATAAAAATACAAGAAACTAAGCCATACTTGAGTTTATAAGAAAAGGGCGGGGGGGAGGGGGAATACACTTTGCCTTAGCCAGAATTTAGAAGAGTGATTTCCAATAGCTACTGGAGTCAGAATCAAACACAGATTTTTGAAAGTCTAAAACACAAAAAAATTGAATGAAAATATAATTGTGTGTGTGTGTAGCTTATATATATACACACATATATGTGTGTATAATATATATGTGTATATGTGTATATGTGTATATATATATATATGTATATATATATATGATGTGCATGGAACACACAATTATTTAAATAGGGACTGGCCAGATGTTTAGAATCTACTGTGTCTTATCCCAAACATGGAAAATATGAGTTCCTGGCAAATTTGAAAAAAATCTGTGACCTAAGCTCTTTTCCACACTAAGAAGAAAAAACAAAAAAAGATAAAGTTTTGTACTATAAAGCAGTTCAGGGTTTCATTGCTATGAAAACCGTCTCTGAGCTATATAAAAATATGAATTGGCTTATTCCCAAAAGTCTTGAACTTTTTTTAATAAATCCATACGCCTTCTCAAGCAAGGGCTTTAACATAACTCTTTCAAAGAAAACAGAATTCTCTCTGCAGACAAGTTGGCTTGCTCTACTTCTTCTGTGACTTTATTTTCCTATTTATCATTTTCCAGTTTGTCTCTAATCAAATTTTAAGGGCAGGTTCTCTGATCCCTTTTTCCATAATCCCACGTGCAGGATGTACAGCACTCCTCATGGCTCCAAACCTGCATGTGTGTGAAAAGACAAACAGCAGACGTCAGCCAAAAACATGTGGCCCCCGTGTGCTGTGGAAGAGTTGCTCTGCTGAGAAAAGTATAAAAAATTAATATTTAGACATATGGTCCTAGGCTCTCTCCTTTAAGATAGAATAAGTACACATAGATAAACAAGGAATATTGATAGGTGATTTTTTAAAAGCACCAAAGCACAGGAACCCTGAGTTTCTCACACAGACAAGCTGTCAGTAGTAACTGTGGAACCCACTTTGGTTGATATTATGGGACATTTTGCCAAGATTCATAACACCAAGAACAGTATACATGGGAAAGCCCTCTTGGCAGCTGCTTTCGTAAGCAAGGAGGGGTTCTGGTTTTCATTACAGACCAATACTATCAGGTGGCATAGTATTGGAATATTGGACTGAGCTGAGAGTTAAGGACTTAAGTTTTAATTCCAGCTTTGCTACTAACCAATTATATGATCTGGGGTAAATAAATAAACTTGTCTGGGCTTCCAAGAACAGTAGTGAAGAGTGGGGTTTTGAATCCTGGGCCTATCTACGACAGTCTATGTCACCTTGGACAAATTACTTAAGTACCCTGAGCATCAAATTATTCATCCATAAACAGGAAATAATAATCATAACTAAGTTACAGGGTTCACACAAAGACCACATGAGATGCTCATCGAGTAGGTGAACAAGTTCACATAAAGCACAAAATGTAGGACCTGGCACATAATGATGCTCAACAAATATCCACCATTATCATTACTGTTGAGACAGTGGTGGTGGCTGGAGGCCCAGAATTAAAATTTCTCTCCCATTTGAGCATGGAAAAAAAGCCTAATGAACAGAAATTTTTGATCATCAAATAAATGCAATGACAGGAAGCTAAATACTAAGTGCTTTAGCATTTTTTAAATAAGGAAAAACAGCAAACAGTTGTTCTAAGACTAATTCAAAGATGGATACAGTTGATTTCCCATTAACTGGTCTACAAATAACTCTATAAGAGGCTCTCCAGAATACCAACTATTTGGATTTTGAAGGATAAGTTTCTTTCCCTACTTGTAGCCAGTTCTATATAAACAAATAAATGATAGTTGCAGCCTCTGCTGTCGACACTGCTCAACCAGGACAGGTAGAAAAAAAAAAGAAAGAAAAGTAAAGTAAAAGGTAATATTGATATTTTTTAAATGTGTTTATGAAAGCAACCCAAAACACGTAATAATAGAAATCATGGTTAAAATTAGAACTTTTCCATTATTAATTGTCACAGCCACAAGCAGTTCTTAGAAAATAGCTCCTTTATTTAAATTCCTTAGCAATTTTTAAAGTCTTATATATATATATATATATAATATATAATATATAATATATATATAATATATATAATATATATACTATATATATATAGGGGTGATATTGTTTAGCAAAATTACATAGGTTTCAAGTGTACAATTCTATAATACCTCATCTATTATTGCATTATGTGTTCACCACCCAGTCAGTTCTCCTTCTGTCATCGTATGTTTGACCCCCTTTTCCCTCTTTTACCACCTGTCCTCCCCCCCTTACCCTTTGGTAACCACTAAACTATTGTCTGTGTCTATGAGTTTTTCTTTGTTTCTTTGTCTTGTTTGTTTGTTGCTTTGTTTTATAGCCCATAGTAGTTGAGTGAAGTCATATGGTTCTCAACTTTTTCTGACTTTTTAGCTTAACATAATAATCTCTGTTGTCATAAATAGCAGTATTTCATCTTTTCTTATGGCTGAGTAATATTCCATTGCATATATGTACCACATCTTTATCCAATCACCTATCAAAGGACACTTTGGTTGTTTCCATGTCTTGGTCACCATGAATAATGCTGCAATGAACATAGGGTATATATATCTTTACAGATAAATGTTTTCAGATTTTGGGGGTAGATACCCAGAAGAGGGATTTCTGGATCATATGGTAATTCTATTCTGAATTTTTTGAGGAACCTTCATACTGTTTTCCATAGTGGCTGCACCAGTCTGCATTTCCACCAACAGTGCATGAGGGTTCCTTTTTCTCCATAGCCTCTCCAACACTTGTCATTCCTTGTCTTGTTGATAACAGCCATTCAAACAGGTGTGAAGTGGTATCTCTTGTAGTTTTGATTTGCATTTCCCTAAGAGCTAGTGAAGTTGAGCATTTTTTCATTTATTTGTTGGTCATGTGTATGTCTTCTTGGGAGAAGTGTCTGTTCAAGTCCTCTGACCAATTTTTAAATGGATTGTTTGTTTGTTTTTGTTGTTGAGTAGAATGAGTTCTTTATATATTTTGGATATTAGCCCCTTATTGGAGGTGTTGTTTGCAAATATCTTCTCCCATTCAGTTGGTTGCCTCTTTATTTTGTTGACAGTTTCTTTTGCTGTGCAGGAGCTTTTTAGTTTGATGTAGTCTCATTCATTTATTTTTGCTTTTGTTTCCCTTGCCTTTGAGGTCAAATTCATAAAATCCTATCTGAACCCAAGGTCCATACGTTTAGTACCTATGTTTTCTTCTATGCAGTTTATTGTTTCAGGTCTTATGCTTAGGTCTTTGATCCATTTTGAGTTAATTTTGGTATATGGTGACAGATAGCAGTCTAATTTCATTCTTTTGCATGTGGCTTTCCAATTTTCCCAGCACCATTTATTGAAGAGGCTTTCTTTTCTCCCTGGTCTGTTTTTGGCTCCTTCGTTGAAAATTATCTGCCTATATACATGTGGGTTTATTTCTGGGTTCTCAATTCCATTGATCTGTGTGTCTGTTTTTCTGTCAGTACCATGCTGTTTTGATTATTGTCACTTTGTAGTATAAATTGAAGTCAGGGAGTGTGATACCTTCAGGCTTGTTCTTTTTTCTTAGGATTGCTTTGGCTATTCAGGATCTTTTATGATTCCATACAAATCTGATGATTTTTTTTTCTATTTCTTTAAAAATTGCCATTGAGATTTTTATGAGAATTATATTAAATCTATATATTACTTCAGGTAATATGACCATTTTAACAATGTTGATTCTTCCAATCCATCAACAAGGAATATCTTTCCATTTCTTTGTGTCTTCTTCAATTTCTTTTAATAATGTCTTACAGTTTTCAGTGTATAGGTCCTTAACATTTTTTATTAAGTTTTTTATTCCAGGTATTTTGTTCTTTTCATTGCAATTGCAAAAAAAAAAAATTTCATTTCTTTTCCTGAAATTTCATTATTAGTATATAGGAATGCAATTGATTTTTGTCGACTTTGTATCCTGCAACTTTACTGTATTTGTTTATTGTTTCTAATAGTTTTTTGGTGGTATCTTTAGGGTTTTCTATATAAAGAATCATGTCATCCTCAAAAAATGACAATTTAACTTCTTCATTCCCAATTTGGATGCCTTTTATTTCTTTTTCTTGCCTGATTGCTCTGTCTAGGACTTCCAACACTATGTTGAAAAACCATGATGACAGGGGCATCCCTCTCTTGTTCCTGATTTTAAAGGAAAAGCAGTTTTTCACCATTAAGTATGATATCAACTGAGGGTTTGTTATATATGGCCTGTATTATGTTGAGGTACTTTCCTTCTATACCCATTTTATTAAGTGTTTTAATCATAAATGGATGGTGTATCTTGTCAAATGCTTTTTCTGTATCTATTAATATAATCATATGATTTTTATCCTTTATTTTGTTTATGTGGTGTTTCACATTGATGGATTTGGATATGTTGAACCACCCTTGTACTCCTGGAATGCACCCCACTTGATTGTGATGTATAATCCTTTTAATGCATTCTTGCATCTTTAAATAACATTTTAAAATATTTATTGCAATTTCCTTCCATCATTTTCTCTTCCCTCTTCTGTCATTTCCATTTAACAAAACTGCTACTCATCTAAGCATTTTTAAAATGGGTAAGAGGTTTTACCTAAACTAATATCATTTCAAATAGCTAGGTGACGATCATTTAACTACTAATTTTGCAGGCTTTGAGCTACAAGGATTCCTTATCCAAACTCTAGTCCTTGCCATTCAAAATGTTCATAAGCGGAGTTTTGTTTGTTGGTTTGTTTTTCACTAAGCCCTCTCCTTTTTGAGTAACTCCCCCTCTGGAAGGTGGGTATAAGTGACCTCCATTCTACTCAGAGTGTGGTCATTAGACGAGCAGCATCAGCCTCACCTGGGATCTTGTCAGAAAGGAAGAACCTCAGGTCCCACCTCAGATGGGCAGAATCTGAACCTGCATTTCAACAAGACCCCCAGGTAAACTGTAGACACACATGAAGGTGTGAAAAGCACATCTCTAGACTTAAAAGAAAAAAAAATGTTTCACTACAGATTCAATTCAATCCCTTTCTAAATGCCAATAGCATTTTTCACAGAGCTAAAACAAATAATCCTAAAATTTGTATGAACTCACAAAAGATCTCAAAGAGTTAAAGCAGTCTTGAGAAAAAAAGAACAAAGTTGAAGGTGTCATACTCCCTGATTTCCAACTATATTCTACAAAGCTATAGTAATCAAAACATTACAGTACTGGCACAAAAACAGACAACACAGATCAATGGAATAGAATAAAGAGCCCAAAAATAAACCCATGCCTATATGGTCAATTAATCTACAACAAAGAAGGAAAGAATATACAATGGGGAAAAGATAATCTCTTTTAAAGATAGTGTTGGAAAAACTGGACAGAAAGATGCAAAAAAATGACCACGTTCTTACACCATATACAAAAATAAATTCAAAATGAATTAATGACTTAAATGTAATGCCTGAAACCACAAAACTCCTAGAAGAAAACATAAGCAGTAGACTCTTTGATATCGGTCTTAACAATATTTTTTTGGATATTCCTCCTCGGGCAAAGGCAAAAATAAACAGGACTACATCAAACTAAAACACTTTTGCACAACGAAGGACACCATCAACAAAACAAAAAGCAACCAACTGGATTGGACAACATATTTGTAAATGATATATCTGATCAGGGGTTAATATCCAAAATATATTTAAAAAACTCATACAACTCAACATCAATAAAACAAACAACCCAATTTAAAAAATGGACAGACATCCTGAATAGATATTTCTCCAAAGAAGACATACAGGTAGGCAATAGACACATGAAAAGATGTACAACATCACTAATCATTAGGGAAATGCAAATCAAAACCACGAGATACCACCTCACACCTAATGAGAATGGCTATTACAAAAGGACAACAAACAACAAGCACTGGCAATGATATGGAGAAAAGGGAACCTTAGTGAGTGCACTGTTGTTGGGATTATAAACTCGTGCAGCCACTATATAAAACAGTATGAAGAGTCCTCAAAAAATTAAAAATAGAACTACTATACAACTATGCAATTCCACTTCTGGATATTTATCCAAAGAAAACAAAAACACTAATACAAATATATATACATCCCTATGTTCATTACAACATTGTTTACAACAGCCAAGATATGACAGCAACCTAGGTATCCATTGGTAGATGAATGGATTAAAAAGATGACCACATGTATATACAATATGTATATATATATATATATATATACATATGTAATTACATATATATGTAATGGAATATTGGAGTATTACTCAGCCATTCCAAAGGAGAAAATCTTGCCATAAGCAACATCATAGACCAGAAAGCATTTTATGTTAAGTTAAATAAGTTGCACAGAGAAAGAAAAATACCATATGATTTCACTTATACGTGGAATCTAAAAAACAAAAGAAATGAACAAACAAAATGAAACAGAAACAAACTCATAGATACAGAGAACAAAATGATGGTTGCCAGAGGGGAGGAAGGGAGTAGGATGGGCAGAAAAGGGGCAGGGGATTAAGAAGTACATACTTCTAGTTATGAAATAAGTTGTGGGGATATAATGTACAGCATAGGGAATATGGTCAATAATATCACAATAACTATACATGATGACAGATGGTTCCTAGACTTATTGTGGTGATCACTTTATAAGATATTTAAATGTTGAATCAATATGTTATACACTTGAGACTAATATAATATTGTAAGTCAACTATAATTAAACATTAATTTTTAAAAAGAGTTTCAGCCTGTTTTAAGAAAGGATTACTTGGTAACTGAAAGGTGGGGAAAGAAAACATCTTGAAAATAGTACTGTACTATAGTCCTATCTAAGGAGCAGATTGTATGTGATTAATAAAATCTGAGTAAACTATGAGTAGCACCCTTCAATACAAGACACTACTAGATAAAGTAGAGGGTCATTCATTCAACCATTATTAAGTTATATGTTATTTGACAGACATGTGCAATGACGAGCAGGGAAAAGCAAAGGGGGAGAGCACAAGCTAGAGAAGGGCTAATTTATTTATTTAGCAATATCTAATCAATTCATTTAGCAATATGCAATAGCAAAGGACAAAGGCAATTAATAGAATATGCTAATGTCAGAAAGTAAAGGTGGTTAAGACTAAACTACATACATTGATAACAATGTCATATCAAACGAGTACACAATCACATTAAGTTTAAGAGATCCAACATGCTTAGTATTGATCAAAAATCACTTGGCTAAATACACGAATAACATCAGTAAGGAGTATCCAAAAGCAGTAGGAAGCTCTATAGGATAGTAACTATTACAGCAGATACCAAGAGCTCACCAAACCGGGGTGGGGAACAGCACTGGAAAAGTCATAAATCAAAACGTTGCCAGGTCCATAGCTGAGAGAAACTCAGGCGTCTCCCACACCACTGCTTACAAGTTCCCAAGAACGCTGCTGCTGTTGCCGTTGTTGTTGCTAGAAGTCAAGGCGTCTTTGGATGTTGTAAGCTACAAGCTGCATATAAGTTTTCAAGGTGTTAACAAGTTCTCAAGAACGCTGCTGTTGCTGTTGTCATTGCTAGAAGCCAAGACGTCTTCTGACTTGTCCGCAAACTTGTATGACTTGTATGCAAGCTGCATACAAGTTTTCAAGATGCTAACAAGTTCTCAAGAAGGCTAACTGTGGGAAACAACACTGGAGAGATGTGGAACCAGCCAGACCTCACCAGGTTTGCGGCTGAAAGTCAGGACATCCTCTGGTGGTGTAAGCTACATGCTGCTAGAAGTCTTCAAAATGTTAGAATGGTGAACAATCACCAATGACAAATGACCAAATGACGAAAAAATAATAATTACACTGCCAACTGAGGTCTGTCTTATATATTTTCTCAGATGTACCTTAGAGCCAAGTTTCTTGCTCCTGGCTCCCCCTCCGGGAATGGCCAGTTCCGGGAGGGTCCAGCAATTACTGATATGAATGCTGCCCATCCGACCGAAGGGCCAATTCATCTGGATAAGCAACAAGGCCTGGCGAGGTGCCTGTCACGTCATCCTGATATAACTTAGCTACTTCTTCACTCCATCTGCTGATGTGGGCGAAACAGACAGAAAGCAACATCATCTCCTATCTCCCCTGCTCGGGAGGATGAGACCAAAGGGGGAATTCTCTCAACTCCTGATCACAGAATTATTTTAGCCCTAACTGTCACCACACATGTGAGGGAACAGAAAGCAAATAGACAAAAGCTCACATCAACCAATGAAGGCAAATTTTCCTCAACATCTTCCCTACAACATGTATAAGTTTCCTCTCCAAGTCAAAAAAGAAATCCTGACAGGTTAAATAGAAATAAATTACATATATATATATATATATATATATATATATATATATATATATATGTATATGTATATATATGTATATATAAATTATATACAAAATGTAATTATATATTTAAAATTATATACAAAATATAACACATATATATTATAAATATATATTATCATATATGCTGTTTATTTTTAAAGGATACATAATATCTGAATTTTAATTCTGTACTATTATTTAATGTTATCATTATTTAAAAGACAGTCTGAGGGAGGCTTTAAAAAGTCATCTGAAATGTCAGTACTAGGCTTTCTATTCAACTGTTTTATTCATTTCTACTTTTAAACACCATTTCTGTATGCATACCTGTGCTCTCAGTGGAATTTTAAGTGAGGAGTCTGAGATGAACCTCCTTTTACAAATTTTAACTTGAAAAATATATACGGAAATGTAAATATACTGGTTCTAAGTAGCCTAATCACTCAAACTCAAATTTTATTAATGAACTAGAATCACAGGCCTGTACCTTTATTTCTTTCTCTGTTGTGAAAAATGGATACCAATTGCTGTATTCACACAATGCTTATGGACTTTAATATTTTATTATATATTTTTAATATTTTTTCATATATATTTTAATATTTTATATGTATATATGTATATGTGTGTATGTATATATATGTATATATATATGTATGTATATATATATATATAGAGAGAGAGAGAGAGAGAAAGAGAGAGAAAGAAACTAAATGAATATACCATAATCCACAAACAAAAATACGGCCAAGATACCATAGTAAGGGAAAGTAATACAATAGATAAGAAAAAAATATATTGAAATGATAATTGCTGGGAGACAGTGGGATGGAGAACAACTACTAAAGAGTATGGGGCTTTACGGGGAGGTGATGAAAATTACATAGTTTTAAAATTACATAGTCATGATGATTGCACGACTCTATCAATATACTAAAAATTACTCAATTGTCCTTTTCAAAGGTGAATTTTATGGTACATGAGCGATATCTCAAACCTATTAAAAATGATGGGAGGTAGGAGCATTATAGATACCTTCCTTTCTATTTCCCATTTTCATTCATGAACTACTTTTTCCAAGAATAATTTTTGAATGCCTACTGCTAAAGACTGAATGTTTCTGTCCTCCCAAAATTCAGATGTAGAAACCTCATCCTCAATGTGATGGTATTTGGAATTTGGGCCTTTAGGAGGTGATTAGATCAAGAGAGAGGAGCCCTCATGAATGGAATTGGTGCCCTTACAAAAGAGGTCCCAAGGAGCTCCCCTGCCCCTTCCGCAATGTGAGGACACAGTAAGAAAACAGAGGTCTGTGAACCAGGAAGTAGGTCCTCACTAGCTAACGAATCTGCCAGCACTTTGATTTTGGACTTCTCAGGCTCCGGAACTGCGAGAAATAAGTGTTTGTTCTTTATAAGCCTCCCAGGATATGGTATTTTTGTTATAGCAGTCTGAATAGACAAAGACACCTGCCATATACTCATCACCGCTAGGTTAGTTAAGATTCTTCAGGTTACAAGCAACAGAAACTGACTTGGCCTGTCTTAAGCCAAAGAAAGGCAATGTGTGGAAAAATACGAGAATCAAAGCAGCAACTGTGAAAACAAAACTCAGGAAAAGAAGGAAGCTGGACACAGCAGGAATCTCTGCGAGGAGTTTATGACTTCGTTTCAATGACTCCTTGCTCCAAACTGTAAATACTCAGGACAGAAGATGGAATTGTCCAGGCATGTGCCAGGTGTCCTCCATGAATCAGTCAGTTGTGGCAGCTGACCCTGCCCATCTGGAGCTACTCCAAGGGGAAGGAGATTGGTTTCAAGGTGGGCAGAGACCCCAAGAAGAAGCTGCTACAACTGCTGTTATAATCAAAGATTATTTTAAAAATCAAATTATGAATAATAGTGCCGTGGTTATGTTTATCCAGGGGAAGGAATTCTAAAGGGCAATATACACAAGAGTCCAGTGATCTTCATCTGGAGACATAACTACGCCAGTTCAAGCTTCGGCCCTCCAGCATAGACACGGTGAGTGAAGAGACTGGAAAACTTAAAGAGAATCATAGACTTCCAGCAGGAAATAAAGGAATCATTAATTTGACAGTGAAAGTCCTAAAGATGTGATTGAGAACAATCACCTCCACTCAGAACCTTGTCTTTGACACCAAACACCCGTGGGCCAAGCAGCAGCTTGGTCATTCACTAGCTGTGGGGTCAGTCTGATCACTCACTAGAGTCCGGGCCCCAGCTGAGGTGGGCTGTGTGAAACTAGCAGGTTGCTTCTATTCTCTAGATCTGTTTCCAGCTCTTTTAAAAGCTTCTAATAAAACAAACATCTCACAAGACTGTGATAAGGTTAAACAGATAACACATCGCAGATAGTAAGCAAGTCCAACTCCCGCCCACAGGAAACCATCTTTTTAAAAAGCCATTGTTATTATTAATATACAAACCTTCCCAAAACGCAATGGAAAGAAATGAAAGTAGAGTGGGGAAAAAATGTGAAATTAAGTTTGGCTGTGTCATATACAAATAAACCCTTTAACCCAGAGGAAATGTTGGGCTTGGTCACATTAAATGCCAACCTTTAAATAGCAAATAAAATACTTTGAAAGAATAGCCCTGGTTTTTGTTGCAAGCTGGTATATGCATTTTACAGAGAGAGCAAATATTTAACAACAAAATTACTGAACATTAGTGATGAAAGGGATCAAAGGACAATCATCTTTGCTTCTTTTTATAAGGGGATAAACTGAAGCCCAAAGAGGTGGACCATTCCTCACCCGAAGTCACAGCAGAGATGGCAGTCCTGTTAGTTATAAATCCCAGGCACCAAACTTACAGGGCACTCTTTTGTCCAGGTCTTTCCGTTCTAGCCCCAATCAGCAGTCCTATTTGGTCACTGAACTGCAGAAGGATCGCGTTACCACATAATAGTGTCAGGGCATGTGCAACAGCTGCCACGAGCCAGATTTCCACACTGGAGTCAAACATCTTTGGCCCAGACACATCCCTTCCACCAAATACCACCGATGGTGTAGCTGCCATAACCACACTCCACATGCCAGTGGCTCCAAGACTTCAGGAGCTAGAACAGATGCTTAATTCCAACCAGCATGAAGAACTTTTCTCTCAGAAAAGACTTCTTAAAGAACACCTTTAGGGAATTTTGAAAGATTTAGCATTTTTCCACCGGCGAGTTTGAAGACTGAAAATGGCTGAGAGGGATCCTCCCCGCCGCTACCCTCCCCCAAAAAATATGTGGGATAAATGTCAAGAATGAAGGGGCCACTTCGGAAACTGGAAAAGATAATGATAAGTCACAAGAGATTCATGCTCTTGTTCCGTAAGCCAAAGCAAAAACCAGGAAGAAGGAACGGTTCTTCTGCAGATGCCATCACTGAAAGAGTTGTTCCATCGCTGAGAAATAAGATCCCTCCATACCAATCTTGAATAATATCAATTTGAGTTTATCTTTATTTTATCTTGATAACCTGTGCATATCATTAATAACAAAAGTTTTCCTTAGCAAAGGCTCAGAAACGCATGTATGTGTCCATGAGCACACACATACATTTCATATGCTCAAAGATTCTTTTTCCAGTTAAACCAGGGAAAGAGAATACAATTCTCTCCAAAAGGACAGTGAAAAGTACTTTTAAACAAAGACTTGCAAAGTGCTTCTTTCATCCCTGGATATTTATTTTGTTTTATAATTCATTTGAGACTTTTAAAGTCAGGAAGGGAGGAACAAATGGCTTTCAAATTTGAGTCTGGAACAGAGCTAACCTATCAAGTCCAACAGAGATATAAAGAAAGTATCTAACAGTGCAGACATTGCCGGTACCCGGAACAAAAGCATTATTGAATGGAAGAAGAATTTAAATTGAAGCGAGCCCTAATGTAATACCTTACTAACTCCAGGTCCTACTGCCATGTTTCTTAATAAGATGAACTATTAGTTCTGGGTTACATAAATTTCAACATACCGGAGTCCTCAGCGGGTTATAGGGAGGCCAATGGCCCTCCTGAATCCATTCATCTGTACACTATTTAAAAAGCATAATTATCCCTCTCATCATTTTTGGGTCCTTGGCTGTGGACTAGAAGTTTGTTGTATAAAACCAACGGATACAAGGGCCTGCAAAATAAGGTGAAATTTTTGCTGTATCTCTGAAGGTCTCATTTCTTTAGTTTTAAAAATGCAAAGAGAAATAAGAGCATTCAAAAGCATCATAGGTTTTATGGTTTTAAAAAGAAGGAAAAAATAAACATAGAATGAATTTATACTTCACAGTATCTGCAGAAAGATTCCTCCCCTCACTTATTTCTTTAAATAAGCTTTTAAATCACATTTTAAAGAGGCGAAGAAAACTCTGTTTTTACTGGAGATACTGAAATGCAATGTGGGAAACTAGTTAAGAGCCTGCCTGAGTCCTAGACTCAAGCAAGAACTGGTTCTACCATTGTTTACATCTATACTGTTTAACTTCTGGAAAGTTATTTGCCCTCAATTTCTTTCACTATAAAATAAGAGTGATATAGTAATAGTGATGAGAAAATGTACATATATGTACATATGTAAATCTATATATGTATATATTTTATATATTTATATATAGTTTGTACAATCTATGAATTCAATAAACAACTTCTCTTAATGTCATAAAGGTTATTTAACAACTTATTCGATGAACTCTAGGCTAAATATCATTTACTTACTTCCTCAGATAGGCTTTATTTTTTTGAAAGAAGCTCTTTTTGAGGATGTGACACATTCTCCCATCCAACCCTCTATCTAAGAACCATTACGCTACAAAGAATTCTTTCATTTGAATCCACTCAGAGAGCTACAGAGTATAAGCTGGTCATTCATTTCTGCCACAGCCACTCCCAGGCAACATTCATTCAACTCACTTGGAGCATTTCCTCAGTGTGCTCAGCACTAACTAAGGCACTGATGATATGAGGACAGAGAAAGCATGGCACATTGTTCTCGGCCTTGAGAAGCTCTTGGGCAACAAAGTGACAAAGGTGGAGACCAATAATCACAACAGGAAGGGATGTGAGCATAAGGGAGTGTGTACAAAGTACTGAGGCAGCACACAGGAGGGAAGCATCAAGCTGGTCTGAGCACAAAGAACACCTCCACAGAGGATGTGATCGTTGAGTGGGGCCTAGAAACAAGGAAGAATTTCCCAAAGGCAAAGAGGGAAAGTGTTCCAGGTAGGGTACCAGGTATGAGCAAAGAGATACAGTGTGGAGAAATCATGGCATGTTGGGTGGGCAAAGAATATGGAGCTTGGTATCCAAATATGAGCATCAAGACTAACAGGAGTCAGGGCAGCTGGATGGCTGAGTTGGTTAGAGCTCGAGCTCTCAACAACAGGGTTGCCGGTGCAATTCCCACATGGGCCCGTGAGCTGCGCCCTCCACAACTAGTTGGTTAATGTGCGAGCTCTCAACAACAAGGTTGCCGCTTCAATTCCCACATGGGATGGTGGGCTGCATGCCCTGCAACTAAGATTGAAAATGGGCGACTGGACTTGGAGCTGAGCTGCGCCCTCCACAACTAGACTGAAGGACCATGACTTGGAGCTGAAGGGCCCTAGAAAAACACACTTTTCCCCAATATTCCCCAATAAAATGTAATGGGGAGGAAAAAAGAAGAATATCAAGACCTAAAATCATTTAAAAAAACAAAAAGAGTGACAGGAGGCAACTACTAAGGTGATAGGTAATGCACATCAGTAAAGTACCTAAATGCCATAGAAAAGAAGAGAAATTTAAAGCTATTTTCATTGAATAAGATTTTACTTCCCCACAGTTGTCACAAACATTCTTAAGGATCTACAAGAATGATTTTTCATTTTTACTTTTAAAAATTGCATACATCTGAAAGTTTTGGGGGAAAGGGAGGAGGGAGTTTTAGAACTGGAAGATAGCCTGAAAGGATAGGACATTAGAGGCAGAGAAACTAGTAAAGAAGGTCTTGAAAGAATCTAAAGGAAAGAGGATGGTAAAGACCTAGCGTGTAGCCTGCATGTCAGTTCCTAGCAATATGGCAGAACAAATAACTATAACACCTGGAAAAGCTAGAGAAAATACAAAATCAAGAGAAATTCAAAAATAACTTTGTATACAAAGATGAGCATGCATAAAAGTAAAAGAGGTCCTCTGGGGCCAAAAGCAAAGAGGAAAACTAAAAATCAGATTCGTGAGAGGAGCTGAGGGTTTGGCTGTCACGAAGTCAGGCAGGGGCAAGGGGTGGTAACTTGGATGAACAGCCTTGGAAGTGGAGCAGGAGAAAAGGCTCTGGACAAGTCAGAGCTGAGACCCCTCCATAAAACCACGTTAGTGAAATGATAGCCTGAACTCTAGGCTCGGGGCAAGATAAAATGACTTTCTCCAAAGGTCTACCTTCATGAGAATTTGGGGTTCCTTTTACAGTGCCTAAAAGTCTGTGAAGACCCAAATAGAGAACACAATTAAATGATCCCAAGGTGATAACCTAGCAAAACCAAACACTGAAAACGCTCTGGAGGAATGAGTAGTCTCTCAACCCAGACCATGCAGAATTCCAGACACCAAATGATATTCAAAGAGAGAATGAACAAAACAATAAATTCTAATACTCATTAAAGATTGGGGGCAATAAAATGTTTCCAAGCAGGAGAAGTAAAATTAAATTAGAGGAAAATTAGAGGATGCTAAACACAAAGAAAAGATTTTAGAACCAGCGAGAAGGAACAGGTTAACTACAAAAGAACAATGTAAGATGACCAGAGACTTCTCAAGGAGACAACAATATTATTTCAACAACAATAGCTTGAAAACGCTAAACAAGGTTGAGAAAATAACCCTCAACCTTAGCATTTTACTCCCTGTTAATCTGCCATTCAATAACGAGGACAAAATAAAGATATCTTCAGACAAAAATAGAATTTACCACTAACATAATTCACCTGAAATAGTACTGGCTGATGAGAGACAAATTTTGAGGAATTTTGAATCAGTTGACAACATGTTGGTAACTTAAATTCAGCCATAAAGGGAGTATTTATACCATGGAAATCAGCAAACACTAAAAGCAGACTTTTTTGCCCTCGGGGAACCAGCTGTTAAGTGTTTATCCACACACCAACATTAAAGAACTTCTAGAATAGGTACTTCAAGAAAGAAGCAAAATCTAGAAGGAAGAATTGATCCGAGTATAAAACAATAATAATGATGACAACAAATTTGGGGGCATTAGGAATTTATCAATCAGGTAATCACTTATGTTATGGTAACAATCCCAAAATCTTTATGGCTCAAAACAATAAATGTTTATTTCTCACTCATACTAAATATCCTTCAGTAGTTAGCTGGGGGACTAGCCACTCAAGGACCTCGTCTCAAAACCTTCAATTTCTACAGGTCACGTGGTGAACTGCACACTGGCTCCTTAAGCTTTCTGTTCCTCATACTTCACTGGTGAAAGCAAGTCACATGCTCTTGCATAATTTCAAAAAAGATAGGGAAGTATCATACTACCATATCCACAGGGGGATATAAAAAGAAAAACATGTAAGACAGAAGGCAGATGGTTGGTGTTAAAATGTTCCAAACTTTTCATGAATTTTTTGAGAAAACAGAAGAGGAATAGGTTAACTTTAGACTTTAATTCTAATGTACATGTTAAAATTTTAAGGCTAAAAGAATGAGAATAGGATCATAACTTTCAGATCTGTAGAAAAAGACAATGAAGAAAATACAAGGAGGAAATAGACCTAGAAAAGGCAGGGTAAATAGGAAGCACAAAATGAAACAGTAGAAATAAATCCAAACACATCACTAATTATAATAAATGTAAATGGAATAAACTTACCACCTACAAGGAGAGAAATCATCTGTTTGCACTCTTTTTAATGCTCCTATATCTGCTTGTAAGAAATATACCTAAAATTTAAGGACACAAAAAAGTTGAAAGCATCAGGAGGGATTCAGGCATGGAATCACACAGGCATGGAAGTCACACAATCCTAGGTATAACCTCAGGCAAATCACTTAACCCTTGAGGAGTGGCAGTTTCCTCATCTGAAATGAACTTTACAATGTTATACTTGTTCCACATGTGAACAATGTTACACAAAGTTCACAGCACTTCACAATGTTATTAGGATTAGATGAGCTGTGCGTACAGGGCTTCATTCAGGGCCTAGTTCATAGCAGCAGCCTGGCAAATGAAAACTATAATCATAATTAACCCTACCTGCCCACACACTGTGGGGTAGAGTATTTGGAAACAGGGCTTCAGTCATTCCTCCCATCTCTATCCTCATGCCCTTTTGCAATGTAACTTTACCACTCCTCCCATCAAGAAGTCCACCCCTTCAATGAGCAAGCTTTGGCTTGTTTTAACTAATAAAATTCAAAGTGATGTCTGTGAGTTCCAAGCCTAGGTCTCAAGAAACCCTGCCACTTCCACTTTCATCCTCTTGAGACTTCTACTTCCAGCCAAGATGGAGTTATGGACACAGAATAACGTTCTTGCCTGAAACAATTCAAACACTGGATAACATATGAAACAATGGTTTCAAGAACAGTAATCCCTGAGGGATGGGAATCAAATGAGGTGAGCACTACCACTGCCTAATTCATGGAGACAGTGTCCAGGCTGCAACGCAAGGAGGAAAATCCCGGGCAAAGACCTATGGTCTCTACAGGAGTCTGGAAATATCAAGTCAACTAAAGTTCACAGGGCAGAGAGCTGCACTGGGACATCCTAGAGCACCACATGTATGTAAAGAAATTGCCTGAGGCCAAGGAAAGAACCACTCAGAAGGACAGAGGAAGCCATACTTGGAGCCACACTTTAGCACTTTGATGTGAGAAGCTCAAGCTAACCTATTTGAGGATAAGAGACCATGAGAACAGAGACCCAGCCAAAAGCCAGCACCATCCACCAGACATGTGACAGCTCATCTTAAACCAAACAGCCTCTGTCAAATCACCAGATGACTACAACCTCATGAATGACCCTAGAGGTGATCAGAAGAACCACCCAGCTGAGCTCTGCCAAGCCCAGCCAAAACTAATGACCCTCAGAACTATGAACAAATAGAAGAGTTGTTTTAAGTCACCAAGTTTTGTGCTGATTTATTACACTGCAATAGAGAACTGATAAACAAGATGTCTAAAACAATGTTGTATATACAGAAAAAGAGCAATAAGTGTCCAGTAAATGGCTCATCCCTGCCACCTATCAGCATAAACCAATATCTAAGAGCAGGCCAGCATCACCACAGCAAGAGTCACGCCTTCTTCACTTGCAGGAATTTAAAACCACTGTGGAAAAACATTTTGAATCAGAGAATCCTGAAATATCAGCGTTTAAGTGGCACATCCACTGTGAAACACTCCCAAGAGTCTGCTGATAGAAATGCCTACTTTTTCTTCTTGTTTCTACGTGGACAGCTCTGCTCTGGCACCTATGTCAGTGTATTCTGTGGGCCCCCTTTCTCGGCAGCAGTCGGTGCTGGGCACAGCTAAGCAGTCCACTTCTTACTTGTGGTGAGTCACTCAGCACAGCTCTTGTCCCCAAACAATAACTACACTGGATGCAGCATGCCGGGCTATTTTAATCCTACAGAAAGAGGTCAGAACAGAGACTGGATTAAAGGATGACTAAGGAAGCAGCTCTGTGATAGTCCTGACAGAGGGAGCTTGTGTTAAAATGATCAGGACAGCCCTCCACCTGCCCCGTGGCCTCCCTAAACTTGTGGGAAGAAATGCCGAGCTCAGTCTCAAGAGCCAATAATCCAGAAATAGTTCAAAACTCTAATGAGCCTTCATCATCTCACAAAGTCAGTATGCTTCAAAATTGGTATCTGTCTACTGCCCTCGGTCACAGAGGAAACTGACACGTTAGGTGCCCATACCGATCTGAAAAGCCCAAATGAGCCACAGACACAAGATGTAACTGAACCTGTGGAAGTTTACAAGTTAAAAGCACCCTCAGCCCTGGCGACCTCTGAGATCTCATTTCCCTCTGCTGTCTCTTGCACTCACTGGGCTCCAGCTAGCCAGCCTCCTTGTCATTTCTCGAATATACCAAGCACATGCCTGCCTCGTGGCATGTGCCTATTATCTTTGCTCTTCCCTCTGCCTGGAACGCTCTTCCACCAGATATTTGAATGGGTCCCTCCCTCACTTCATTTAGTTCTCTGCTCAAATGTCACTTCCTCAGGGAAATTCAGGTCATCTGAATCACTCCATCTAAACTACGCTCCTCACATACACTCTGACATTCTCTATTCCCTTACCCTGCTTTTTCCTCACAGCACACAGCATTACCAGACATTATCTGTCTATCTTCCTATCTACTTCTCTGTCTATCTATTTTCTTTCTTTCTTTCTTTCTTTCTTTCTTTCTTTCTTTCTTTCTTTCTTTCTTTCTTTCTTTCTTTCTTTCTTTCTTTCTTTCTTTCTTTCTCTCTCTCTCTCTCTCTCTCTCTCTCTCTCTCTCTCTTTCTTTCTTTCTTTCTCTTTCTCTCTCTCTCTCTCTCTCTCTCTCTCTCTCTCTCTCTCTCTCTCTCTCTCTTTCTTTCTTTCTATCAGTCTATCTATCTATCTATCTATCTATCTATCTATCTATCTATCCATCTGTCCATCCATCCATCCTGAATTGGTGTGTTTCTATCCTGTAACAATAATGTGAGCTCCATAAGGGCAGAGATTTTGAGTATTTGTTTAAAACTGTACACTCAGTGCCAATAACGGTGCCACACACCTAGTAGATGGTCAATAAATGTATTTTTAGTGAATTAATTTACTAACTATAAGGTATCTTCTACACGTTGTAAATGTATTATCACTAGTGATCTAAGTGAGTGATCATGAAAATTGTTTCCTTGTTAGACTATAAGCTCTATGAAGACAGGTACTACATTTGTCTTACTGACCTATGGACTATATATAAAAATAATAACTACCATTTATAAAGTGCTTACTCTGTACTGAGCGCCATGCTAAGCTCTTTACATGCATTTTCTCATACCTTCTTTGAAGTAATTTTATAAAGTGAGTATGATTACCATCCCTTTTTACAGATGAGGAAAGCAAGGCTCAGAGAGAGGAAGTCACAGCCAAGATTGGAGTCTGAGTCTGGAACCCAAGGTCTCAATCCCAGTGCTACACTGCCAGGTCAGACACAGAGTGAATGGACGACTGGAGTATGAACTAGAGATGTCCATCATGAATTATGCTGGCCGTGACCTATTCCAAGTGATCCTGTCCATCCACGGCCAAGCTCCATCTCATATGATCCTGTTCCTGGCTCCCCGCATTCTAGTGGCTAAGTGACCGAGAAATGGGTCCCTCACACATAGCCTGCTTGGGCCATCAGACACCTCTCTGAGAAAATTAGAATTGGAAACTGAGCATGAGCCGGTCAAAAGAGGAAGCAACGTTACAAAGAATTCCCCTGGAGGATATGGAGCCTTGGGGAATCACAGCCCCAGGGAAACCCCAGTTCTGAGGAAGCAAATGGACATAGAGAAAGCTGTGGAAGGTGTATGGTGAAGAAGGGAGAACAAAGCTAGAAAACCATGGAAATACCCAAAACAACAGCAGACGTAGATCCTGATAGTGCCTCAGTTTATGTTCCAGTGAACCCCTGGCTTTTTTTATTGACGTACTTTGAACAGTCTCAACCCACCCAATCAACCAAATTGCAATACATTGGTCAGACCAAAACAAAGTCTAGGACGAGAAACGACATTCTTGTCCAATAGGGCCCACCAGGTCTGCCTTGAATTACTGACTAATCCTGGACATACATGACTGAAAGTTGGGACAGTTCCAGTCTTCAGATTTTTGTCTGAAGGTCACCAACCTTCTTAAGGTCACCAACCTCTGCTGCTCTTGGCCATTTCTGCCCAGGACAGCTCCTGTGGCCCCACGTGGTGAAGCTGTTCAGAAGGAGGTCCCCTCAGGAGAGCTGGTGGCCCCTAGTGACTCATCTTTCGTTCTTTATACCACAGCCCTCTCATTCCCAGGAAGCAGCAGGTGAGCAGCTGCATGAGGCCAAGGTGAGGCACCTGCTGCCACACTCTTCAGCTCCTTTGCTCTCTGTAAACTCTCTTCACTCGCGACGATTTCTTTTCTCAAGGGTCCCATCATCTCTATCTCTGCAAGCTGGCTTTCTTTGGGGATCCTCAGTCCACCACACTTGGGCTACACATGTCTCCACTCTATTTATGTTAAGAGATCAAGTCCTCTGAACTCACCAATAAAGAGACACAGAGTAGCAGATTGGATCAAAAAACTAAACCCAACCATATGCTGCCTACAAGAGACACATCTCAGCTACAAGGACAAGCATAGACTCAAAGTGAAAGGGTGGAAATTGACACTCCAAGCAAATGGTACCCAGAGAAAATCAGGTGTAGCCATAATGATTTCCGATGAAACAGACTTCAGGGTGAAAAAGATAACAAGAGACAAAGATGGACATTTCATAATGGTAAAGGGGACTATACAACAAGAAGACATAACAGTCATCAATATTTATGCCCCCAATCAGGGAGCACCGAAATATACCAAGCAACTACTAACAGAACTAAAGGGAGAAATTGACCAAAACACAATTATACTAGGGGACTTAAATACATCATTGACAGCTATGGATAGATCATCCAAACAGAAGATAAATAACGAAATCGCAGCCCTAAATGACACATTAGATGAATTGGACATAATTGACATATATAGAGCACTTCATCCTAAAACATCAGACTATACATTCTTTTCTAGTGTACATGGAACATTCTCAAGGATAGACCATATATTGGGACACAAAATCAGCCTCAGCAAATTTAAGAAGATTGAAATCATACCAAGCATATTCTCTGATCACAAAGCTTTGAAACTGGATATCAACTGCAAAAAGAAAGCAGGAAAAAACACAAATACATGGAGATTAAACAACATACTTTTAAAGAACGACTGGGTCAAAGAAGAAATTAGAGGAGAGCTCAAAAGATACATAGAAACAAATGACAATGAAAATACATCCTACCAAAATTTTTGGGATGCTGCAAAAGCAGTTTTAAGAGGGAAATTTATATCATTACAGGCCTATCTCAAGAAACAAGAAAAATCCCAAATAAATAATCTCATGTTACACCTTAAAAAACTAGAAAAAGAAGAACAAGCGAAACCCAAGGTCAGCAGAAGAAAGGAAATAACAAAAATCAGAGCAGAACTAAATGAAATAGAGAACAAAAAGACAATAGAAAAAATTAATGTGACAAAAAGCTGGTTCTTTGAAAAGATTAACAAAATCGACAAACCCTTGGCTAGACTCACTAAGATAAAAAGAGAGAAGACACTAATTAACAAAATCAGAAATGAAAAAGGGGAAGTTATCACGGACACCACAGAAATACAAAGGATTATCCAAGAATACTATGAAGGACTATATGCCACCAAATTTAATAACTTAGAAGAAATGGACAAGTTCTTAGAAACATATAGCCTTCCAAGTTCTTAGAAACATATAGCCTTCCAAGGCTGAATCATGAAGAACTGGAAAATCTTAACAGGCCGATCACCAGTAACGAAATTGAATCAGTCATCAAAAACCTTCCCAAAATCAAAAGTCCTGGACCAGATGGCTTCACCAGTGAATTCTACCAAACCTTCAAAGAGGATCTAATACCAATCCTGCTCAAACTCTTCCAAAAAATTGAAGAAGAGTCAGTACTCCCTAACTCATTTTATGAGGCCAACATTACCCTGATACCAAAACCTGGTAAGGACAACACAAAAAAAGAAAACTACAGACCTATATCTCTGATGAATACAGATGCTAAAATCCTAAACAAAATTCTAGCAAATCGAATACAACAATGCATTAAAAAGATTATTCATCACGACCAAGTGGGGTTCATCCCCGGGGCACAAGGATGGTTCAACATTCGCAAATCCATCAATGTGATACATCACATAAACAAAATAAAGGACAAAAATCATATGATTCTATCAATTGATGCAGAAAAAGCATTTGATAAGATACAACATCCATTTATGATTAAAACACTTACTAAAATTGGTATAGAAGGAAAATACCTCAACATAATAAAGGCCATATACGACAAGCCCTCAGCTAATCTCATAATTAATGGTGAAAAGCTGAAGCCCTTTGCTCTACGTTCAGGAACACGACAAGGTTGTCCCCTATCACCTCTGCTTTTCAACATAGTGTTGGAAGTCCTCGCCAGAGCTATCAGGCAAGAGAAAGAAATAAAAGGCATCCAAATTGGGAATGAAGACGTTAAATTGTCACTCTTTGCAGATGACATGATGCTATATATAGAAAACCCTAAAGACTCCACCAAAAAGCTATTAGAAACAATCAATGAATACAGTAAAGTTGCTGGCTACAAAATCAACGTACAAAAGTCCATTGCTTTCCTATATACCAACAATGAAATCTCAGAAAAAGAGATAGAAAAAACAATTCCTTTTGCAATTGCAGCAAAAAGAATAAAATACCTAGGAATAAACTTAACCAAGGATGTGAATGATTTATATGCTGAAAACTATAAGACATTTTTGAAAGAAATTGAAGAAGACACAAAGAAATGGAAAGACGTTCCGTGCTCATGGATTGGAAGAATCAACATAGTTAAAATGGCCATATTACCCAAAGCCATATACAGATTTAATGCAATCCCCATTAAAATCCCAATGGCATTTTTTAAAGAAATAGAACAAAAAATCATCAGATTTGTTTGGAACCACAAAAGACCCCGAATAGCCAAAGCAATATTAAAAAAAAAGAACAATACTGGAGGTATCACACTCCCTGATTTTTCCTTGTACTACAGGGCTACAATAATCAAAACAGCTTGGTATTGGCGGAAAAACAGACACATAGACCAATGGAATAGAATTGAGAACCCAGAAATAAAACCACATAAATATGGACAGATAATTTTTGACAAAGAAGCTAAAAACATACAATGGAGGAAAGACAGCCTCTTCAATAAATGGTGCTGGCAGAATTGGATAGCTACGTGCAAAAGAATGAAACTGGACTGCTATCTGTCACCATGTACCAAAATTAATTCAAAATGGATCAAAGACTTAAGCATAAGACCTGACACAATAAACTGCATTGAAGAAAACATAGGTACTAAACTTATGGACCTTGGGTTCAAAGAGCATTTTATGAATTTGACTCCAAAGGCAATGGAAGTAAAAACTAAAATAAACAAATGGGATTATATGAAACTGAAAAGCTTCTGCACAGCAAAAGAAACTATTGACAAAATAATGAGGCAACCAACTGAATGGGAGAAGATTTTCGCAAACAGTTCCTCTGATAAGGGGCTAATATCCAAAATATACAAGGAACTCATGAAACTCAACAACAAAAAAACAAACAACCCAATTGAAAAATGGACAGAGGATCTGAAGAGACATTTCTCCAAAGAGGATATACAAATGGCAAATAGACATATGAAAAAATGCTCAACATCGCTAATCATCAGAGAAATGCAAATGAAAACCACAATGAGATATCACCTCACCCCAGTCAGAATGGCTTTCATCAACAAAACAAATAGTAACAAGTGTTGGAGAGGCTGTGGAGAAAAAGGAACTCTCATACACTGTTGGTGGGAATGCAGACTGGTGCAGCCGCTATGGAAGGCAGTGTGGAGGTTCCTCAAGAAATTACGAATAGAATTACCATATGACCCAGCAATCGCTCTCCTGGGTATCTACCCCAAAAATATAAAAGCATTTCTCTATAGAGACACGTGTACGCCAATGTTCATTGCAGCTTTGTTTACGGTGGCCAAGACATGGAAACAACCAAAATGTCCTTCGATAGATGAATGGATAAAGAAGTTGTGGTACATATACACAATGGAATACTATTCGGCGTTAAGGAAAGATGATATAGGAGCATTTGTGACAACATGGATGGATCTCGAGAGAATAATGCTAAGTGAAATTAGTCAGACAGAAAAAGCAGAGAACCCTATGATTTCACTGATATGTGGTATATAAACCAAAAAGAACAAGACAAACAAATGAGAAACAAAAACTCATAGACACAGACAATAATTTAGTGGTTACCAGAGGGTAAGGGGGTGGGGGGTGGGTGATGAGGGTAAAGGGGATCAAATATATGGTGATGGAAGGAGAACTGACTCTGGGTGGTGGAACACACAATGGGATTTATAGACGATGTAATACAGAATTGTACACCTGAAATCTATGTAAATTTACTAACAATTGTCACCCCAATAAAATTAATAAAAAAAAAAAAAAAAAAGAGATCAAGTCCTCTCCAGAAATGTTCCATGATGCCAAGGGGGCACAGGAGCATTCCAAGGGGGTGCTGCTGCCTAACTCCACCTGCTGAACAGTTTCAAATTGGTCCCAGACAAAATATTCCCTCAGAAGACCACTGAAAAATAACGGACCCATATTTACATACCACTACTATAAGCTCCCATGCATGCTGCCATCCACACAACACATATCTCCCTCCTGATTCTCTCAAGGGAATCGTGGGACACCTCGCCAGAGGGCCCTAATTCAATCCTTCCAGTTCGCATGTGATGAAACTGAGTTAAGCAAGGTAAGGAGGAACCTCGGGTCCCAATGAGCCAAGCATGAGTAAGGAGAATTCCTCTGTAGGATCTACCCCCCTCAAAGCACAGTGTGGTTTAGTTCAGAAAACACTAACTAAAGGCCAATTTGAACACTGTTAGGAGGAAGCTATGACCAGTCTGAGTGAGGTCTCCTCTTCCCCTTCAAGGTGTTTGTAACTCAGTGGGAAAGAGACAGATCCACATATTCATATGCTAAATAGGCATTTGCACGTGCTATAGCTGAGGCAGAAATAAAGTGTTCCAGTAATCTAAATCAGGGTGTAAAAAAAAATAAATGTGCCAGGAAGGGCTTCAAGGAGAAGATGGAATTGGTTAAACCCTGAAGGCCTTACTCCTGCTTCCAGTCGCCGCTTCGCAGAGGCTTCCGTGACCTCCGGGCTGGGTCTGTGCCCAGGCCGTACAACGCCACAGCACTGTGACCTTTCTGTTAATTTCATAACTGCCTCATTATCTCCCATGTTTTTTCTCACTAGATGCAAACTCCATGAAATCTCAACCTCGGTATCTATCAGAGTGCTTTGTATACACTACAGGTACTCAATAACGAAATACATGTGTGTATGTGTGTGTGTGTGTATGTATTAAAGGAAACTGGACTGGACATGAGTTCGATATACTACACCCATACTAGAGAAGAAGGTACAAATAGGAATTTTCAGAAATGTCTATGCAAAGGCACGGAAGTGACAAAGGAGCAGAAGAGAAAAGTTGCAAAGATGGAGGGTAACATAATGATAATATTAACTAGTAACGTTTACCAGCCTCTTACAATGAACCCCATAGTGGATTCTCCCATTTAATCCTCTCAAACACTCAAAGAGAAAGGTGATATTATTATTCCTGTTTTACAGACAATGTAGGGCAGAGAGAGGTCAAGTACTCACCCAAGGTCAAACATCCCCAAGCTCATACACTGAAGAGTAAGAGCTAAACTAGAACCGAGTGACTCTGATCTCAGAAGCTGAACTCTTCATCACCACCTGACACTGAATTTGGAATAGAACAACTAGACTTTGTGAGAAGAAAGAGAAAGAAGCCTAGCTTTGGTGTTTGAAAAAGTACAGGAGCATCTCTTCTTGAGCTTCTTGAAGGATGCAGCCCCATCCTGAATGTAATTCAAGTAAAGTGGTGGAAGAGCAGAGCAATGGACAAGTCCATGGACACTGAAGCTCAGATATTTCCCTATTTCCTCCCACCGTGCCTCACTCCCCCGCCCCCATCACCATCTTTTATTTTTCAACAAAAGGACACTTATGGATCCTGGAAATAACTAAAAGCAAAATATTTTTGCTAATTAAAACATAGGATGTAGACTTCTGATTTTTAAAAGATTTTGTTATAAAACAAACTACAGTATAAATCCTGTTTTTCTTTGGGGGTGGGGAGGGTTAAGAATTTCCTTTATGTTTTTCTCTTTTAACCTAACTTCATTTAAAACATAAATGTAAATCAAATCCAGTTATACAAAATGCCCAACAATTAAAATCACTCAGCATAGTGGTACTTTTGAAAAATAGTTTCAAGGGTCTTCCAAGGCAATGACTACTTAAATAATTATCTGGTATTTAAAGTAAGCCAGTGACTTCTAACTCTCTAACTTCCGGTGGATTTTGAAGACCTACCATATTCTGAAGTGGATGCCATTCAGTTTTCTGTTTTGTAAAATATCATCCATTTTACTACCTGATTTCCTCCAGAGAAACCAAAGTCAGGTGGCTTATTCTTTTCATCTACTCCCCTTTCCTTTCAAGCCACACATGTGTGTTAGAAGTATCTGGTTGTAACCACAAAACAGTATAATTTTGCTGCCCATTATTATCATTATTCTAAATAAATTCTTTAAATGGTTACTAACGCTCTTCCTATGTCCAATCTATAGGAACAAAGCAAGAAAAATGTTATTTTCTTTCTTAATTTTTAAAGAAACAACATTATAAAAACTCCAGGGGGACCCAGTGTTGGCAAGCCCCAACACTTGCATGAATTTTACCTCTAGGAGCCCTACCAGGTTCTCACAGTGAAGATGAGAGAAAAATTCCCTTGTTTTTCCCACAGGCGGTTGGAGAAAGTAGTCATTTTGAAATATTCCCAGAGCATTCCGTTCTTCTTAAAAAGGTCTACCCTTAAAGGAAACCATTTTACCATAACCGAAGTGACTGAAGGAAAGGAAATACCCAACTCCAGCTTGCTTTTGCCTTCCTATCTCTCCTAAGGGGGAAAAAAATAAAACTGAGAAGTACTGGTGAACGTCACAGCCCGGGGCCCAGCTCACAAACACACTGACACCTCTACTACAACCCCTTACTGCAACAGTTTTGAATAAAGTCTTCCTTACCATTTTAACGAGTGTCAGATATATATATATATATTTTTTTTAAGACAGGAATGACACTGAAGTAAATTAACCGTCCTTGGGCTCAGGAGCTTCTGGACCCGAGTTTCTACCACCCAGATGTGTGGGAGGCTTGTACATACTACAGAATGTTCAATCACAGTGTAAATCAGCATTTGCTCTCATGGGGGAAACAAGTGCAGGAGAACACGAGAGCACCGAGCACCTAAACATGGGAAGTGGCAGCTGGGGGTGCACGGAGCACCAACCACACCCCAGCGGCCTCCCCATTGCTTCCCTCCGCCAGCCAGCGTTTTGTGGGCATGTGGTTTGAGGCACATCAGTTCCTCATTCTCCCCAATCCCCATGGCTTGCCTTCTGGACCCCAAAAGCTATGAGGATGGAGAGGAAGAAGCCTCACATCTAGATTTTCTGGGCCAGGCACCCACTGCCAGCCACCGTTTCCCAAAGCCCGGGTTACACAAGCCCGATCATGCTGAAGGTTCACCTGGGAGTTCATTCCCATGTGCTTTCAGAGTTCAGGAAGTAGAGCAGGGAAGATGGGATCTAACAGAGGCCTACAAAAATCCATCTGATCCTTGCACTGGGGATTAATTCCAAGGGTGAGACTGCCTTTATCACACACACACACGCACGTGTGCGCACACACACACACACACACACACACAAAATTTCACATACACACATGCATACATATAAACGCATGCACACATAAAAACACCCAGTTTCTTTTACTCTATGAAGAAAGGGTCTTAAGGAGGCACTAGGAACTATTGTTAAAGCATCAAAGCTCATATAACCCCTCAAACATCACCATAATAATATAACACTCATCATAAAATAATAGCAGCTCCCAGTAATTGAACACCTACTAGTACCATCGATTTATTTTCAACTTAAATCACAGTGTTTGCTCCTAACAGCCAGATGAGTTGGCTATACTTATCAATGGCGAAACTGAGACTCATGGAGGTAATGTATCCAACTGTACCCAGCAGGACCAGGATTTCTACCTAGACCCGTCCAATTCCAAGGCCCATGTTCTTTCTACCCCATCCATAATTTTACATCAGGAATCATGTCCATCAAATACATGAGTGGGACATAATATGCAGTGTCAAATCCTTCCATGGACCAATTAGTTTCACACAGTAACACACTACAGCCACAGACTGGGTGCTCAATAAGTATCTGCTGAATGAAAGGATGTTTAGGATCTTGAACCATATTTCCAGGTATCTTTTACTTCTAGGCTCTTCTCATCAGACTTTCCTGATTTTGTTGGTAAGAATAATGGAAATTGTTGTATCCCTTTGTAATGGACTGAATGTTTGTGCCTCTCCCAAACTCACCTGTTGAAATCTAACCTTCAGTATGATAATATTAGGAGGTGGGGCCTTTGGGGGGTGATTAGGTCCTGAGGGGGCAGCACTCATGAATGGGATTTAGCACCCTCATAAAAGAGGCCCCAGAGAGAGCTCTGGCTCTCTCTGCCATGTGAGGATAAAACAAGAAAATGCACATCTGTAACCTGGAAGACAGCCCTCTTACCATGCTGACACCGGGCTCTCGGACTTGCAGCCTCCAGAACTATGAGAATTAAATTTCTGTTGTTTATAAGCTACCCAGTCTATGGTATACTGTTAGAGCAGCCTGAGCTGACTAAGATACCCTTCAATCCTAGTAATCATACCCAGGAGGATAATCAGAGAGCCTCTTTTACGGGGCGGGGCGGGGAGGAAGAAAAGGCAAAAAAAAAAACACAAAAGACAAAACCAATGTGGACACTGTATTTTCCATTTGGCCTTAACAGTAAGAATATGGCATTTTTGAACTGAGAAATGAATCCTTTGGAAGAAGTCATGCGTTCATTTCTCCCTGAAAAGTTAAAAATTTCAGTTCATACTGTCAGATCCTTTTCCAGCATCCAACACGTGGTCACACTTAGTTCACACATAGTAGCCCCTCACAGATAGGATAAAATCAGTTAACTGGACACACGAGCTAATTGTCAGAGACGGTCCATTAAATTCTTATGCTCTCTCTCCTCTACATCTGGTAAGAATGTAAACTGAAATAACCTTTCAAAGGGCAGAGCAGCCATCTGGATCCAGAGACTTAAATGTGTGCCTTTCCTTTGATCTCCCTAGTCCACTCCTAGGAATGGAACCCAAGGAACTCATCTGAAAGGCAGGCTAGAGTAGAGGTGCCAGCACGTTCTTTGCATTTCTCGTGTTGACAAAATTTAGCAAACAACTTTAATGTGCGATACTGGAGGAACGGTTAAATATTTTGTGGTTCAGCCATTTGGTGGACTATGAAGCACAGAATAATAAAAACCCTGTCTCTAACAAGCACTTCTTTGCAGTGCTCACACTAAAACATGAGATAAAAAAGCCAGATTCAAAAACCATACAAACTGTATTAAACCAATCTGTCTGAAAAATAATAATCAAATAAATTATTTTATCTTTACACATATACATATAAAAGACTACAAGGACATACTCTCTAAAATGCTAACTAACCAAGATGCTATCTCTGGCTATTAGAATTATTTTTCGTTTTTTTCTTTGTACTTTATCTTTCCCAAATGAACATATATTTTTTTCATCAGAAGAAATTTTTTCAATGAATGAATTTTAAAACCTACATTCACCTTTCAGGAAATTGATGTGCAATATCTATAATAGTCAAATCATCCTAGGGAAGCGACAATTCATTAAAACACAAGCCAGAAAATTCTAAACAATAAGATGAAACACATTCCAAAATGTATCTCCAGTCACTCTCAGGAGGCCTTTCCTTACATTTAATCCATTCCTTCCCACTATAATTTATACCCATTTAGCTTCTTTTGTAATCTTATTATTAGTCTTTGAATCCGTAGGGTGTAGCATAGTCCCTGACATAGGAATCACTCAGTAAATGCTTATTTAATCTCAAGAGCAACCATCAGGTGGACTTTGGAAGCCATGGTTTTGTTATTCCCTCAAATGTCCTTGTCCCCCTTCTTCTAGCAACAGTCCCCCTTTGCTTTGACGACCTCAGGCTCCCTCCTGTGGTCATCTGGGGCTGATCATTCACAGTCCCACTGACCAGAAAAAGTGACTGTTCAGGGAGAAGGGTTACAGGCCAAGCAGGGTCAAAGTCCTTCCCTAAAAATTTATACAAGGATATTGAAGGAGAGAAGTACGGCTCCTGCCCCAGACTGTGCTACAGGTGCCAGGAGTGAGACGGTGCCGAGGGCATCTGGGAACCACCTTCTCCAGCCACATGGAGGCAGCCATAACTGCAAGACGACAAAAGGCAGCTGACAGGCAGAGGGAAGGAAAACATGAATGAAGAGAGACAAGGCAAGGTCTGGAAAATGATGCTACAGGCCAAGAGGAGCAGAGACCACTGAATGCAGAGGGTAGGGGGGAGAGAGAGAGAGAGAGAGAGTTCTAATAGCCTTGAGACCTCAGTTTCAGCCCTGATGACCCCATCCCTTCAATTTAGCTTCCATAATGTTTCTTCCCAGCTCTGATAAGACAATAAATTCCCATTTTTCTTAAGCTGATTTGGTTTGGGTGTCTATATTTGCAACTAAAACTGTCCTGACTTCTTTGTGTCTCTAACAACTAAAAACATGTAACATTAAGTTAGAATTCTTAAGAAATATAGCATTAAAAAAATCCTTTGTTTCTGAGAGACTAGGAAAAGACCACGCCTAATCAACTTACTTATTAGAATAGCTGACGACATTTGGAAAGTTGCCACGCTGATTGATACTAATGACAAAGTTGACCAAAAAATCTCTCATAAAAAACTTGAAAGTGAGACAAAACCTACAGGATTAGAATACATAAACCTACATATTTATTGAAGGGTGGCATTTAAAGCAGCACATTAGACTAAAATGTGACTTCTAAAAGGTGGTAGATTCTCTATTCAATTAGATAATGTAAAAGGACTATTTAACGTGCTCCCTATTAAAGAAACAACTGAAGGCTCATTTCATCTCAGGGTCCCACCTTCTCTCAAATTAGCATACAAAGGGCCCACGTGGGACACATAGATGTCAGAGGCAATTTTTCCCTGATTTCACCTTTTATAAAAGAGGTCATGATTTTCACAATACATGACTAAAAGGATTGTTTTGAGTCAACTGAGAAAGCCGTAATTAAAAAAATAAAGTGGGAAGATATTCTGATATGCAGCCCCTCCATCATGCACTCTATATAGATTGAAACATTTTGCTTAAGCATTATCAATGACCTACAAACCATAAGAAGAAATGAAATAGCAGGGGCAGGACACCTTAAGCTAACGGAGCCTTGTAAATTAGAATGCAGTGCCTGACAGATAATAGATTGAGAATTAAAAATACACATTAAAAAGCCAGATCAATCAGGCACCTGACCAAAAAAGCCATTTAAACAATAATTAGAAGCTGAGTTCATTTAAGTTAGAGATTATTTAAAAACTGTATCTGAACAAAGAAAAACAACCCTTCTCTGTACTCCACTGTGAGCCATCCTTCCATTCATTCATTCATTTGCCAAATGAACAAACACACGAAGTAGGCAGCTGTGTGCCAAGCATGGGAGACCTGGGAATAAACAGGGTGGGAGGGTCTCAGCCCTCATGGAGCTTACAGTCTACAAGGGAAAGCAAAGCAGCCTACAAGTAATTAAAAAAAAAAAAGATAACAGAAGTATCTATTTTAGTTGTAGGCAGTTCAAGCAAGTACATTGAAACTAGGATCAGAAGGCAAAGAAATACTAATTGGATGAGGAAAAAGTGAGGGAAGAGCATCTCAGACAAAAGGAACACCAAGTGCAAAATCCCTGAGGAGAGGAGTAGGGTGTATTAATGGTGCTTAGAAAAGTCTAGGAAGGAGGGGCAGCATAGTGCAGTGGGTAAAAATGTGGACCCTGTAGCCAGTGGACCTGGGTTTGAATCCTAGCTCTAACATGCACTAGTTGTGTGACCCTGAGCAAGTTACTTAACCTCTCTGTGCTTCCTATTTAAAACAGGAATAATACTTTCTATACAATGGGATTAGAATAGTATCTGGCACATAGAATGGTGTTTATTGAGTATGGTGGTTGGAACACAAAGATGAGGGGAGAACAGCAGAGGCTGGGGAAGGCTGGCTGGGTCCCAACCGCACATGGCCTTGGGGAGGAGAAACATAAGCAGCCTCTGTCTTGGGGGTGTGGTAATGAATGTACTACCAGCTAGACAGTAAGAAAACTTCCACTGTATGTGGCTGAAAAGGAAAAAAAGGTCAACGTAGATAGTGCTGAGGTCATAGAAAATGTTTAAACGACATCATTACTCTACATGTTTAAGATTTCAATTTTTTTAGAAGAATAATTTTTATTCAGAAAATAAAACAAAAAAGTTTCCCACCCACACACAGGAGTGGTGTGGGTAGGGGGAGGTAGCTGTCTATCCAGCCCTGGCCCCCAGCCCATGTGGTTTTGGCAGCAATAGAGGGTGTGGGGTAATGGCCCCCCAAAATTAAAATGATGTGTGTGTGTGGAAAGGAGAGGGGTGCAAAAGTAGTTGGGAGTGGTGGTGGGGAGGGAAAGATAAAGTCAGTACTGGGAAGGCCCTAGGTGGCAGGCCATTTCGTGCATTGCTTGTTGGTCACACCACCTCTGTGGACACGCTCTGTGTCCCTCAGCAGGACTAGTGCTTGGCAGTCATGGTGACAGTGACGTTGAAGGTGGGGACTCCGCTGATGCGCTTGGTACAAAGACCCATGGTAAATTCTCCATCCGAGCAGTGAGTTCCAGATCAGAACATTTCTGGTCCCCAAGTACCAATCCATTCATGAAAAAACGTGACCAGGACACCAACCTCTGCTGGCGTGACGTTGATGAAGGTTTTCCTGCGGGTGGCAGCCCAGACGGAGGGTGAGTCCTTAGAGCCCACAATCGCTGCGTCCCAACAGGTCCCCTCCGCCGTGAGGTTGTCCTGGTGTCGGTCCACCCGGCCACCACGCAGCTACTGGGGCCGCGCTGGGCTCCCGGGGCCTTGGGCGGGCGGGCAGCGGAGGCGGACACCTGGGGCCCCGCCGCCCGTGGGACCAGGCTCTGCTAACTGTGCAGCAGCCCTCGCACGGCCACTTCTGGCTCCTCCCCCTTCTAGATTTTTTTTTTAATTTCCGTTGTATCACTAATTTTTAAAAACCTAAATAGAAAAGCCAAAAACCGACCCATTGATCATATATTACTCTGATTGCTAATAGAAAAACAGATGGATATTTTATAAACTCAGAATTTTAGTAGCGGGCATGGGAGATATGGTTAAGGCATAGTCTGGTGACACTTTGGAAAAAAAACAACAAATTTAAATGGACGAATACTTGAGGCAAAGTCAGCACCAGGACCAGCTAAGCCTGGCCCTAATGGTGCACAAACTGAAGGAAACTTAAATGTTTCAAGCTCCCAGATATCCCATTTTCTTCCATGTTTTTTCCTCCTGGAAAATAGCATCTTTTTTCAAAGGAACGACTGTCAACAGGCTTGACCCAATCTGCAGGCAGGAAGGCACATGTCCACTGGGCCAAACCACAGTTCCCACACTTTGACTACCAGGTAAAACCCAACCTTTCAGCATAGAGGGGAAGAGTTCAGGTTTGGGAGCCCAGGAGCTCAGATGCAGGTCTGGCTGCTGGCTCTACCACACACTGTTTAGGTGACCCTAAGTAAGTTACTTAAATTCTCTCGAATCCTCAGGGGCCTCATCTGCAAAAGGGGGAAAGCAATTTCACCTGTCTCCATGGATTGTTGTGAAGACAACTTGATATACGATTTATAGAGCACTTAGCACAGCTTCTCATACAGAGGGAGCACTTAATAAATGGCACTTATGATTATTATCCACCTTTCGTTCCTGCAATGCCATCAAACTTGGGGATTAGAAGAGGCAGAGAAAGAAAATTCTGCTGGTAAATTGGTCACCTGTTTTGGAAAATGGGCATATCAACTAATGGTGGAGACACACCCGTCCCTGCCCCCGCACGTCCACTCCTAAGTGTACACGCAACTGAGGAGCGTCCTGTGTGCACCAAGAGACAAGCACAAGAAAACTCACAGAAGGATCATTCATAATCGCCAGAAACTGGAAACAACCCAGGTGTCCATCAACAGTAGAATGGAAAAATAAATGATGAAACGATGGTATATTTATATAATAGAATAACACATGGTGCCAAAAATGAAGAAATCATGGCTCCACTCAACAAAAGGGATGACTCTCTCAAAGCCAATGCTGAATGAAAGAAACCAGACCCAAAAGAATAAGCTAGATGATTCCATTTGTATAAAGTTCAAAAACAGGCAAATTAACTCTAGTGTTTAAAGATGCATATTTAGGTGGTAAAAGAATAAAGAAAAGAGATTACAATGAAGTCGAGGTACCGGTTGGCTTTCAGAGAAAGGAGGGGGGTTATGATTGGAGAGAAGAACAAAAGGAAGGCTTTTGGGGTTGTTTCTTGACCTGGATGATGGTTACGTATATGTTATACTGATTCACTAAGCTATACATTTAGGTTTTGTAAACTTCTTGTATGTTTGCGATAGTCAACAATAGTTGAAAAACCAATCAGTGGGTCTGTCCCATCTAATCCTGCCCTCTTTTCAGGAGTGTCAGAGGCTCAGGGAATGTGTTTTATGCAGCTGGCTCTACCATTCTGAACCCTTGTCTGCTCAATCCCTAACCCTAGTGGGGGCTGACAGGCAGGGAGGATGCAGGAGAGATGAGGAAGTAGACTACCCTCTAGGACTGTCTTGATGGAACTGTCTAACCTTTCCGTCCCAGTCTCGAGGGATACTCCCGGGGTCGGGCCCTGTCTTGTTATCATGTCACTTTTAAGACATGAAAATGAAGCAAAGTGAATAAAGAGGTTTATAATTAGCAATGGCCAGAAGTGAGAGACGCAAGGAGAGATGCCACATGGACTATTTATTCAACATATACAAAGTGCCAGGCCACAGTGATTGCTCCAGAGATGGGCATATGACCCAAGCAGGGCCAAAGTCCTTCCCTAAAATACACGCAGAGATAGTCAGGGAGAGGAGCACTTCCCCCCTGAGGCTGCCAGGCTGTGAGAATGAGTCTGGAGCTTCTGGAGGTCACTTTCCCCAGCCATGTATAGCAAACCATGTCTGCAAGTGGACAAAATAAGGCTGACAAAGAGGGAAATAGGGCTGAGAGTTGGAGAGAGATAAGGCAAGGGCCTGAGAATGGGGCCTCATGCCAAGAGGAACAGAGGCCAGCCAAGGCAGAGAGCGCCGGTTTGGAGCCTTGAGTGCCCAGGTCCGCCACCCACACCCTCATTTCTGCAACTTTGCCTCAATTCTGTCCTCAGCTATGACGCAACACTATGGGTCAGATCTTGTGCTCACGTCTATAAAAGAAAGGCAAATAATATGCAGAATTCCTCTCAAGATATCAAAGTTTAATTAGGAAAACAGACACATCACCTGACAGTCAAAGAGCATTATGAGAGCATACAGAGGTGGAGCGTCTTAACCAGACTAGAGCAGGGGAGGGAAAGGCCAGGGAAAGATTTTGGAGGAAGAGACCTGTGGGCTAAGCCTTACAGAATGCTTTGACTTTATCAGGAGAAAGTGAGGAGGACCGGTCATCGAGGCAACAGGGTGGGGGTAGAGGAATAGCCAGAACAAAGGTGAGGAGAAAGAACAGGAAATTGTGGGGACCCTGAGAGCACTTGCTAGAGTGCGGTGTGGTTGGCAGGGAAAGCCAAGGAAGTAGGTCATAAGGGAGCTGAGAGCCACTTAAAAGAGTCTGGACTTTGTCATATAGGCAAAGGGAGCCACCTTTGAAAAGCTTTAATCAGGGGAAAAACAGGGTCCAATTTCCCTTTTAGAAAGATCAAGCTGTTTCTTAAGCCCATTGTCTGACAGAAGAGTCTCTCTCTCTCTCTCTCTCTCTCTCTCTCTCTCTCTCTCTCTCTCTCTCTCTCTCCTCTAACTCCAACAGTCCAAATCTCTAAAACTCCCATCAGCCTAAAAGTTTATTTCTTGAATTTTTCACCCCATAATGTAAACAATAAGGAGCGCATCAGCTAATGACAGAGCAGCAGGCCAGCTGTCCTGAGAGCTGGGTTCGAATCCTGCCCCACCACTACCAGGCCTCATGAGCTAGGGCAAGCCACAATGAGTATTAACAATATCAGTTCTACACACGTCAGAGGGCGATTGTGAGAAGTGTAATCAAGTGGGTCAAAAAATCCCATCCCCAGGATCTTTGATCTGCTGAAGGCCTCTGGTTACAGTAGGATCCTGGTGCAAAAGTGCATCACACAGCACCCTTTATGCATTCTCTTATTAATTAAAAGTATATTAATCCTAACATTTGGTGCACATACATGAACATAGTATCTAAATTTTATTCAAAATAAGTTAACAAGGATTTCTCATACCTGTACATCTCCAACATTATATTTGGGATAATCTGTTTTAACTGTATTATTTACTCTCCAAACGAGCAGCCTTAAATACTACCACTAAGAAGATATCTATTGATAGATACCTAATATTTAGCTCAAAATGAAAGAAAGAAAAAATACACTAAAATGTGCTGAAAACACAAGGCTTAATAAAAGAACACAGATACCCAGAAAAAGTTTTCTGCAGGTAATAAAGTACTGGTACCTCAGCAGGGTATCAAAATCCCTTAGGAAGAATCAAATGTTTCCTGAAATTAGATAGCAATATTGCCTCTAAAATAAGGCTTCACAAACCTAGTGTGAGAAACATGGAGGTTTTGGATTTTTTTAATCTAACTAATTTACAGAGCATTATTTTTTGAGCATTATTAATTGTCTGGGGACAAGTTTTCTTTTAATGGTTTGCATAATAGTCTGACAATTGCCCACAAGGTGGCACCAAACTCATGCCCAGAAGACAACCAAGTGAATTTTTTTAATTTTAAAAGCAGACATTCCAAATACTCAACAGACAGCTTCCTTTATAGCTTATCCTCAACAACGAGCCAGATTTATAGATATTAGCCTCTTTTTCTCCCTATATGATACAAAAGCTAAAACCGATTGCCACCTACAAGAAAACTTTTAAAGTAGACAGACCCTCTCTCAAGATAGAACTGTTCTACTTCTGTGCAAAGTTTTCAACAGAAAAAAAGAAAGAAAAAAGTATATAAATCCTAAAAATAAATGTCCCACTTCTTGGGGGAAAAAGTTCTGAAACTAATTTAACACACTGAATCATACTCAGAAGTTGACCATTCTTTCCTTTCTTTTAAATTTTATTTGATTGAGCTTAGATGAGCCTATGTAAATCCTTAAAGAACTGAATGTTATTTAAAAATTGAAACAGATTTGCAATTAATACTTAATATAACAGGTCATGGTTATTTTAAAAGGATGAGATCTATTATTGGAGAGCTTCTCCTTCCTACCCACCTCCACCCTTTCCCATCTTACAAAGGCTATTATTCTAAGGTGAACTGGTCCAGGCCAGCATAGAGCTCTGGGTACCAATAATAAAAGTCATTCTGGGAACAGACACAATGCATCACTGTTGGGTTAGGGGATATTCCTGCCAATTAAAAAAAGTGTTCTGGGCCTGAGCCACTGGCAGGCAAGCCTTCCATTTTGCAAAAGCAGAGGTTGTGCAGAACAACAGATTATCCTCAAAGGGCCCAGATTCCTGTTAGCATGAGAAGAGAGCTACCTGACAGGAAGAGAAGCTTTTGTCCTATTGGCCACCCCCACCACAGATAATACTGACCACCCATGAAGGGCTCCTATCATGAGTTCATCAACCCTTTAGAAAAAAGCTAAAAGGAAAGAACAAGGTAGATGAATCCCATTCTGAGACCACCAAGCTATCTATGTGTCCATCACCCAGCACCAGCCCACTGGGCATGCCTGAGAAGTGTCCCTAATCCTGTTAGCAATTCTGAGTCATCTGTACAGCATCCAGAACATTGCCGCACCAAGGAAACACCCTGAATCACAACCCCTAGACTGCTATATATTTGTGATTCCTGAAAAGACAAAGTAAACTTCCTGTTCACTTATTTCTGTTTCCTAAGCAAGGTATCCCAAGACCACGTGCAAGTGGTTTGTGATCTCAGAGTCAAGACATTCTGGAAGGCTTGTGAAGGTGCTTCCCGTACAGCCCACGCTGCCCACCGGGACAGACACTCCCACCAGCTGGCTGCAGAGGAGGGAGGCAAAGGGAGGCAAGGATGTGGTCGCAGGCATCACCGCCTAGCTGAGAGCCTGCTCATTTGTCCCTCTGCATTCTGCAAACCTGCAGCGCTGACCCTGTGCCCTGCCTCTCCCTCCAACGTGAGGAATACAGAACTCGAGCTTCTCAGGACACAACTCTCTTCCAAGCAGTTTAAGCTCAGGGCAACCTGGCAGACATTTTAAGTCAAATGTCCCAGACCGTTTAAACAATGCTGCAGAAGCCCTCTCTTACCCTGATGTTTAAACCGACAATACCACTTACTGACATCACAAAACTGAGAACGAATTCATACAATAAAATACTGTAATCACAAAAGCATGTATCACTTCTCTTAATTCACTAGGCAATGCAAGAACTGTAAGACTTTAACAGGGGAATGGCACAATGGAGTTTCAGTGCTGGAATCCATAATAACCAATATCCCTAGTGATGCAGCTTAGTATTAAAATAGGTAGGAAACTCCATTCATTAGACATTTTCCATGGGCCCGCTTCTCTGCTAAGCATGTGCCATTTTCCTCTTAAAAAATTTATTTCATAACTGTAAACTTCCAAAGGACGAGTGGCAAATCCCTGTGTGTGCCTTTCTGTCCTGTTCAGCACACATTTACCAGCAGGCTGCGTCACGCACCACAATGGACAGCAATAATCAGGCCTGGTCCCTTCTTTTAGGGGTCTTACACCACAGACAGAGAGAAGGACCCATACACAGCGTCTGCCAGGAATGTATCAGGTCCTGCCCAGCAGGGAGCAATTACTCATTCCTGTATTCTAGATCCACCTTCCTTAGAACAATCCTTCACTGAAGAAAGAGGAGGAAAATGGAATATAAAATTGAATAAAATGGGGCAGAGAGGTCATGAAGAATCTGAGAAACGCTTGTCCGTGCAATGAGGAAATGCTCTCTCATGAGGATTCTGTTTCAGTTCACCAAGGAAAAATAAATTCTCTAAGGGGCGTTTACTCAGATCAAGTTGAAGCCCCTCATCCTGTCTTTGCCTGATCACCCCTCTTCCCCAATCAGGCCCCAAGCTGACTATACCCCTTTCTTTTGATCCTTTTAAACTTTACCACAGCTAAGCCTTCGCCAGTTCATACCAAGCTCCTCTCTCTCTCTCTCTCTCTTTCTCTCTCTCTCTCTTTTTCTCTCTCTCTCTCTCTCTGTCTCTGTCTCTCTGTCTCTCTCTCTCTCTTTCTCTCTCTCTTTCTCTCTCTCTCTCTCTCTGTCTCTCTCTCTCTCTCTCTCTCTCTCACACACACACACACACACACACACACACACACACCAGACTGTTAGAAGCTCCACAGCCAACACTTCCCCATCAAGCTGTACACTCCATGAGGCCAGAGGCTTCGCCCTGCTAATATCATTGCATCCCCAATGCCTGCAACATAATAAGCACTTAATAAATAACTGTCAGTTATAGAATTTTAATTTTTAGATAACTTGACTTTCTCCCCCAAAAGACGGTAAGCTCATAGAGGACTGAAAACGTCTGGCTTCCAGAAAGCGCACCAAAAGTGTTCATTGAATAAACAAACAGCAAACATTAGGCCACAAGGCAGAGCTGTCTAAATTATTCTTCCTTATTATAAAGTTGGGTTTTTTTAATCATAAATTTCCTTCCTTCACAAAGTCTTGCCCTCGTTAGCTTTGCAAATACTGTTGTTTGCATTCAAAAGCCACAATATAATGCCAGACTGAAGAATTCAATAACAACAAAGAAAGGATTACTTATTTCAATAACCTTATCTGTTGAAATTTAACATTCTTTTCCCCCCAGAGAATACACTGCATGATCCCTGGCTCTTAATCCAGCTTGCCTGTGTGATTAGGACTTATCAGAGTAAACAGGCAGAGAGAGGCAGATGGGTATTTCAAATACCATGTAAAACAAAATATCCTTTTACATTTGTAAAATAAATACGATTCCATTGCTCCTATCTCCTGGATACAGTGGCAAGAAGAAAAAACAAAGAAAACAAAGGTAAGAAAAGGACCTGAGATCTCTCGGAATACCTAACAACCTTGGTTCGGCTAGCCATCTGAGCCCTGAGCGCAACCAGGCCTCCAGGTTCCAGACAGAAACCCTTGGTCCTCCTCTCTCCCTGGTGAGCCCTGTGAGGGGGCCTGACAGCAAGCTGCATGCATGTGGTCTGTTGAGCACACAGCTCACAGTGATAACCAAATGCCCTAATGTCTGCCTCCAGTGCATGCCTGTACCATCCCTCAGAATGAAGAGCCAGGAGCTGCTCCCCCTCCACTCCGCACCCCACCTCCTCCACACCAAAATGGCAAGAAGTGAAAAGATATCAAGAGCATCCGTTACTAAAAGATGGATGGGCCCTGACAAATACAATGCATTTACTATGAAAATGGATTAAAGTTATTCCCTCAGTAGTTTTTGTTTTCTGTTATCAAGCCACCCACCACACCATTAACCCCAAGCAAAAATAAAACAAAAGGCAACAAGCGAACAAACAACACAAACAAACTCATAGACACAGACAACAATATGGTGGTTACCAGAGGGGACGGGGTGGGGGAAGGGTGAAGAGGGTAAAAGGTGTCAAATATATGGTGAACGGAAGGAGATAGACTTTGTACACAACTGAGTCTACAAATGTCATACTATAAAGTTGTACACCTGAAAACTTATATATAATGTTATTAGCCAATGTTACCCCAATACATTTAATTATTTTAAAAAAAGAAATCAGAATTGGAGCATTTCCACTAATGGAACATCAGTTGAGTCCATCGTTCCTGATAATGACAGGTCAGTCACTCAATGTCTGAGGGCCTACTATGTGCTAAAGGTCATTATACTTTATCTTCTACTCATCTGTTAGGTATTTCAAGGGCAGGGCCATCTATTCCCAGTTCTAAGCACAGTGCCTATTATACAAGAAGTGAAGAGATGGACAACAAATCCTTGTTGGATGTGCTGACGAAATCGTTCCGGGGTGTTAACGATAAACTGATAAAGGTACCAGTTCCCAATGTTACTTCTCACAAAGGCCACTTAAGGTAGCACACCAAGCCACACAGCGAGGGTCCCATTTACATTTCACTCCAAAAAGAATGAAGGCTGAATACAGGTTTGCCTTTAATGTGTTTTGTTCAATCATTTATTCAACAAATTTTATTGAACGTCTACTTTATGCCAGCCCATAGAGAAGCAACATTAAAAAAGAGAGGCACAGCCTCACGCTCAGTGAGCTTACGGTCTCGCTGAAAGCGCAAGCATTCAGCCAGACATTCCCCAGACACGTTGCAGGGGCTAGCCAAGTAAAACACAGGTGCTCTTGTTCAACTTAGGCAGGAAAACGGAAACAATTGGTCTATGGAAACAATCACTTGTAGGGTAAAAGAGACAGTGACACTGAGGAGCTGCAGAAGTGAGGGACAGCTGTCTGATTCAAAACAATGTGACATTTTATGCAAAGAGGAAGACAGAGGTTGGGAGTGAAAGAGAACAATGATAATAGTAAAGAAAACTGTTCAGAAACTATCAGCAAGGCTCAGCTGAAAGGTTCTGCAGGGAGCGTATGTGTGAGAGTGGTACAAAGGCAGCAGAGCAGTTCTGAGATTTCTACTGTCATAGATAACCCAGTCCCCACATGCACACCCTCTCTTAAGAATATTATGAGATGTTTGAGCAAACACAGGAGTGTAATCTATAAGCACGTATCATTGCGTGTGGAGGGTTTATTAGGTATATGACGCCCTTAGTGGCCTCTAGGAAGCTGGGAACCCTGCATCACTTCCCACCCTGCCTGTTGCCTGTGCCAGGCCAGGGGGAGAAAGAAAGTGACCTCACACAACCTTCGAAGTCTCATTCTCTTTATTATTTGGAGACCCACTCTTCCCCTTACAAGGAGGTCAAAACCACCCAAACGGACATCATCCCAGAGGAGGAATCACTAGGCCATAGTATATGAATATTTTTTAAGCTTTTCATACATTTTTGTCTGTTTCATTTTGACTTTTTATGCTACTAAAAATCTCTGTGGAACAGAATTCAGTGTAACACTTTGAATAAAAATGATTTACTGTGTATATTTAAAAAGCTGCCCTTTCTCAATTTGCTAACACATTTTTAGAAATTAAAGTGGGGTCTCCGTGGCTGTGTCAGTCTTTTTTAAACTTCTAGTTGGTAACTGGAACACTTTAAAAACTGATGTTGGCCAATTTAATGTGATTATTCCTTTAATAAAATCATGACAATAACAACTTTTCCCTAATATTGATTGAAGAGTATTTTAGTCACTTAAACCTTTGTTGAAACAAATACATGCTAACCTCCCCTCAAAAAGAATAATAACCATAGTTTTAGAATTTTTATTGAACTTAAATTGTTTTTTATCATATCTTTATTTTATAAAAACGCTTATTCCTTAAATGAGGAATCATTCATTCAACTATTACAATTACCTGTGTGGTAGACATGCTTCTAATTACTTGGGCCAAAGGGGAAACAAAATTCAGAACCTATCCTCAAGAAGATGACAATCAATAAGAGAACCAGGCATGGAAGCAATTGTATTTAATATGTTAATATATGGAAAGACATTTGTACAAAGAACAAGGAGAACATTGAGAAAGGAACATCTAAGTACCTTTGGGAAACTCAGGAAGGGTTTCATAGAGGAAGTAACTTGAACTAAAACTTGAAGACATAGAGACTGACATGTAGACAGAAAGAATGATCCTTCAGAGGACACTGAAAGTAGTTCAGTAAGGAAAGCACACACAGCGCATGTGTGAGGAGACTGGGCAGGTCATGGAGAGGTTAGCCCACTGTGCTGAGGAGTTTCACTTTCTTTTGGGGATAGCATGAAACCCATGAAGATTTATGAGAAATGAAGAAACCTGGTCTAATTTAGGTTTCCTATAGGAAATGGGGTAGAATAGGATAAGATTATAAAAGAGTAAGTAGTTAGAAAGTGAAAGTCCAGTGAGAGGTTAAACACCCTGAAATAAGAAAATAGTAGTGGGAATCAAAAGAGATGTATAATACAAAAGGTATTAAGGAAATAGAGGATAAGGGATCTTCTATTTTGACTAGATATTGAGAACAAGAGCAGATATAAAAGAAAAAGATAACTCCGAGGTTTCTGGCAAGTAAATTTGTAGTTGTGCCATTCGAGGACCTACGGAATAAAGAGGCTGCAGAATGGGAGGAGGATAGTAAGCTCTGACGGGATACTGTACTGGTCAGCCCAGATTAAGATAAACTATGACAACAGACAATCCCCAAACCTCAGTGACTTAAACAGCCAACACTAAATTCTCTCTCATATTAGTGTCTATTGTGCTTCAGCAGGCCTCCCTTTGGGGTCCAGACTGATGGGGGCCCTACCATCTGGAACACAGCTGTATGCAAATGCAAGTGAACACAGTACCAAAGATTCACACCCTGACAATTACATACTTTGGCCCACAAGTGGCACACATCACTGCTACTCATAATCCATTGGCCAAAAATAGGCATATGATTGTGTCTAACTTCAAGGGGGCAGGCAAGCAGCAGTCTGCTTGGAAGCAGCCCAGAAATAGCCCACAGGTAGTGAACTAGGTATCAGTGGTCAGCAGTAATGTCCACTGAAGACATGTTAGGGCTGAAGTAACTGTAGGACAACAAAAGTGCCATCGACAAGACCATCTTATGTGTAGGCTGCAGCTCGGGGAAAGGTGTCAGGATGGGCGATAAAGACTAAGGAGCAACAAGGCTAAATGTGAAAATACTGGCCCTCCATGCTTCTACATGAAATCGCATCTCAGAGGTTGATCTGCTGTCGTCACAGAGCAGCACAGAGGTGGCCCCACGAGTCTGACACCAGACTCAATATTCTTTCCGTCCCACTGCAGGTGCCCTCGTGGAATATTCTACCTGGACAGAATCTGTTCAAGCAGCTATCATCTGTTCAGGAAATGTGGCATTATCTTGATTGTATCACAAAGTTAAAAACTTTTCCATATTTGCCCATTCTCTCAGAAAGCCAAGGTAAATTTTAGTGGTACTCACTCACATTTGGATAATGCCTTTATTTTTTCAAATAAAGATCTATCCTGCGTGAGGGTTTTACAGTGTGAGGGCTACTTTTCTAAACATATATCACAGTCCTCTGTTTTACATCAGAACTAAAGAAAAACTGAAATTTATACTGTAGAAGCAGTCTGCAAACTTTTTCTGATAAATAAATGGGCATGGCTATATATCAATAAAATTTAATTTATAAAAACAGACGGACAACCATATCTGGCCCATGGGCTGTCGTTTGTCAACCACTTTGCTAAAGGATGAAATCAATTAATAACAATACTACTTTGGGGTATGTTATAAAGAGATTAGCAATTAAATCTCAAGTTGGAAACTAGTGTTGTACAAGATGGAAACGTGGAGATCACAAGAGCAGAGGTGGGTCCTGTTCCTTCCTATTGGCTCCCTGCTCCTGTGGGTGTGGCCCAGTCATGCTTCACTCGGGCAGCCTTTCTTTCCTGTGGCAGCTGCTGAGTCCAGTTCACAATCTTTCTGCAGCCAGCCTCACTGTGCCCTCTTAGAGACCCCTGTCCCAGCCTGCCTCCTCCTCAGGTTCAGGTCCCAGCCTCCTTCCGCTCACCTGTGCTCAGAGACTCCAACATGAACCAGATAAGTACCTCAGTACCAGCTGTCATCTTAGAGATGAGGGTTCAGACCCACAGGACCTCCCCTCCAAGATTCTAAATATTAATAACCCATCACCAGGAGTGGTAAATGCCTCCTGTGGTTGCTTCTTCCATCACACATTAGTGTTCTCTTATTGCCTATTCTTCAATATCAAGTTGATCATTTTCAATATTAAATTCCTTCAGTTAAAATAATCAGTGTAGCTTCTGTCTCCTGACTCAACCCAGATACATACGTAGTTCAGCAATTTCAAAATAACTCAAACCCTCATTTGTGTTTCTTGAGCTCTATGAAGTGGACACACTATTCTGTACTTTACTTAAAATCCATCTGTTGCTCTCAAATCCTACAGCTGCTCCCAGGCCTGCAAGAGTCTCCCCTTCCCCCAATTCCTTTCTACCCTTCGCCTCTCCTCTGGTCTCTTTTTCCTTCCTCCCCAACTCCTTTCCTCCTAATTCTCCATCACAAAACCCCAAGAATCAGTCTGCCAAAAAGGATGAGCCTCCGAGAGTGGCAGAGCCAAGTCTAGAGGACAGGGCACCTGGCTCCTTTCCTCACACCAGGGCTTATAAACTGAAATGGGAAGGCAGGAACACAGGAGACAAGCCACACAGCATAAGAACTCTGGGACACCAATGTTGTCATTGTCAAAGGTGGTGTTACCACTGCATTCAGCCCCAGGGAGAAACGGGGAGCTGTGGGGACTGAAAAGTGTGCCCTATCCAGATGTCAGAGCTTCAGTTTTTCAAAGGAGGGGGAGAAATCAGTATGTTTATGTGAACTCTCCAGGTTTTTAAACACTGGCTCAACTTTCTTTAACACTCTGTGCAAGTTCAATGAAACTTGCCCAATGCTGCCTACATGCCCTGTTAGCTACTACAACTGCCTTATATTAGCCATAAATCCATGAGTATATTTCATTTTCTTGACAAAGATTTGATAATTAAAACTATTTCTTTATTTTTTAATACTTACCTACAGAGCTCTGAATTATAACAGCAAACGAAAAATAGGATTCTTTTCCCTGCCACTTTTCCAAGTTGCCATCAAAATCAAAGAAACGAAGCAAAAAAGAATTGAGAAACAGAAGATACCACTTGATTTAAACCTTCAGAAAATCTGGGATTCAACTTTAAAAATATTAACAGAAGAGAACCGCTCTATAAAGCAGAGATTTTAAAGTCTGTTTTAGAAGAAGGTGGTAGTGTTACATTATTTTTTAAGTAATATTTAAATGTGTTCTAGAGTTCTAAATGACACAAAGAGAGTGGGCCTGGTGTATACATGCCAAAATGGTGACAATGAAATTAGGGTTTGATCCGGTGGTAAATTACCCTCTGCTCATCTCACCAACACCTAAGGCTCTGAAATGGGGGATATGAATAAGCAGACCATTTGGGTATACAGAAGGATACACACCCACCTACCTCCAAAACGCCCCGTGTAAAATTACCCAATCGGTAAGAGAAAGACACACTAGCTCTATAATTACCAGATGTGAACTAAAAATCTCATGCCCTTTGAAAAGCTTAGCTACATTTCCCAGCCACACTTTATCAGACTCAGAGCAAACTCCATAGCAGTATAGTGCTTGCTGCTTGGAATGTCTAATAACACAGACCAACGTGAAATCCACTGGCTGGGAGACAACGCAATGTCAGTAATGCTAGAGTAGGAGGTAAGGCGGGAAAGAAGAGGTTAATTTCTTCTTCCTTATTCCCAAACGCTCCTGTGTGTTGTTACTGCGGCAGGAAAAAAATTACAATTTCCCACAACTGTGCTTTACCTCCAAAGTGCTTATTGTAAACTACAGAAAAAATCAGGCTACCTAAAACCCACAACCTCACTCTCCAGGAGCCAGAAAGGAGTCATAAAGGCCTCTGCAGGTTCATGTGGGTGTCACAAAGGCCAGTCCCTAAAGAGTCCTTGGAGACCTACTATATCTTCAGTCCACTGACTCTTACTTGACACAAAATTCTGACTAGTCTGTTTGATTTCAAAGTTCATAGATCAGACTCAGGAAACTTCAGTATGGAGACAAATCAAAGGCACTTGGAAAAGAAAAGCACATATGTATTATGAAATGCCAGAGCATATGGTGGACACACCAAATGTTGAAGAGAAAGGGAGATGTGTGAAAGAAGTGAAGAGGAATGTATGAGCCCATTGCTCAAAGTGGGCCTCGGAGAGACAATGCTACTTTTTGAAAGACACGAAGAGACTGGAGCAAATAAAAAAGGGTAGGATAGAAACAGGCAGTATACTGGCATCAGTAGGAAAGGAATTGATTTGAAATAGCCCAAAGGGGCAGAAATATCATGATTCTCATAGCTGTCAGAGTAGCAGCTAATGTCCAAGTGGACTTAAGCTCAATGTCAAGGCTCAGTGTCAAGTGTTTCACCTGCTTTCTCTTAGTCAACCCTCTGAGCAACCCTGTGAGGTGGGTTTTATGTCCATTTTACAGATGAACCTATAGAGGCTTAGAGAGTTCAAGCTCAAGGTCATCTGGCTAGGAAAGGGCATAGCCAGAATTAAATTCCAGATCTGCCTAGTTCCAAAGCCTGCCCTAAGTAGGAGAAGTGGGAGAGGCAAAGAGGGAAAGGAAAAGCATGATGTTATTCAATGATGCAAAGTACCACCATGACCCTTGATCTCTGTACTCTGCATCCAGGACAGCTCTGTGAGGGCAGGGCCCATGTCTCACACAGCGTCTGGCACGTGGTCTATGCTCTATCTAATGAATGATTCTTTCCATAGGACAATCCTATAATGTAGGTATTGATATCCCCACTTAACAGTTGAAGAAACAGAGCAATTCTTTAAAGCATTCATTCTAAGAGAAAAAAAAATACAAAAACGAAAAACTCCCAGTGAAAGATAAAACCACAGGTTATTTTGACAGGCCAAATGACTGCCCTTGTCAAACAACTGACAGAATACTGGGAAGCAAAATACGGCAGAACTACTAGGGGATGTAAAATAAGACGTCTTGTACTATTTCTTTTTCTTCACTTCAATATTTGAGATAACATAATTTGCAGTAACATCAGTAAAGAAAACAACTCTCTTTACAACAAAATTTCACTTACAGACCATACCCTTGAAAAGTTCACCAATGGCAATGATGCAAGGCATCATCATTCGAAAGAAAGAAAAAGAGAGAGATTGACAGAGACAGAGACAAAGAGAAAGAAAAGAAAACTAACAACCCAGAAAATGAGGCAGCTCATTACGTGTTCTCCTCCAAATTCTGCAGAATCACACTTAAAGTGACAGATGTGAAGAGGAAGGAGGTTCACACCCAGAAAGGCAGAACTATTTTGGGGAGGTTTGTTAGAGGAGGTGGCAGAGAGCCTGGAGAACTAGTGCACAGATGTAGGTCTGGCACATGCATGCAAGCATTCATTCATTCATTCAGTCAGTCATTCATTCATTCATACATGCATGCAATGAACATTTACCACGCCCCTACAATGAGCTTGGCTCATCAACAGAAGCTGGAGATGCTGTGGGAAACCTGCCTCTTAAGAAGCTCACAATTTACTAGAAATTTTCAGGCGAGTAGTAAGTCAGTTAATACAACCCATGACGGGGTATTAATAGGAACTCAGCCTGGGAGAGGAGAGGTTGAGAAGTCTTCTCAGAAGTGACTTGTCAGTGCTGAAGCGGAGGATAGCCAAAAAAAAAGTGGAAGGAAGGTTGAAGAGTTTATCAGGAATAGGGCTTTGCATGCTATAGCAAGGGTTTTATATTTTATCCTGAAAGAAATGGAAAGCCATTCAATGTTTCACTATCAGGGGGATTACATGCCCAAATTGTCATTAAAAACAATAAAAATCCGGAGGCAGTTTGGATAACAGATTTGAAAGAGGTTTAGACTGGAGGCAAGAAGGTAAGTCAAGAGACTACAGCAACTATTCATGCTACAACTATTGAAACCTAAACTAAGGTAGGGATGGGAGAATGAAAAGTAGGGAAATGAGTCAAGAGACACTTGTGAGAGAGAATCATAGGAATTTGGGACCAATAAGGATAAGGGTTATGAAAAGGAGCCAAGGATGGCTTCAAAGTGTGCGGTTTGGTGGTTGTGAGGTTAGGATGCTGGAAACATTCCCTCAGAAAGGCACACAGAATAAGGTGGGGGGTAGGTAGCAAGTTCAGACTTGGACACGTGGCATTTAAAGTGTCTGCCTGGTGAGAGCTCCTAGTCATCCATATCTCTATATCACACTCACTGTATTAGTTATCAACTGCTACATAACAAGATGAGCACACAATTAGCAGCTTCAAGAAACACCATTTATCTCCTAGTTTCTGTGGGTCAGGAGTCCTGGTATGACTAAGTTGATTCTTCTGCAAAGCGGCAATGAACAGGTCAGCCAGGGCTGGGTTCTCATCTGGCGCTCAACTGGGGAAGATCCATTTCTTAGCTCACGTGATTAGCGGCAGCATGCAGTTCATTGCAGACTGCCAGACTGAAGGCCTCAGCTCCTTACAGGCTGTTGACTGGCGTCACCAGAGGCTCCTTGCCGCATGGCCCTTTCCATATGTAACTGACAAAATGGCCACATTCTTCCTTAAAGCCAGCAAGAATGAGCATCTCCTTGCACTTCAGACATTACAATATTATGTCTCATAATCACGTACTAGCAATCACATACATACCATCATCTTTACTGTATTTTATTGGTTCGAAGCAAGTCACAGATGTCTTCCTCTTATTCAAGGGCAGAGGATCACACCAAGTCATGAATCCATGAGGTAGGAATCATGGAGGCACCTTAGAGTCTATCCACCACACTCAGTCATTTGCTCATCAAAAGTTGGAAACGCCTGGACCTGCTTTCTTACCTCCTGTGGCCCCATGGCCTAAGCAACTAGACACTGAGTGGTATGCAAATATATATATACCGCCCATCCATGCCGCTCAATTCAATCTCTTTCATGAAACCTTCCCAAGGAGGCTCCCTTCATCCCACCTCCCCCATTCTGGTGTCATAGCACTTAAAACGAACGGTTTCTAGAATTTGAGGGTTAAAAAACTGCATACTCCCCAAAAGACATAGTAATACCTACCATTTATTAAATGCTTACTATGTATCAGTCACTATACTGGAAACCATATATGCAACATCTCATGTAATCCTCACAATGATACTGAATTAAGTGCAAATGTTGTTCCTATCTTACAGATGGGAAAATTGAGACATAGACTAAGACACTCACTCGGAGTCAGACGGCTAATTCGGTGGTGGGTACGGGGCGGTCTGGTGCCAGAGCCCACACCCAAAGCCACTCCAGGTACTTCAACATCACCAAGCGCGTTCTGTATCATCTCATGAAGGAGAAAATACAGAAATAGCCAAACGCTACTTTGAGTTCAGTAACAGTTTTACATACATTGGTAGTTTTTTTCCCCACAATAGAATCTACAAATATTTGCAAAACACAGTACATACGTGTGCAAACACAGTGAGGACTGGCAACCATTTACAGAGCCTCACAGGCCTCCCCACATGGCTCCTCTGCTGGGTACCAGCAGCCCCTGCCATGGACTTCTGGTACTTGGGTTATAATCTCAGCCAGGGGTGAGTCTGCTCTCCAGGAGACATCTGGCAATGTCTGGAGACATTTTTGATTGTCATGGCTAGGGAAGGGGTGCTACTGGCATCTAGTAAGTAAAGGCTGGGATGCTGCTAAACCTCTTACAATGCACAGGGCAGCCCGGGCAACAAGGAATTAACCAGCCCAAAGTAGTGTCAATCCCGAGAAACACACGTGTACATCAATATGAAATTCTCTAATTGTTTTATACGTGTTTGTCCTAACACCATCAGAGCAAGGACTTCATGCGTTCCTCATTACCACACCTTTTCCAACCTACACCTAAGTTCCGAACATGGTGGGTGTCCAAGAGATAGTTCGAAATTGAAATTTATTTCAAACATACAGTAGGCTCTACTTGTACAAGAGTTACTTGTGTTTATTCAGTGATTAACCCATCCCCTCCAAATTAAGGGCTTCTCCTTTGAATTTACTGAACGCCAATTTACTTCTAGAATTAATACAGCCCTACCCAGAGCAGACTCTGACACCTTTATCTTTGAATTAGCACACAAATCCTTGGTTTAGAAAAATCAGATAAATGAAACAATATGCAAGATTGAGACAAATAGCGAGACCCAGAAGCATCATCAAATGCCAAGGACTAGAACGTGTTTATTTCCTTATGCAACCACTCCCCCCTTAAACATGTGAAAGCCAAGGACTTGCAAATAGACTAGGTTCTAAAAATGATCCTTTATTTTTAATCACAACCATTGGGAAGGAAGAGAACATTGTTTTAAAGCATGTCAGATGTATTTGCTGAAAGACAAAAGAGTCCCAATGTCTGTTACCACAAGTAGGTATTGTGTATATATTAAGTTGAGAATGTTATAATTCTAGGAAGGAGAAGGAACTATTATTCCATTTTTCAACATATAGAAATCTAAATCTGTACTCCAGACAATGAGTCGAATGACTATCCCAAGAAATTTTCTACCACATACAGAAATGCCTATTGTATATTTCCATGCCTCTGTGACCCAATCTCAGGGTATAGTCTGGTTCCTAGTTCCCTCTCAGATAAACAAAAACAAGTCCATTGAATCCCAAAAATAACCTAAAACCTTTGGGATCACGCACACACTGCTAAGAAGGCTCCAAAATTGCTCTGTCTGCTCGAGTCCTATACTTTCCACGGGGAGCTGACGAATCAGGCTGCACAGGACCATGCAGTCTCTGAAGTTCCTTGGGAGGTCTTGATTACACCCAATTAGTGAGGCTCTACACAGAAGCCCAGTGAGTCAGACAGCCTGGCAATCCAGCAGAGTCAGCAAGGCTGAAAAACCAAGGCCACTAGCTCCCGCTGTTTCCCACCTCTCAAAGAATCAAATCCAAGCTCTTTGTCAAAGACAATGGCCGCTTTGTACAATCAGCCACAAACTATTTTTAATGGGGGTATGAGAGATTCAGAGCAGTGGGGAACCCCCAAATCACTAATAGTCGCATTTGGAATTTTCTGAAGGTGTTCTTTGAAACAACAGATCTAACTTCTCAACTATAATTTTCCTTAGCTAATTTGAACATTTTCCCTGAGCTCCCGGAGCACGTGCCAAACAGCACCAGGAAGCAGCAATACAGGTACGTACCAGGTCCTGGGGTAAAGTGACCTGGGGGTAACGTTTATCTGAGCATTAGCTTGATCCCTACAGGTGTTGGGGGCTCACGTGGGTGGACTGAGCCCTTGGCTAAGATCTGGCTTAGAGTTAGATTGGGCATTAGGTTGGAATCTGTCTGTGCCCCTTCGCTCACACCTGACTCCTCAGCTCAGACCTCAGGCCTACCAGGGTCTAGCCCTCTCTTTATTCATTCCACCTACACTGGCCGAGCATTTACTTTCACAGGTAAGGCCTTCATTCTGACTTTCCCTCCTGTCCTGGTGTCTGTTTACCCAGCTTCTACACATTCTCCACAACCCCTCCTCTAAGAAGCCAGCCCTGCCTGAGCAACTCCACCCAACATGGTCTCATGTTATTCTCTGAACACTGGGCAGCAGGCAGCTGTTTTTCGAGCTCTTGTGATGTTCCAGACATCATGCCCAAATCTTTCTACAACTGGCCTAACTTAATTTTCCTTTGCCAGGTACATATCATTACCCCCCATTTACCTCTGGGAAAACTGAGGCTAAAAGAGGAAAAGTAACTTGCCCCAAATGACACAGCTAGTAAATAGTGGAGCTGGAAATCAAGCCCATGTCTGTCTTGGGCACAAAATCAGGGCTCGGCAAACCTTTCTATAAATGGCCAGATACTAAATATTTTAGGCTTTGCAGGCCACGTTATCCTCATGTATCCTCATAGCCTCTCAACTCTGTCTTCAATTGTAGCTTGAAAGCAGCCACAGACTATACATTTAAAAATGAAAAACAACGGGTCTTAACTCACCAGCAGTATAAAAACAAGTGGCCCGTGGAACTGTAGGAAACACCCCTGTGTAAAATCAGTGGGCTGATTTACACTCTGTGTAAAATCAGTGGGCTAGCAGCCCCTTGGCAACACTCCCCCAGCCCAGAGAGCACAGCTCTAGACGTACCCACTTAACCTGTACAACCAGTAAGAGATTGTTGAAGCCAGACTGTGTCTGTTTCCCGAAGACCTCACAACTCTCCCATAAGGCAGAGGCCATTACTGTTCCCATTTGAGCAGACAAGCTTCAGAAAGTGAAGGAACTCACTGGTTAGGTGTGCGCTGGGGTTTCAGCCCAGGCAGTCTGATTACAGAGCTGCCTTCTGCATCTCCACAGCCTGTATAGGACCAGGCTGATAGAAGCTGGAACCACGACACCTGTTCAGTGCGAGGACACAGAATGGAATCCAAGTCTCTTGGCTGCTCTGCTACCCACGTGTGTCCACAGGAGATATTCACAAGGCCACTGCAGCCTCTGGCCTCCTGACGCAGGTCTCACGTAGAGTACCACCTCTCACCACTTTGACCACGCAGAAAACATTTCCGCTAACTAAAGATCAAGGGTCATTTCAGAAGGCCTGATTTCACGTTCCATTGTTAAACTTGAAAGAGCCATTACATTCAGTGGAATGAATGACCTAAGGGATCAAATACCTCATGTCTCACAATGCAATTTTTAAAATTATAAATAAATATGGCAAGCCCCAAGGAAATCACTTCCCAGAGCCCCTTTCACTTACAGTGCCCCCTCCAGGTGGGCCTGATTCCATTCTCAGACATCAACCTGCCATATAGTAAACCACATTGTCATATAATGTTTCCTCCTCCATAAGACTTCTTCTGCCCTAATTCTGCAAATCATGGATTAATGACAAGCCCCATGCTGGCTGGGCAGACCAAAGGGGAAACAGGTCCTGATTACAAAGTAATAAACCCTTGTTCTCCCCATGGGCTGATATGTCATCCGTGAAGCGAACATGAATTTTAGACACAGAAAACTAGTTTACCGTTGGAATGATCTTGCGTCTCACTAATCACCAAGTTCTTCATCTAGAACATGAGAACAAAAATGACGACGGCACAAGTTCCTGATTGAATGAAACAATATTTCTAAAGCGACTGGACCAAACACTAGCCCTCACCCTCTGCTCTATCCTCTTATGTGAGGATTTGATTTTCAAACTGCATGAAACAAAATTACTGCCATAGTGTCTGTTGTTTTACTTTCCATGCACATTATTTTAAACTTCCAAATAGTTATAAGCATAAGGTAAAAGAGGCACTGTGATACATTTAAATTGGAATTACCGAAAGTGGTCTTCCTAGATTTTTCTTTAGGTCCACAGTAAAGTGTTTTAAATAGTTAGTAGATCAAAAGCGTATTTCAATCTAGCTCACCTACTCAGGGCAGGTAACATATTACAACTATCACCTAATTGACCAGACATACTCAGTTTACAAAAAGCAAATACATCTACACTGTGCAGTAGACACCCACTCAGGCTGGTGGCTTACGCCATAAGAACTAAAGCCAGACATTCCCTGGGTCACATCTCAATGCTGACACTCAGTAACTGCAGATGTGGGCAAGGCCTTAGTCTTTGGAGACTTGGTATCCTCATCTATAATATGAGATGACGGTGCCTGCCCCATGAGCTTGTTCTGAGGTGAAATGGGGAAAATGCATGTAAATGCATATTAAATCCAGGTAAATCCACCTTAAATGTAAAGCATTTAATATGCTGCCTGACTGCTTGTAAGGATTCAATACGTGTACGTTATGATTACTACTGTTTCATTAAGGTTGGCTTACTATCATCACTGAGGAGGTTCTAAAGAATATGCAGTTCTGAAAGAAGAGCTGAAAGAGAATGCTAAGCGATAAAATTTCTGGGAAGGGGGACGGTCTAAGGTGACACTTTGACAAGGATTTCACTCAGTCAGCAGGAGTTTATTTCAACACGTGTGCACTGCCCCTTGAGCTTGTGATGAGGGAGCATGAATTTGCAAAGATGTGCATCTGTACAAATTGCAGCACATTTGCTAAAAACTGCACCACACGCTCATCGTGCCTCGTGTATCTAACCAGGCTACGGAGTCTATCACAGAACAAGTTAAAATTGGATCATCGCTGTCCAAATGAAGGCAGTTTCTCAATTTCCTTTTTGCGTTCTCCACTTCGTGTCACCCTCCCACAAAGGAACCTGCTCATCCATGCCAAGAATATACAACTCAGAAATGAGATCAGGAAAAAATTGAAATGAAAAAAAAAAGACCTCAGAAAATAAGGATATCAGGTAAAGTAATCAAGGAGCGCACCATTTGATTGTTCAATAAATACTGTGAGCTGCCCTGCACCAGGCAGCCTATGAATCGCTGTGTTGTTTTCTCTAATCCTTATAGCCAGCATGCAAAGGCAGTTGATCCTTGAACCACGTGGGGGCTAGGGGCACCAAACCTTGTGCAGTTGAAAATCTGTGCATAACTTTTGACTCCCCAAAAACTTAACTACACTCATCCCTTGTATCCATAAGGGATTGGCTCCAAATCTGCAGCAACGCCTTATATAAAATGGCATAGAACAATGCATACAGTGAGCCCTCCAAAGCCACATATCAAAGATACTGCTTTCAATCTGCGGAGGATTGAATCCGTGGATTGGAAACCCATGGATATGAGGGATACAGAAGCCCAATTGCATATTAATTGAAAAACAATCCACACATAAGTGGATCCACATATTTCAAACCCATGTTGTTCAAGGGTTAACTGTACAATCTTATTTCCATTTCACAGGTCAGGAACTCAAGGCTTATACAGATGAAGTGACTTGTCAAGGCCACACAGCTGGTAAGCAGTGAGCTAGGATTGAACACTACCCTCTCTGGTAACAAAAACTCTTCCTAATTGCCCCTAACTTCTCCAAGCTCTGTGACAGACTAAGGTTGGCTCCTGCCCACAAGGAGCATATAGTCTAATGGGAAGGAAAGACTGAAGCAAGTAATGATGATACAATGTAAAATACGTGCTCTCCGGGGCTAAAAATAATGTGTTATGGGAGCTCCAAGGAGGAAGGGACTTGATCCAGGAGTGAAGAAGCAATGTAAGAGTTAGGGAATTAAAGGATGAATAAGAGTTTGCCAGTCAGAAAAGAAGGAAACGACCATCCAGGCTTGGGGTAAACATGCAAACAGAAGCACAGAGATAGGAAAGATTCTTGTATGTTGGTGGTAGTGAGATAGGAGGTATATGACTGAGCTGTGAGGGAAATGGAAACAGGCTGACAGTGAAACCTCTTGTCAGCCACGCTATCGAGGGTGCAGTAGGTTCTGCAGATAAATTGCAGGCAGACAGAGACCAGCAGGGCAGCTCCTGCACCAGAACAGAGTACAGAAGATGAAGAAGGACAGTGGGGTGAGTTGAAGGACAGGGGGTGCAGATGTTCTGGGAGGCGAGGCCATCAACGGCTGACGTGAAACACATGGAAGAAAAAGATGACGCCTCCTCAAAGGAGGTCCAACGAGGCCAAAACAGCCGACAAGAGAAATGCGAGCATTACAGGATCCTTGATATTTAGGACACAGAATGGAAAACAGAACAAGCTAATAGCATATTTGACTTAGACCAGTAAGAAATAAGGAAAGAACATTTCAAAAGTGAAAGTGATGGAGATTAGCACAACGTCTCCAACAGAAACCAACAGGTAAAAGGTCAGACTCAATAGTCTATGTTTTAGGAAGAACTTCACTAAAAAGAATAAGAAATTGAAAACAACCAAAAACTAAAAACAAACACAGTAAGTTTGGTTGGGCGTTAGACCACGGACCATGGCATACTCACGAGGACATCAAGAAGTGAGCCAGCCCCCGCAGAGCAGAGCTCAGCAGTCCCGCGTGATGGAGATGGTGCGGATTGCCGTAGGGAGGGCCAGGGGTCACGCCCTCAGGGTCGGCTCTCTGCATTTCCCCCTAAGAGATGCACCAGAAACCAAATATGGATGAGAGGTGCAGGACACAACCCAAGACACACAGAGACCTCAAATGACAGCACGACTTCCTTGTTATCCTCAGTACGGCTCCCGTGATGCTAGCTGCAAGTCATGAATGACTCACACTCAAGAATTCAAGGTTCTCCTGAAAAAACTCTGTTTCAGTTACACACACCACTTCTACAGAAAGGAAAGAGGTATATTCCTATTGACGCAGGCAGAACTTTTAAAGTTCAGCCAATCCTCTGTCTGGAAGATTCAGGACAGTTCCCAAGAAGACAAGATAAAGACTAAACACTGTAACTCTTGCCAAAGGAAAGGAAGAACACGAGTTGACCAAAACCAGGGTAAACACAGGAAGAAAGGTCCACAGACCAAGCTGCCAGGAAATCAAGGAGGGATTTTAAATGTTAGAGATGCCAGGTTACTTGGAGACCATCTTGTCCCACTTCCTGCTTTATAGATTAGGAAAATAAAGGCCAAAATAAGGAAGATACTCCAGTCTCATACAGCACTTTGAGAGGGGAGAAATGAAGAGAGGAAACAAACAAACAAACAAACAAAACAGGGCTTCTCCTCCTTCTATTCCAAAACGTTGCTTTTCCCAGGGTTCAGAATGAAAGTCCTCAGGTAAAGCAGCCCACCAATGGGCTCAAAACCCTTATGGGGAATGAAAGAGACACCAGAGATAAACCAGCCACACCCTGGTTCTGAAACACTCTGAATTACTGACTTTGGTGATGGGTGGATGGTCTCACTTCCACTCTCAGAGTAGGCTCCTGTTTTGTGTCTCCAGGGTGCCTCGAATTACTTTTTCTCCTACAAAAATGCAGAAACAATTACAGACGCATCTATTCAGAAGGAACAATTAGCTATTTACATCTGCAAGGGGGTGAGAGTGGGCTCTTCCTGACAGATGCCATCCTCCTCCCACACAACACGTGTCCCATTGGAAGCCTGTACCGGCTGGGAGGAGGTTACTCCTTACGTACTGGGTAGCCTTTCTTGGGGTTTTTGAGTTTTCTAGATGTCTCAAGAATCTGCCCAGCATTTGGCAAACCTGTCTAATAAAGGAAGTCATCTCCTCATACGCTGGTCTCTTTTGGGAGAGGTAAACAGGATGGTTACAATTTGCTTTTAGGACAACCACATACAGAAACAAACAGTAGTCAGTTTATATGGCAGTATAATGAACTTCATTTCTTCGTGATACTTTTATGACATAGAGGTAAATAAAGAATTGCATCTGTGGATGGCAATACATTAAAGAATACAGTAACAAGAGAGGAGGATAGAAAGGACTGTGATGAGAAATAGATTAAATGTGTAATCAAACCTCAGGAATAAACTCCTGAGGAATAAAAATGGCCATAATTTAAAAACTAAAATAGAGTTGCTGAATTTCAATTTGAAGAAGCCATCCACAGCATAAAAAATTAACATGCAATATTTTAACCTTAGAATTTAAGCCCCTGTTTTCAAATCTATTAATCAAGTACTGCTGACTCTGACACCAAACACCACTGGCCATAGAAGAAAAAGAGAAAGCGGGCTTCTCATCCGAAAGAGCTGGAAACGCAAGTTGGTATAAGCAAGGTACATGCCTTAATTAGGGAAGAGAATTTATACAGTGAGAGGCAGAAGTGATTAGGCAGTGACACTGCGACATCACCTGCTTCTTCCTGTCAAAATAAATCCAAAGGTGTCAATTTTCTTTGTGTTGAAAGAATAGTGCAACTACAGAGTATCTTTTGCTTCACTATAAATTGAAAAAGCATTCAATGCAATGCTAAAAATTAAATTGGGCAAAATTACAAATTAGTCTTCCAACCTTTAGTCCGGTATTTCTCAAAATAAAGTCCAGGAACCATCTGCAAAACTCAACCAGGACAAAGGTTTAAAATGCAGGTTCCTTGGCCTCTTCCAAGACCCAGGTGGCAGGACCTCTGAGGTGGAGCCAGGCAATCTGCATTCTTATAGACACCGAGGGCAACTCTAATGTTTACTCAAGTTTGAAGACCAGGGCTTCCAAAATCACGCTGTCCTAGACCTCTTCCACACCTGTGTCAAGATACTGTGTGTCTGAAACAGAAATCTCAGCATGTCATTCTCCTGCTTAAAAAAAGAAAGAAAAAACTTTGCTCTTCCCCCGTTGCCTACAGAACAACTCCAGACTCCTTCGTGTGGTTTATACCCTTCGGCCCACCTCCACTGCCCAGCCCCTGCCCAACCAGGAATATTTTCAAAATATGCTGGTAAGTTAAAAAGTAGGCCACAAAGGAGTATTTACATCTGATATATGCTACAAGAGGATGAAACTTGAAACTGGTATGCAAAGTGAATAGGTCAGACACAAAAGGACAGATATTGCATGATTCCACTTGCATGGACTACATAGAACATGCAAATTCATAGAGACAGAAAGTAGACTGGAGGCCAGTAGACGCTGCGGGGAGGGGGAATGGACACTTATTGCTTAATGGTTACAGAGTTTCTGTTTGGGGTAATGAAAAATGTGGGGAAATAGTAGCAATAGCTGCACAACATTGTAAATATAATTAACACCATTGAATGGTATACTTTAAAATGGTTAAAATAGTAAATTTTATGTTATATATATATTTACTAAGATTTTTTTTAATTAATGTAATATACCAAAAACCATTGAATTTTACACTTTAAATGGGCAAACTGTACTGTACATAAATTATATCTCAATAAGCTGTTTAAAAATGTCTATAAAGTACTAGTGTGGGAGAAAGACAGGGAGGATATACTCTTAAATACTAACAAAGATTAAATCTGAATGGCAAGATTCAGGAGATTCTATTTTCCAAGCTTTTCTACATCTCCCAATTTTTCATAATGAGCTTGTTTTGTATTGCCTCTGTATCCAGAAGAGGAAGAAAAATTGTCATTTTAAAACTGCCAAAAGTTTAAGCGAGGTAAAAATAAGATACAAGCACCAAATGAAATAAGTCAGAGAAAGACAAATACCATATGATCTCACTTATATGTGGAATCTAAAAAACAGAATAAGTAAACAAACAAAACAGAAACAAACTCATTGATACAGAGAACATTTTGATGGTTGCCAGGTGGGAGGAGGGTTGAGGGCGTGGGTGAAAAGGGGGAAGGGATTAAGGTGTACAAATTATAAAATTTGTTGCCAATTATAAAAACAGTCATAAGGATGTAAAGTACAGCACAGAGAACACAGTCATTAATATTCTAATAACTATGCACGGTGTCAGATGGGTATTAGACTTATCGGGGTGATCACTTCGTAAGTTACATAAATGTCTAATCACTATGTTGCTGTACAACTGAAACATATAATATTGTAGGTCAACGGTAATTAAAAAAAATTTTAATTATTAACAAATAATAAAAAGATAGAAGTTATGACCTTCTCCTGTTGGCAGTCAGGGCACCTGGTGATAGAATGCCGGAGAGGGACCCAGGCACCTAGTGAGGACTGCATTCTTCTCCACTGACTGAGCCCCTGGCCACTTCCACGTGTGTATTTACGATGCTGTGTCTTGGTGGCTAAAAGAATTTCATGCAGCCAGGGCCTCTAGGGGAAGACTACCACAGTTCTACCACTCACGGAGTCCCTCTCAGAGCCTCTGTTTCCTCATCTGAGCAATGGGAATAATGATGGAATCTACTGCATAATGTTATCAAGAAAGTGAATGAGATCCTTTACATGAAGAGTTTATAACAATGTCTGACACCCAGTACTTCGGTTAAAAAAAACAATAAACTTTAAAAAAAAATCAGAAGAATGACATTTCATGACATTTCAAAATTACATAATTTTCAAATTCCAGTATCCATAAATAAAGTTTTATTAAAACACAGCCACTCCTATACCTTTACCTAGTATCTATGTCTGCTTTCAAGCAGTTGCAACAAAAACATTCTGGCCCGTAGCGCCTACAATATTTATTATCTGGCCCTTTGCAGAAAATGTTTGCTGACTCCTAGGTGTGTTACCAAGGAGGCTTCTTGTGCCTTGCTGCTCAGAGCTTGTTAAGTCTGTGTCAACACAGTAAGACAGACAGCACTGGGTCTGAACACCAATCTCTGTACACTGAGCTCCTTGGTTGTTTATTCTCCCTTTTGCTATTGTTTGCTATTTGTTTGGAGGAATCAAGCCATTTCTTTTCACCCCTTTCTGCTTTCTTTTGTCCTTCTATTTGTGGTGTGCTACCTAGAAGTGTTGTTTGACATAAAAAGAATCACAAGGTAGAATACGGGCAACAAGCCCTGTAAGCCTGTTGTTTGAGCCAGTCTCACAGATCAGTGATTTTGTGGTTTTCACTGGACCAGAGTCCACTGGGACAAGCTTTTCTTTGAGTCACCAATAAAACCACATAAGGTTCTCCTTCCATCTCCACTTTTTGTCCTGAGAATTTGGTTTTAATACAGAAACAGCATCCCCTCTGGTTTTCCTGCTAGGGGGCCACAGATGGTCACGTCTGTGTTTGAAAGCAGCCAACTGTCAGGTGGAGGGTCTAAACACAAACATCACTTTCAACCACCACCAGCTCTCACGGGGTCATCTCAGTCTTATTCCTCTCCTCCTCCAGGAAAAACTCCTGCTTTTTACATGTACTCTCATTACAATACTAATCCTTGCACCTATCTCGACTAATTTCACCAAGGCCACTTTCAATGGACAATCTAGACAATGTTTGACTTCAACAAAATTGTCTGAGAGATAAGGTGCCTTAGGGGAAAAGGAGGGCAGGGATAAGATTTCTCAGGCCCAAAGGGCAGCACTGTTTATTGGTGGAATTTCCAAACAAAATTCTGATTCAAAAATTGCCTCAAGAGAGTCCAGAAATAAACATACACTTATATGGTCAATTAATCTATAACAAAGGAGGAAAGAATATACAGTGGGATAAATAAAGACAGTCTCCTCAATGGTGTCAAGAAAACTGGACAAATATTACATACAAAAAAAATTTAAACTAGACCACTTTCTTACACCATATATAAAAATAAACTCAAAATGGATTAAAGACTTAAATGTAAGACCTGACACCATAAAACTCTGAGAAGAAAACATAAGCAGTAAACTCTCTGATATTGCTTTTAATAATAATTTTTCTGATATATTTCCTGAGTCAAGGAAATATATCAAAACAATAAACAAATAAAAGAAACAATAAACAAATGGGACTACATCAAACTAAAAAGGTTTTGCACAGCAAAAAAAAACCATCAGCAAAAGGAAAACACATCCTACTAAGTAGGAAAGATATTCATCAATGATACATCTGATAAGGGCTTACTATCCAAAATTATAAAGAACTCATACAACTCAACACCAAAAAAACAAATAAGCCAATTAAAAATGGGCAGAGGACCTGAACAGACACTTCTCCAACGAGGACATAGAGATGGGCAATAGACATATGAAAAGATGTTCAAAGTCACTAATCATCAGGGAAATGCAAATTAAAACCACAAGGGTAAGGGGGATCAAAATATGGTGATGGAAAAAGAACTGACTCTGGGTGGTGAACACACAATGGGATTTATAGATGATGTAATACAGAATTGTACACCTGAAATCTATGTAAATTTACTAACAATTGTCACCCCAATAAATTTAATTAATTTAAAAAAAAAACCCAATGAGATACCACCTCACACCTGTCAGAATGGCTACCGTTAATAAATCAACAAACAGCAAGTGCTGGTGAGGATGTGGAGAAAAGAGAACCCTCGTACACTATTGGTGAGATTGCAAATTGGTGCAGCCACAATGGAAACCAGTGTGTATAGGTTCCTCAAAAAAATAAAAAATAGAACCACCTTAGAACCCAGCAATTCTACTTCTCAAATTTATCTGAAGAAATCCAAAACACTAATTTGAAAAGATATATGCATCCCTATGTTCACTGCAGTATTATTTCCAATAGCCAAGACATGGAAGTAACCTAAGTGTCCATCAATAGATGGCTGGATAAAGAAGAAGTGGTACATATATACAATGGGATATTACTCTGCCATAAAAAGAATGAAATCTTACCACTTGCTATAATATGAATAGACCTAGAGGGTATTACGCGAAGTGAAATAAGCCAGAGAGAGAAAGACAAATACTTTATGAGTTTACTTATATGTGAAACCTAAAAGACAAACAAAAAAAAAAAAACAGAAACAGACTCGTGGATACAGAGAACAAACAGATGGTTGCCAGATGGGAGGGAGATGGAGGGACTGGATAAAAAAAGGCGAAGGGACTAGGAAGTACAAATTGGTAGTTGCAAAATAGTCACAGCGACGTAAAATACAGCAAAGGGAATACAGTCAATAACATGGTAATAACTGTGTGTGGTGTCAGGTGGGTACTGGACTCGTCAGGGGGATCACTCTTAAATTATGTAAATGTCTAACCACTATGCTGCACACCTGAAACTAATAAAATCTTGAGTGTAAACTGTAATTAAAAATAATAATAATAATAAATGAAAAAGCTGCTTCACTAAAAGATTCTTTGGCCAAAGCTAATGAACAATTTAACCGTCTTAAGCAACAACATACTAGACTCATTTCCCAGTAAATCTTCCCGCTCCTTGTTCTCCAGTTGCCTCCCGCTATCCAGCTCTCCCTCTTCCCTTTTATTCTTCTGCACCTCTGTCAACTCCTCTTCCCCTTAGCCAGGCTCCCTACCTTTCCCACTGAATCTCCTAGAACGTTAAAATGTCAGCTGTGTCTAAAGATCCATCTTGCCCCTGAGCCTGTATTCAGGCACCTATAGAATTTAAACCTTGGACCTGAGCTCGATGAAGAGCTACACTTAAGGGTTTTCCTAAATCCAGACAGGACCAGCAACTATTCATCGATGAATTTACAATTCTTTTAAGTGCATATGGCCAGGGTTATCAGACTTTTATCAACTTGCACCCATTTGTTGCAATCCAAATCCTGAAGAGCAAAAGCTAATTGGATTGCCCTAGGAAAGGACCTACAGGATCTCTTTCCTCAATAAACCTGAGGGTAAAAATAAAACAAAATAAAAGGCCTAAAAAGTAGGGCAAAATTTTTCTTAAAGCAATACGTAACTCATTTCCAACAAAAATATTCTGGACCATAATTTAATCATGCTAAGAAAAGATAAAACTATAAAAGATTTTCAGGACAGACTGAAAAATAACTTTAGGGAGGTAAAGAAGGTGCTGATCTAACAGCAGCTCTTTCATCTTGGCCAAAGGTACACCCACTTGTCCTTAGGGCCATGTGGTCCATCACATCAGGGACACTTAGTTATACTCCTATGAATGAATAACGGGAAGGCCCATATGCTTCGGGATTTCAATTCAAATCCTAGATTCTGTTCTGCTGTACACAGACATGGCAAAATGTTGCAAGGGGCTCAGGTACTCAAGGGGCAGGTACACCCAGCCCTATCACCAATAGGTGAAGGCCCCCTTCCGACAACATCTTCCTAAAGAGTATGTCCATGATCTTCAGATTTATCAATTGGAAGAAACATCAGACACAAACTGTTCTTGAACCTTGTCATTACTGACATTATAAGGTTAACAATAAATACAGCAGTGAAACTCCAAGAAATCAGTCCCTGGTTCATGTTTCACAACCAGCAAAGCAGAATTCTGGTTGTAAATTGGACGGCTGCTCCAACATGGGGACCTTGTTCATTGAGGATTCTTAGAGATCCTCTAGAAGCAGCCAATTTTCAGAAGTTGACAGCTGACCCAAGACCATTGGAACAAGCTGATAACTTCAGATAGGGAACAGTTTCCACTCAAGGCATTGGACAAAGACGCCTATCTAACTCCTGTTTTGTTTTTCATCTGCCTCCTTATAATCATGCTTCTCATTTTCTATAGACACCTGATAGTTGTCCATCCATAATAGCCCTTTTTCTCTTTTCTTTCCCCTTCACTATAGTTGTCAGTTCAGAAAATACTCATGCTTAGATTATCCCAAGCAGTAGCCACTACTTGAATCTTACTAACTACTGGATATCCCATCTATCAGTAGAAAAGCATGGTATAGTCCTCTGGGCAATTCCAGTCTCATCAAATGAGACATAGGACATTACAGTCAGTGGCATCTCCACTTACATCTAAAGGATCTTAAACAAATCAATCTGTGACTTTGCTAGTGACCTTCTCTCCCAGAAGAAAAAAAAAAACTAATTATTCCGATCTGTTGTTCACATCCTAGGTAATTTCACATTTGAATTCAACAAATTTCCTAGAGTAGTGGTTAAAATATTTGCCACCTGAAGGAGTCTCTTAGAGATCAAAATATTTGGATCTTAGAGATCCAAATATGTCACCCAGTTAATTTGATGCTTCAGTTCTGATTGTGTGTTATGAACAATTCCTTTTGTCCTGTATGTCCATGACCTACAGGATATTACTTCTTCTGTGGCCAAGATGCCTGATTCTGTTTGCCTCCGACTAATACTTCACGTACTTTAGGAATAATATTCCAAGACCTGTCCATGCACAGACACTCCAGTCTATAAATCACCAAGGACATGAGCTCCAAAATAAGGCCACCCTTGATTATTCAAGCATTCTACCTGGGGAAATGACTGACTCACTGTTTATGCAAACAATCAGAGCAATGTTCCCAGTGATGGGAATCTTACAAATAGAACCATCGGTAAGAAATTAATGACCAGCTCTGGCAGAAGTTATTAATAACACCCTTTCTGCCCTAGATGAATACAGATCAGTCTCAACTCACTGGCACCAGTAGTTATGGACAACGGCACTGCTCTAGATTTCGTGTTGGCCAGTCACAGTGGTGTCTGTGCCATTGCTAATCCTGCTTGTTGTGCTTGGATCAATGAAATGGGAAAGGTAAAATAGGTTAAACATTGCCTTCAGGAAACAATTAGTTGGCTTTCTAAGGTTAATCCTCATGGCCTGTGGAATTCGTTCTTTGGCCTGGGTTGAACAATTGCTGTTCCTGCTTCTGAAATACCTTACAGAGACTATTGATTGTCTTCATTTTTATCATAGTGGTCAAAATGGCTGCCCTGCTAATACAACAATAAAACATTCAAGAAGATCTTGCAATACAGTTGACTAGGGAGACAACTGGATAATCTCTGACAGGCGAAGAACTGGATCTCTAGCCTTTCCTGAATTGATCAACCACCCATAAGCAAAAGAATGGTGAAAAGAGGGCTGAGAGACTGAATATACAAATGGATATGGCCATGACAATAGAACTCTGACCCAAAAACTCTGCTGCAACCAACCTGCAACAGTCAGGATTTGGTCAATGACTGCAAGTTTCCCTTTTTTTTGTCCCTGCTTCTAACTTAGGACCAACCAGAGGAAGCCAAATATTCTCCCCGAAACCAATTATGTCAGATGCATTCCTTCTAGTTAGCCTGTTGTAGACTCCCCGTGCCAATTAAACTATATATAACTGAAGGCTCCTCTTTTTTCACTGTAGAGCCTTCCCACTCTACCAACTGCCTACGAGGTTCTCTATCAAATGCAAGTGATGGTGGCTGCCTTCCTTGTTACAGCAAGCTCTGAATCGCCTGCTATCATTTGGGTGATCTTCATTTATTTCCACATTACATATAACCACACACACACATCCACACAAATAGCAGGACCATGTGCAGACACTAGAAATCACAGCAGGCAGAGAAGGACGGTCACTCTTCAATGAGGTAGCACATTCTCACCTCTACCCACCCACCAAGGGTTCAGGTGCAATTGCTACCCTCTATAAATATGCCCTTCCCAGATAGGCAAACTTGGAGTCCTTGGATAGCCTGACATTCTACCACGGCACCAACTCTGCTCAGAGATGGAGCTTCCTAACCATATGCCATAGCACAGCCAAAAATGGGCTACCAGTGTGCTGAGAAGTCACTGATTCCATCATGCCAGCCAGGCATCTCCAGCCATTGGCAACTTTATCTGCTCACTCCACAGTGGCATGTAAACACTACCATTTTCTGCATATGCTATGGCTTAAGAAAACTGGAAAGGCACTAAGAGTTTCCATGCCACCTGACCTTAGATTTCTTGTGCTGTGCCAGCCGTTGCCCTGGGGAGGAATATGTATGAGCTCATGGCGCTTTGGCAAGATGCCCAAAATAAGACTATGATGCTTTTGATGGGTAAGAGAGTTACCCCCAAAGAAATGAGCTCAAGAGTTCTGTGGCTAGGAGGTGTTCCATGCTTTCCAATTCTGAGAACTGTAAGCGCTACAAGCTGCAGCATGGCTCTAAACAGGTTGGGCCTATAGTATTCTCACATTCCCACTGATAGCAGGACATCTGAATTATATTGATTAGCATTATCAGTATTATTAATATTGCTAAGGCTAGTTATATTGTAACAATATATACTGGGAGGTGCCAAAAAAGTATACACATGACTAGTATTCATCTTTTGTTATCAGTATATATTGAGTATTACAATTTTAATAGTTTTTCCTTTCTTTTTTTGTTAAATTTATTGGGGTGACAATTGTTAGTAAAATTACATAGATTTCAGGTGTACAATTCTGTATTACATCATCTATAAATCCCATTGTGTGTTCACCACCCTGAGTCAGTTCTTCCATCACCATGTTTGATCCCCCAGTTTTTTCCTTTCTTAAAATGTGTATACATTTTTTTGGCACCTTCTGTATCTAACATTCAATAAGCTTTCACTATATTCCAAGCACTATCACCAAGTACTTCACATGGTTTTTTTCTCATTTAATCCTCACAACAGCTTGTTAATACAGGTTCTATTAATGAACCCATTGTACAGATGAGGAAACTGCAGCTAAGAAAATGGGAGCAAAGTCATACAGCAGAGCAGGAGCTAAAACCCAGCTATAATCTGTTGGACTCTATACCCTGTGCTAGTAACCTCTAATTTACAGGGCTACCTAAGTATATCATATATTTGACCATATGATAGCAACTCAGGTATGATAGCTTCATATGAAGAAAAACAAATGTACACAGGGGACAGAAAATTCATCATTACTCAGCAACTGAAAATTAAATTCTTATTTTTATCGTCAGCTGTTCATTAGTTACTTGTATAGCACTTTGATAAATAGGGAATATAAATCCCTTTTGGTATTCCATTTCACTGTGGTTTTAAAATTGACTTTGTGTCAGCAATCGTCTTCCAAATTATTTGAGATAACCACTAAAGTAATTTCATGTATTGTAACAGTCTATATTATGCACCAGACAAGCATTTCATCAGCATTTTCAGTCTAATATTAATGGAAATTTAACTAATATAGTTTAGTTATAATGATCCCACAAAATTACATGGAAGCCAGGCCAATACTAACCAAAAAAAAATCTATATATCATACTGATATTTGTGTTATTTCAGAAAAAGTAGATTCAATAACTTGCTATTTTTATACAGAGTCAATTTCTATAAACTAAAAAGAGGAGGGAATTTGAAAGTCATTTAGCCTGTTCATTCTCCGGATGTATTACTTCCTAAATTCGAGTATAGGGTATGAATAACCTGGGGCATCACCATATCATGAAGGCATACTTGAGACTCAATAGGGAATTAGCTGCAGAACTTTTCAGCTTCCACATTTCACCATCCCCTCCCCTCCCAAATTATGCTGGAAATAGACAACAGCATACTGGTCTAAAGCAAGGTTGGCAAACTTCTGTAAAAGGCCAGATAGCAAATATTTTATGTTTTGTGGGCCATTTGGTCTCTGTCACAACTACTCAACTACTCTGCCATTGCATCACGAAAACTACCAGAGACAGTGCTTAAATGAATGTGTGTGGCTCTGGTAAAACTTTATTTTTAAGTAATTAATTTTGTGTTTTTAAATTTTATTTGTTTTTAATTTATTTTATAAACTTTATTTATGAACATGAAAATTTGTTTTTCATGTGCTCTGAAATATTATTTTTTGATTTTTCTTCAATCATTTTAAAATGAAAATGTATGTTAGCTCGTGGGCTGTATGAAAACAGGAGGTGGAACTGACTTGACCGTTAGTCCGAGTTTGCCGATCCTTGGTCCAAAGCAGAGTTGCCCAGTTTGTTTTGTATAATCACATCCTCAGTCAAGTTCACACCTTGCATACTCTGCTCAGTGCAGAGAGGCCATCCAGTATTTGTTTTCAAACAATAACTACAGCGAATACTAACTAAGTGCTTATTATATGCCAGACCATGCATGAAGTGCTTGGAGGATATCATTTCATTTATTCCTCCCTTTAATCTTAAAGATTGGTTCCATCATTATCTCCATTTTACAGATGAAGAAACAGAGAGAGGTGAAGTAACTTGCCCAAGGTCATGAAAGGTGGAGCTAAGCAATCTAAGTGCACAGGCCCTGCTCTTACTACCCCCATTCCTAAAAAGGCTGATACTCGGCAGGAGGCAAGATAAAAGAATAAAAGTCAACCAGGAAGCTTAATATGAAGAGTAACAAATAGACATCAACAGAGCAAAGGTCACAACCACCAACAAAACAAGAAAAGTTTCTGTTTTTACATTTCTTTTGAAAATGCTAGTCTTGGTTAGCTCTCTTATTTCATGCTGAACTCTGTCAGCTTCAGTGTAACACTTTACCGCTGAGTATGAAAAACTGGAATCTCCCAAAATCTAACTGAGCACTTACTTGTTCAGGGTCCAAGAAGTTTACCTTCCTATTTTACCTTTTTTGGAAAGGATGAGACCAGGCCTCCCTGTATGTTCTTCCTCAGTACCTGCATCAAGAAAGAGGACCCAGGAGGCTCCCAAGGTTACCAGGTCGTATCTGCCCATAACGAGGGAGATTTAGACAGTAATCTCTTACCAAAATCTTTCCCTCTGGGAAAGAGACTCCAAACTCTCTTCCTAAAATGAGGAGGCCAGGACCCTGAAGGCAGGGTCAGGAAGGGGAGAGAGGTGCAGAAAAGGGAGAATGAAGGCAAGGATAAGTGAGTTCTGGGGCCAAAAGGGCTCCCAAAACATGGGACCTGATGGGAAGAGAAGCCAGAATTATGTCTAAGGTCAAGTCCAGGGTCCTGGCTTAGGGTTTGGCAAAGAGGGTAAGTCCAGGAGACCCAGCAGGAGGAAGAACTTGGCAACAAATACGTACTGAACATCACTTTGTGCCACAGATCTAAGCCTTGGGGACAGAGCTGTGAACAAGACAGACATGGTCCCTGCCCTCACTGGGTGCACAGGCTGCAGATGGAAGGCAATCCACTAACGACAACGAGGAAATACTGAATCCTAAGGGCATAGCAGTTGGGAGAGAACCATTAAGGAAGCTGTGATAGGCACCCTTTCGAGTGGTTCCCAGTGACCCCAGCTCCTAGCATGCATGCCCTTGTGGAATGCCCTGCCCTTGAGTGCAAACTGGAATGCCCCTATTGAAGAGAACGTAGCAAAAGGGATGGGCTCACTTCTGAGGTTAGGTTATTAAAGCCTGGGACTTCTGCCTTATTTGTACCCTCTCTTAATGCTGTATTCACTCTGAGGGAAGCCAGCTGCCATGTGTGGACTGCCCTGTGGAGAGGCCCTGAAGCAAGGAACCTTGGACAGCCTCCAGCACCAGCCGGTGAGGAACTGAGGCCCTCTATCCAACACGCCGAAAGGAACTGAATCCTGCCAGCAACCTCATGGAGAAGCGTGGAAGCAGATTCTCCCCACGTCAAGCCTTCAGATGAGATTACAGCCCCAGTTGGCACATCAATGACAACTTGTTAAGACCTGAGCTAGAGAAACCAGCTAAGCTGCTGCCAGATTCCTGACCCACAGAAATTGTGAGAGAATAAATATCATTGTTTGAAGCTACTAAGTTTAGGGGCAATTTATTATGTAACAATAGATAAACTAATACAGATACCAAATCAGGTTGCTCAGAAAATACTCACCTGACTCTTTTTCTCAGAATTTTCTTATTGCCCACAAAAGAAACATGATAGGGTATTCACTGCCAAGGTCCAGAAACCTTGATATAGTAACATTGATACTACGATGGAAACCATCCCTCCCAGTGAGCAAGACTGAGCTGGTTCCAACTATTCCACAGAAAATCTCACTTGCTCCCAGCAAAGAAATGATGTGAAAGAACAAAGTCTCTCTTTTGCCACTGGGCTAGGTGTTAAGAGAAGGGTAGAGTAGGGGGACGGTAGCAGGACCAGAATGGCAAAAAAAGTCCAGTAAATAAAGAAGTTACAATAAACAGGAAGCTGTTTCTAAAATATCATTCAGAAGACAGTAGATAAACGGGCTTCCCCTAGGTTTACTTTTTCAAAGGGAAGAGGCACCTATGATTGTAAGGGCTCTTTAGGGGCCCCCACATTGCCATTTCTTCCCCGGCAAATCCCTCACGAACTGAACTGCAAATTAACTGTTTACTGTCCCGTTTCTCCCATTAGAGTGGCCAGTCTCAGTCACCACTGTGTCCTCAATGTCTAGTATAGCGTCTGATACATGGTAAGAATCTAATATATTTGCCAAATGAGCAAAACATGATGCCACTTCTGTGAGAGGAAATACACATAGAACAAAGAACAGAAAGGAATGCATCGAAACAAACAATGGTGACCACTAAATGGAAGAGAATAATCCTTTTTTGATTTGATAAATTTGTCTGCATTTTCTAGGGCGTCTTTAACGCAGAAAGAAATACCAGAGACTACTATAAGACAGGTTTTCTGGACCCTATGCAGTTTACTCTTACAATTTTATAATCTTGAGATTACTGTCATAGCTTTCTATATTCAAAGACTTATTTATAATAATCATCTCACTTATCAATGTTTCAACCTAACTGAATTCTTAAGCGCCATGTAGAAACTTTCAAATATAAATTAAGAGATCAACACCTGCAGAGCAATATTATACAGAGAGCTGCTACTGATTTTCATCTTTAAATAGAATAAATCACTTCACACCTTAGGCCCCCAAAAAGGTAGCAAATAGGAGAGCATATTGTATTAAAAATAACCACATGAGACTCTTTGGATTGTACAGTACATTAGCTCCAACCAGTCTTTAAAATGCAATGAAGCAGTCAACCTATAAAACAAGGTTACCCCCAAAATACAGTCAATCATGTGGAGATTGTGTGTGTGTGTGTGCGTGTGTGTGTGTGTGTGTGTGTGTGTGTGTGTGTGTAAACTTCACTTTTTTACCACGAATCACTGGACTAGATCACAAAAGCAGCAGAGAACAGCAACTCTCCCAGAAGCTCAATATCTTCTATTTTGGAAACAAAGGCAGCCGCCTGAAACTATTCTCCAGGTGCACTCTAGATTTATACAGATAGAAAGCATTTCTTCCATATAATTCCAAGTTCCAAAGAGAGCTCATTATCATCCACATGTCCCCAGTTTAGAACTTCACCAGCTGAATTGCGCTCAGAGACAGGCTGCCATTCATCTATTAGTCACGACTATACCCAGAGTGTCACAGGAACAGGAAGGCACTCTGATTCTGGCAGACACACCTCCATTCGAGAAGCCTCGCCTCTTAGGCCTGCCCTGAACAGCCCAATGGAAATATAAGGCAAGCTATACATGTAATTTTATACTTTCTAGTAGCCACGCTTTTAAAAATATAAAAACAAACAGGTGAAATTAATTTCAATAATATATTTCATTTAACCCAATATATAAAAACAGTATCATTTCAACATATAATATTAAAAATTGCTGAGACACTTTACAGTCCTTTTTTTTTTCTTTTTGCACTCAGTCTTTTAGGTTCCCGTGTATGTCACACATAAAGGACATTTCAATTCAGACAGCCCGCATTTCAAATGCTAAGTAGTCGCTAAGTGGCTCCAGGCTACTGTGTTGTACTGGAGAAGCACATGATTCTGCACTTCTCATACCTGATTACTCCGTCAAGACGTTTCTGTACTCTTTATTACTTATCAAGATAGCTCACTTATTAATTTAAACTGAAGCTCAACCAGAGAGATGAAAAAGCAAAATAAGCCGGTGCACCATCTATTTACTCATGAAATAATATTCGAGATCTGACAATTAAGTTCAAGAACTTGTTGCAAAGATGTTGTTAACCCTTTTTGATATCAGAGGGATTATTCACTATGAATTTGTACCAACTGGACAAACAGTTAATCAAGTTTACTGTGTGGAAGTGCTGAAAAGGCTGTGTGAAAAAGTTAGACGAAAATGAGCTGACCTTTTCGCCAACAATTCGTGGCTCTTGCATCACGACAATGCACCAGCTCACACGGCACTGTCTGTGAGGGAGTTTTTAGCCAGTAAACAAATCACTGTACTGGAACACCCTCCCTACTCCCCTGATCTGTTTCCTAATGACTTCTTTCTTTACCTGAAGATAAAGGAAATATTGAAAGGAAGACATTTTGATGACATTCAGGACACCAAGGGGAATATGACGACAGCTCTGATGGCCATTCCAGAAAAGAGTTCCAAAATTGCTTTGAGGGGTGAACTAGGCTTTGTTGTCGGTGCACAGCTTCCCAAGGGGAGTACTTCGAAGGTGACCATAGTGATATTCAGCAATGAGGCATGTAGCACTTTTTCTATGATGAGTTCGTGAACTTAATTGTCCAACCGCATATACTGAGCACTTTCTTTGTGCCAGGCACTGCATCAGAGCTTTCAATAGCTCATTTCCTTTAATGCTCACAACAACCTTATGAGAAGATACAACATAATCCCCACTTTGCAGATGAGAAAACTGAGGCACAGAAAATTAATCTGCCTAATGCACACTTTCAGCAGGTGGTGGTGCTTAGATTTCAGTCCAAGTAGGCTCACTCTAGAACATGCACTCTCACCCACCATACTTGACAAAGGACGGGAGATAAATGGTTAAGAAATCTTATTGTGATGTGAGTGTGTGAATCAGAAAAAAAAATTCAGGGGAGTATTTGGAAAGGCTGAGACAGAAAGCTAGGCTTATGATACAGAGATAAATTCACCTACAAGGTAAGGAATGGAAAAAGAGCAAGAAACATGTTCAAGGGAAGAAAAAGAATTGGCGACCAACTGAAAATTTTTGTGTCAACGACAGATGACACTAATGACAAGAATGACATGAACATGATGATAAGAACTAAGATTTCTGAAGCCTGTGCTCTGGGCCAGGCATTCTGCTAAAGTCAGGGTTTCTCAACCCCAGTGCTACTGACATTTGGGGTCAAATAATGGCTGTGGGACTTGTCCTGCACGTCATAGGACATTTAGCAGCGTCCCCGGCCTCTACCCACTAGATGACAGTAACAGCCCGCTACCCCTACCAGGTGTATCAATCAAAAAAAATGTTTGTAGACATTGCCGCATGTCCCCCTGGGAGTCAAAACGTCCCCCAGTGGAGAACACCTATACTAAGTGTTTCACATACATTATCTCATACACTCTTCACAGCAGCCCTACGAGGAAGTCACACCATTGCCCTCACTTTACAAATAAGAAAACTGAAAGTCTGGTTGAGCAGGTACGTAACCCTAGGTCAGTTAGGACTGAAATCCAGGGTTATCTGATTCTAAAGCATAGTTTTATTTCTGGTCAATACAAGGTCCCCTTTCGTCTTTGGTTCATGCACAGATTTGCATGCCTCCCCGCTACCTCTTCTGATCCCAGACAGGAATAGAAACAAAACTTCCATTACAGAGAGCATTGCTGAGAAGTTCTCCAGCCACCACCACCTTTAGCTCTCCATTTTGTCTTGCGCCCTTTTAGTTCTATTTGTACCATGTTTTCATGGATAATCACCTTTCAGGAAATTGGTATGGTATGAATGAACAAATAAATGTTTAAAGCCTGAATACATACTTATAGAGAGTGCGTCCTCGTGTGCTGAATACATACTTATAGAGAGTGTGTCCTCGTGTGCTTAATAAAACGTCTAATTAACTGCAATTAAAAGCCACAAGTATGTTTTATAAAGAAAATTACTCTACCAGCTTATCAAAGTGAGATGTGACTAAAAATATAAACTTCATAAATGGAGCTAAAGTTCAAACTGCTACAAGTTGTAAATTTGTTCTTGAAATATTAAACACATAGGAAACAGAAGCTAATTATTTTGTTCTATTTCAGGATGCGAAAATTACTTATAATCTGCCTGTTAAACAATTCAAAATTATTTTAAATGATAATTGACTATCAAACTAGGCCAATTTACACCTGCAATCCCTCCGAAACTACCCAGAAACTGGGAGAACAGCAGAAGAAAAGAAAAACACTTCCATGTGTGTCCATTTATTTCTGTTTCTTAACCATCAGACCTAAGCCTGAAAAAAGAAAAATCAGAAAAGCTTAACAAAACACAATTGATTAATAAGGAAGTAGGTTTCAATCTGAAAGTATTGCATTATTTAATTTGTCTATGCCAAGGAAAATTCCATGACTCTCACTTAAAACAAGCCATTATTCCAATGTTGCTCTCGTATACTAAAAAAAAAACATTTTAAGGAAAAAATGGGAATCCCTTCTAACCACCTCATCATCAATATTTTTAAAGAATTATATGATTTGTTTAATGCCTTTTACCCCATCCCAATGAAGGAAAGAGCATTTGTATTCATACTACTTTTTTTAATGTGTTGATCAATTGTAGAAATAGCAGATTCTTCTTAGTGTCTAGAAGGGCTGCACTGGACGGGAGAAAGAAGAGGAGGGCGGAGGAGGGGAAGAGAGGGGAAAACATGAAAGGTGGAGAAATTAAAAGAAAGAAAAAGAAGGAAACAAAGAAAAGAAAAAACTGCCAAAGTGATGTCTCTAATGGCTTGTGCAAGATTCTGATCTCCCCAAGGCTCTATATAAACTCTCAAAATTCCTTCACTGTGCATTTTGGAATCCAGGGTCCTCAAGAGCAAAGAACATCTACATTCTCAACTTCTTCAAGGGAGATAATTCCCCTTTCCTGACTTAATCCATTCACCATGGCATCTCCTTAGCAAAGACTTCATACCTTCTCCTACGAAGTTACAACAACAACTTCCCCCATCCTCACTTTCAGCTGATGGCCTTCCTACCCATTTCACCCAGAAAACGGAAGCTGGAGAGAGAACTTACTTAACCTACCATCACCTCAATAACACACGAACTTGCATGTGTGCCCAGAGAGTCTGCCATCTCTCCTGTAACACTGGATGCCCTGTCCATACAAGGACAGACAATTAAGTTCGCGAACTCGTCCAAGAAAAACTGCTACCTACCTCACTGCTGAATATCACCAGGGTCACCTTCGAAGTACTCCCCTTGGGAAGCTGTGCACCGACAACAAAGCCTAGTTCACCCCTCAAAGAATTTTGGAACTCTTTTCTGGAATGGCCATCAGAGCTATCGTCGTATTCCCCTTGATATTCTGAATGTCACCAAAATATCTTCCTTTCAATATTTCCTTTATCTTCAGGTAAAAAAAGAAGTCACTGAGGGCCAGATCAGCTGAGTAGGGAGGGTGTTCCAATGCAGTTATTTATTTACTGGCTAAAAACTCCCTCACAGACAGTGCCGTGTGAGCTGGTGCATTGTCGTGATGCAAGAGCCATGACTGGGTGGTGAAAAGTTCAGGTTGTTCTCAACTAACTTTTCACGCTGCCTTTTCAGCACTTCCAAATAGTAAACTTGGCTAACTGTTTATCCAGTTGGTACAAATTCATAATGAGTAATCCCTCTGATATCAAAAAAAGATTAGCAACATCATTGCAATAAGTTTGAGAACGTGCCACACCTCATATGTCTATCTATGGCAGCCCCTCCTATTGTGTACAAAACCCTCTCTCCACTCAAAGACACTACTCTAGCATTGCCCTCTGCACTACATCACATCACACCTATTAGCAAACATATTCTCACATCTCTTATCTCAGAAACACCCTCTCTTGACCCCTATATCTTCCTTCACCTACTGTCCCATTTCTCTCCAGTCTCCTTTTCAGCAAAACTCCTTGAGCAAGTTTTCTAGGCTATGATTTCCAGTTAGAATCAAGCTTCCCCTTTGCCCCCATCATTTTCCCAAAAGAGTTCTTAGCCATATTGAGGTCATCAGTGACACTGATAAATCCAACCGTCAATTTTAGCTGATCTATCTGAAACATCTGAAACAATTGATCATGCCCTGCCTGTGAATACTTTTCTTCACTTGACTTCAAGGATACTACACCCTCTTGCTTCATTCTACCTCATCTACTTGACCTCTTAATGTTGGGATATTTTAGATGGTCCTTGACCACCCTCTCTTCTCTATTTATACTATATACTTTATATGATACTCACTCTCTTGGCGATCTGATCCAGATTTCTGCTGAGCAGTACAAATTTATATCTTTACTCTGCATGTTTTGCCCTTGAATTCCAAACTTGCAGAGCCAACTGAGTAGTCATCTCCACTTGGATGTCTAGTAGACATCCCAAGCTTCAGATGGCCAAAACCAAATTCCTAGTTTTACCTTTCAAACCTTCTCCCCTAAAACATTCCCCTCAGTAAATGACAATTCCATCCTACTGACTGCGTAAGCCCCAAACTTTGAATCATTCTCAATTCTTTTTCTCTCCCATTTCCCATCCAATCTATTGATAAATCCACTCAGTTTTATAATCAAATGTATCCAGAATCTGACCACTTCCCACCACATCACTGCTACCATTCTGGTCCAAGTTACCAACCTCTCTCACCCAGACTAGAGCATTTGCCTCCAGGCTTCCTGTTTCTACCATTGCCCTCCTATGGTTTATTCTCAACACAACAGCCAGAAAAATTCTGTTAAAGCATCCCATCACTCTCCTGTTCAAAAAAATCCCTCCGATAGAACTCCATACAGAGCAAAATCCAAGTCTCTGAAATGGACAACAAAGCCCTCCATGATCTGAAATCTTTCGCTCTACTCCTGTTTTATTCTTCTCATGCCACTAATCTCCATCTCACATCCCATATATTCTTCTTTGGTGGTGGTGGTGGTGGTGGTGGTGGTGGTGGTGGTGGTGGTGTGGTTATTGTCTGGCTGCTCCACTAGCATGTGAGTTCCAAGAAGGCAGGATTTTTGGTTTTGTTCATTTTATATTCCCAACATCTACAACACTAGCTGGCACATAGTGGAGACTCAACAAAGTATGTTGAATGAATGGAGCTGTGAGAACAAGAAAAGCACCAAATCACGTCTAAGGACTTGAAAGTTAATCTCATCTCTGTCATGTACCTTGTTTCTTTTTTATTGTGATAAAACATATAATATAGAATTTGCCATTTTCAGTGTACAGTCAATGGCATTCAGTATGTTCACATTATTGTACAACCATCACCGCCATCCATCTCCAGAACTTTTTTTTATCTTCCCATACTGAAACTCCTTGCCCCATTTATTAAATTCAAGAACAATTCCCCATTCCTCCATCCCTCCAGCCCCTGGCAACCACCATTCTACTTTCTGTTTCCATGATTTTGACTACTCTAGATATAAATGGAATCACGCAGTATTAGTCCTTTTGTGACTGGCGTGTTTCTCTTAGTATGTCTTCAAGGTTTATTCATGTACAATCTGTCAGAATTTCTTTCCTTTTTAAGGCTAAATAATACTCAACTGTATGTATACACATTTTATTTATCCATTCATCTGTCAATGGACAATGGGATTGCTTCCACATTTTGGCTATTATGATAATGCTGTTATGAACATGAATGTACAAATATTTGTTTGAGTCCCTCCTTTCAATTCTTTAGGGTATATATCCAGAAGTGGAATTGCTGGATCACATGGTGATTCTATTTTTAATTTTTTTGAGGCATTACCATACTGTTTTTTATAGCAGTTATATCATTTTACATTCTTTCAAGCAATACACAAGAATTCTAATTTCTCCATATACTGCTTATTTTCAGGGTATTTTTCTTTTTCATAAAAAAACAGCCATTCTAATGGGTGTGAGGTGGTATTGATAGAGTTTTGATTTGCATTTCCTAGTGATTAGTGGTGTTTAGCAACTTTTCATGTGCTTAATGGCCACATGTATAATATTTATTCAAGTCCTCTGCCCATTTTTTAATCAAGTTGCTTGGTTTTCTGTTGTTGAGTTGCAGACTTCTTTAGCTATTCTGGATAGTATCCCTTATCAGATTTGCAATTTTCTCCCATTCCATGGTTGCTTTTTCACTCTCTTGATAGTGTCCTTTGATGTACAGAAGTTTTTAATTTTGATGTAGTTCAATAGACCTATTTTTTTCTTTAGTTGCCTAGGCTTTCGGTGTCCTACTCAAGAAACTACTGCCAAATCCAATGTCATCAAGATTTTCCCCTATGCCTATGTTTTAGGTGTTTTATAGTTTTAGCTCTTAAGTCTTTGATCCATCTTGAGTTAATTTTTTATATGGTGTAAGGTAAGGGTCCAATTTCATTCTTTTGCATATGGATGTCCAGTTTTCCCAGCACCGTTGGTTGTAAGACTTTCCTTTCCCCCATTAATGGTTTTAGCACCCTTGCAAAAAACTATTTGCCCATATATGTGAGGGTTTATTTCTGGACTGTCCCTTGTTTCTCCTGACCTCTCCAACTTCAATTCCAAAAAATGTAAAATGAACAGATTCTACTAGTCGGGATGGCAGATATGTGTCGCACATGCTTCAACTCCCCAAGTCACGCCCAGGACAGACATCAGTAACCAGTCACAGCACTCTATTCCATTAAAGCTCAGTTACATTACCAGTCTCCTTCTTGACAAGAAAGTCTAGGCATCCCCTAACAAGCAGTCAGAGTTGGCACACGAGCTAAAACTTGAGGCCATCTGGCTAGAACATATCTAAGGTCCTTATCAACTATATAGTTATATGCAAAATACAGCTAACTGCAAAATACAGCTAAAGTCCTTCTACATGACTTTAAGGCCACCCAGCATAAGCAAAGAATGATTTCCCCAGCTATCACATGTATCTAAGGGCACCATATTTGAGCAACCAGTGGATAAAAAAATCAATGTAATGTGTATTTCATAAAGGCTTTACAGGTGCCATGAGCAATTCATTTCCATAATGTTGAAATCTCCACATGGCTATTTCAAGTATGTTTGAACACGTCTTCCACTGATGGGAAACGCACTACTTTCAGAGGAACCCAATTCTACTTTTTTCAAAGCTTTGGCTGTTAGGAAAATCCATATACATACACAATCTTTTAAAATGGTTTGCTTTCTTCAGCTATGTTGATTACATGCATTTGTGTCCCTTTAAGGGGAATTTGTAAAGGTTGCGAGGCTGGTAATCTACCTACCATGAATGAGATTGCTATAAAAGAAATAAGAACTTTATTTGCAGCTAAATGGCCTGAGCTGCAAATCAGATACAGTATGAAAAAACTTGCTTCCCGGGACATCCACTGTAAACTTGGATCTCTCCAGAACAGAAACCATAATGAACCAGAATGATAGATACATGGCCTCAAAGTTGTCTCAGTTTGGGGCAAGCAAAGAGAGAATGGAAAAGATTGTTTATTATAAATAAACAGAAGACTCAAAACTACCTCTCAAGAGTGCACATAGCTCCGTAAAAATTAGAGATCCAGTGGAGATGATTAGGAAAACACTTAAACAAAGACTTATATCTATACCTTGAAGTTGCAGATCACGTGGTAGAGGAGTTACTAAATGTGAAAAATCAACAGAGACTCAAAACTCAGTAACAGCAAAAAAAAGATGTCAACTTTAGAATATCCTAGATTAAATTAAACATTAATAAAAACAGTTATATCAGACTGAAATACCACAAACTTCCTAGATTTCATTGACTCTTTTTCCTGATACAATGTTTATAGAGATCAGCTCTGATTACATTTTTCTCTTAGTTTATTTTGATAGAAAGAACTGGATCATGCAATTATCCCCAGAGCTTCCCAACCCGGGAAATCATCCAAAATTCTGGAGAGCTTTTAAAAATAAAGAGTCCACCCTAGACCCTCTAAATCATAATCTCTACAGTTGGGAATTATTACCTGTTTTTTCTAGTTATTTTTTTTAAATTTCCCCGAGGTGATTCTGATAAATGGCGTTTGGCACCTCTTGGCCCAGACCCCTATCTCTACTGGTTTTCCATGCTAGAGATACAGCATTAGTAATCGGCTCTGCCAATGGTCAGGACACCACTGTCATTGCGAGACAACTACTGTTTTTAAAGATGTTGAATTGCTAGACCACATAGAAACATGGAGAAATACATACAATATAAAGCTAATTATAAAGTAAATGCTAAATACAACACTGTCTATAGTTTAAGATTTTGGCCAAGTAAAACAATAGGTACAACAGAAGCGCTTTCATTCAACAGGAACAGCATATAAAAGGTGGTGCAGCCACTATGTAAATCAGTATGGAGATATCTCAAAAAACTGGAAATGGAATTATCTTAACACCCAGCAATTCCACTCCTAGGTATCTATCCAGAGAAAATCCAAAACACTAATTCAAAAAAATTTATGCACCCCATGTTTACTGCAGCACTATTCACAATAGCCAAGACATTGAGACAACTGAAATGCTCATCAGAAGACGACTGGATCAAGAAACTGTGGTACATTTATACAATGGAGTATTACGCAGCCATAAAGAAGAATGAAATCTCACCATTTGCAATAATATGGATGGACCTAGAGAACATTATGCTAAGTGAAATAAGTGACATGGAGAAAGACAAATACCATATGATCTCACTTATATGTGGGATCTAAAGAACAGAGTAAACGAACAAACTAATCAGAAACAGTCTCAGAGATATACAGGAAAAACTGAGGGCTGTTAGGTAGGAGGGGCATGGGGATGAGGGAGAAGGTGAGAGGATTAGAAAGCACAATCGATAACCACAAGATTGCCACCAGGATACGAAAGTCAGTTTGGGGAGTATAATCAATAATGTTGTAAAGATTTTGTAGGGTATCCAATAAACACTTGTTTTATTAGGGAGACCACTTCAGGGATGATGTAGATGCCTGATCACTATGCTGTGCACCTGAAGCTGAAGCGGAACAATCATGAATGTCAACTACATATGTATCTATTCACAAGAAATGGAGCACAGCATAAGGAATAGAGACAGTAAAAATGTAATGACTGTATGAGATATCAGAAGGGTAGTGGATTGGGGGAGGGAGGTTATCACTTTGTGAGGGGTATAAATGTCTAATTATTACATCGTTTTGTACAGCTGAAACTAATTTTTTTTTAAAATGGTTATAACTGAGTCCGAAGCCTTTTGTTGATAGCAAGGAGTTGCGTAGAACCACCTGTGAAACATTCAGATGGTTTCCAAGTGTTCTTCTGTCATACATATCCCTTAGACAAAGAAAAGATCTGCCATAAATATCCTCCCCTCATTATACCATCTCCACTTCAATTCAATACCAACAGAAATCCAAATGCAGTGATCACAACCAACAGGTCTTTGCTTTTCTGCACAAAATAAGAAGGCTGGAGTTGGGTAGTTTCTGGCATCAATCGTGCCACTTAATGATGCCATCCAAGACCAGGATTCTTTCAATCTTTCTTCATTCTTCATATTTGTATCACCACAGCAAAACGGCCACTTCGGTTCCAAGCATCATGTCCATGTTCAAAGCAAAAAGAGGGGAAATCGGGGAAGCATCAGTTTTCCCAGAAGCCAACCTCCAGCCATTTCCTCTCATGTTTCAGTAGTCCATGGGTTACATGACACATGACCACCCCTAACTACAAGGGTGACTGGGAAATTGAAAATCTATCAGAGGAAATGGGATTCTCTTGACCAGTTTATATCAATATGGTTCATCTTCTGGGCCTGGATATATTGCTGATCAAAATAAAATCAGTTTCTATTATAAAGAAAGAAAGTGAGTAACAGTTGTTGGGTAGTAATAGTACCTACCAAAACTTTCCTGCCTCGATTTATAAATAAATCTCACCATAACAAGAGACATGGTTTGCTTAATTTAATCCCATAATTTTTGAAGAATTATAATGGGCCAGCCATTATGTTTGTCACATCAGGGGCTAGAGCTGGGTCAGACAATAGCTCTGTCTGCAAGTTACCCAAATGGGACTTACAGTCAAGCAAAAGAGATAAGGTTTGACTACAGACAATCAGAATTGAGGCATGTTAAAGTGTACAAGTATATACTATTAAAAAGATACCAAAAATATGAAATAGCATCTATAGGAATGTCACTAATCAATAAGAATTTAATATTTATATGAAAATTAAAGTATGTTCAAATTGTACCTAAATTATAAATAGGATATAGACATTAACGAATGTCAAATCAAAAATGCAAAAATGGTATGAATTTAAATCCTTTACAATTACTGTGAAAGCATTTAACAATTTGTTATTATTACTGTGGAGCACCATATACACATACAAAATCTGTTATGAAAGTCAACAGTTTGACCTTCGTCTAATTTTGCCTAAGCCTCAAGGAGTCACATCACACTGTGGGTGTTCTTGGTTTCTCTTTAACCTGTGTGATGTAAAGTGATTTTTAAAATCCTCTAAAATGATCATGCCCATAAAATGGGCAGTGGACCATACTAAAGAGTACCTCCCTACTGTTCCTCCTCTGTTTATGTGATTAGTCAGAGTCTGCCATTTTATGTCTGTGAAACCTGGGATTAGGTCAGGCAGGTGTGGGATTATATTCTTTCGCCGTTTTTTGTTTTCCTTTTTGTTTCACCATAACACCATTGCTTCTGCTAATGCATACACGCCATCAAGAATGACAAGATTTTATAACCCTCACCACATGAGCTGAGGAGAAGCTAATCAAATTCCATTTCAGAGAAGAACATTATTGCCCTTCTATCACCTCTTTCTTTTCCAAAAGTGTCCTTGCAAAAAGTATATGACCCAGCCATTAATGCTACAGAGACATTATTGAATAAAGGGACAGAGCAAGTCCCACATTTCGTCTCTTGCTCTCATTTTCAACAAAGACTCTTTGTCTATGATTGAAAATTCGTTGAGTGTGTAGTGAAAGCTGGAATTAACAGAGGAACATCTTCTTATACATTTGCAGGCAGACATGATCCTCACAGACGATTCCTCTTTTTATCTTCAATTCTATGCCTCCCCATGATCACTCCTTTCCTTTGAGTAAGATTTTCCAATGTGATATTTACTTATTCATATCCCAAAATCATCATTTTCATAATAAATATTTGTGGAGCAAATACTATGGACTAAGAACTATGCTCAGCCCTGAGCATACAATGGTATCCAAGAGAATCCACAGACCCTACCCTCATGGAGCTTAAAGTCTAGAATTTCCATGGCTATTTCAAACGACACCTCCTTTAGAAGGCTGTTCATGATTCCTTCCATATTCTACATGTTCACAGTACTCTATCCAAACTGTACTTTTAGTCTATATCATTTTCTACTTTGTATGGCAACTGTGTACATACCTCATCTCTCCTATCTCTCCATAAAAAGCCTAAGCCTTCATTTTTGAACCCAAAAGCACCTCACCCAATACTTTGGTTATAGGTGGCACCCCCCCAAAAAAAATTAGAAACAATAAAAACCACAACAGAGAAGAAATGTGTCAACCTTAAAATCAGCACTAATTACATTTCCAGAGTCTAAAGAGATATTACAGATAGGAAGAGAACTTTATGAAAATCATGGCGCAGTAGAACATTCATAGTCTTAGAAGACAAAGAGTACAAAAATTACAGTGCACAAATTATACAACACTTTTTGTAAGGATGAACAAGAAATTGCTCACTTTCTAGTCTAAATAAATGGGGGAAAGCAAAAAATATAAGCCAGTTAAGTGATAGCTGTTAGGTGGAAAGTATTGGTCACAGGGGAAAACTATTACATGAGAGGAGGAAAATATATCAAGGCATTCAGTTAACAAAGACAGGAGAAACCCTGCTGATCTGCCAGACCTTGAGGGCAGAGCCATCCTTCATGGAAAAAGAGAGCAAAATGCAGAGAAAAAGCAGGTCTCACTGTGGAATAATCTGTATCTTTTGAAGCACAAGAGAAAAACACACAGAAGGAAGTTGACCAAGCAGTGTTGGTGGTCTCCAGAGCTACATACATAATATTCCGTCACGCTGACAGGGGCACCCTAGTTCATGACTGTAGCAGGAGAATGAGAAAATCCACCTCCAAATGAAATGAAACATCCCACCTAAGATGGCAGGTGAGACACACACGTGATCTTGTTAGTGCCACCTCGCGGTTTGGTGCCACAGAAAGCATGATGTCCCAAAAAGTAAGTCAAGCCAGCGTTCTCAAGGGAGTTGGCCTGTTGCTTATTCAGGTGACTTTTGCTAGTGTCAGCAGAGGTAACAAATCATGTCATTGTCAGGTCATATTATCTCACACCAGCTATCCTTTGATTCTGCTACTTGGAAGGAAATCCCAGAAATCAGGAAGCCCAAGCTGAAAACCCATAAATGTTATTCTCCCGGTTAAAAAAAAAAAAAAAATGGTTCAGAGCATTCAGAAACCTGCAGGAATCTGTCATTCCCTGACCTAGGAGGGCTAAACTCATCCAGACGGGGGAAAGGGGGCCAAGAAAAGGAAGTTAACAACAACAGCTCTAAAAATCCAACTTCACAAAGGTTGTTAAATGTTGATGGTTAAATCTGCAACTTATTCTGAAAAGTAGCCTAAAATAAGGCTGAAATTTTTACAATAAAAAATCATCTCAGTTAATAATTCCTTTTTCCATTCCAAACCAGTGACAATCAAGAAAATAAATGACCATGTTGAATTCAGGAATGGAATAAAATGTTCTTATAATGAAAAAAAATAATCCTTTTCTCAAAACCTCTCTCAACAGGATAAAATGCCCTGATTAGTAGTATTTGTTAATTAGCTTTCCATCAGCTTTTCTATCAAGGGTATTTTACCCTCCACAAAAGATCTGTCATTGAACTTCTTGGAAATCCTCCCACCGAGTTTCAGAAAAAACAACATTGGGTTTCTAATAATGTTCTTATTCTTATACCAAAAATGGAATTCCATGCCTTTGTTCTCGTAGCTTGCTTTTCAAACTAAACTACCTCTAGGTCATTTCTCCATACACCCAACCTAAGTGATTAAGCAATGAGAATGTTATAAACTACATTAACAGTGAAAAGCAACGTAGTACAGTAAATGGTAGTGACTGGCTGCCTGGTGTATTGGGTTTCAAAGGATTCTAAATCCAAAATCAGGTTTAGTGGGACAGTCTCGTGATTAATTAGTGATTTCTGCCACTGGATCCAAAATGGAGAATGGCAGCATAATATGTCATGGGGGCAATCTATAGACACACTAGTTAGAAGTAAGAGGAATGATTAAGAAACATTTTCAGTGTCAAGAAGATACTTAAATTGTTTTGTTTTTAAGATTCGACTAGTTCACATGCAATATAATCAACAGTTCACCGATCTGGCCTGATGAAGGGGTGGGATTAGCATGCTTTGGAATGTAATCTACTGCTTTTGGCCTCGGTCACATCCAGGATAAGCAGGAAGCACTACTCATAAGGTCCCCTCCCAGGAGAGAGGAGACCACCCACTTAAGGTTGGACTCCGACAGCCTAATAGAGGAGAGGGTAGAGTGCTGTGGAGTAAAAGCACTGAAATTAGAGCACGTCCTTCAGTTTCTAAATGTGACTCCTACTATGTCAGACTGACCCCTGTGCTTTAGTTTCATTATCAGTTAAATAGGATAATGGCTCTTGTATTCATCTCAAAAGACGTTAAAATGAGAACGTAAGTGGAGCATTCAGGCCACCATAAACCCTGACCACCTTTCACTCTCATACATAGGAGACATTTCAAAAATAAATGCTAAATTAGGATCCCAAGTAACAACACTGCAAGTTATTCTCCATTGAAAGATCATTATAAGGAGCAAGAGGCTGAGTTCCCTATCCTCCCCTGGATTGAGGCCAGTGTCACTCCAGCTAAATTCCCGGGTCACATCAACTAGAGGTATTGCCATCACTCCCATTTTAAGAATAAGGAGACTGAGAAAGAGAAAGGTTAAAGGACTCGGGAGACGGGGACAGGGAGAAGGCTGTAGCCTTGATTCTAAATAGTGTGCCCTGTCTACTGTTTAAGGTATTATCAACTCAGGTAAATAGGAAGATTGTGACTGCTGAATGGTAACTCCGTATTCTGTGTTATCACCTAGGAAGGGTTAAAAAAAAATGAGCAGCAATTATAGAGGTAGAAATTAAGATTTCATATGAGGGAGAGGGTACTGATGAGGTAACCATGTGCAGGAATAGGTTACTAATGAAATTGTGCAGAACATTTCTCCAGGGGAGAGAAAAATGTGCCTGCAATCAGATCCTTTGTTTTTATTTACCAAATTAAAATAGGCCTATGGGCTTTAGGAAAAATATTTAAAACAACCTTCTCTGTCCCCTGGTCATCATAGTATCCCAAATCATATCAGATGGAAGATTAGTTTTTCCATTCCATGGATGCTATTCAATTTTAAGTCAAATCAAACACTTACTAGGTGCTGACTCTGTACAAAGCACGGTACAGCAGATGACATGTTGTACAATATATTCAAGTAAACATATTAGAATCCTGTAGTGAAAATAATAGCAAAGATGTTATCCTCTGCTAGAAAAAGATGAAGAGGCATTTCAAAGAGACAAACTATTTAAAAGAAACAATTTTTTTAAATGTTTCAAATATCAAAATTATCAAGATGCAAGTGAATTTATCCAAGCAAAGGTATGTATGGGTGTGTCTATGGATGCCCATTTAACATTTAATGCTACCCCAACAGTTTTATTTCCTTTACAGTGTGTTCTGGCCCTTTGCTGCGGAAATATCTCACATCTTTAGCTCCCCATCCTGAAGCAAGTTAACTTCATGGAATCATTATTTCACCATGTTTGCAACGAACAAAAGCACCCGCTATGTTCTTGGGGCTTGTTATAGGACAGTTTAAAAAGGAAGTGGTGGGCATGCGCACAGTGACTCAAAAATTCTCGCTTCTCTAGGGAGATGAAAAGGGTTCACATCAGCTCCCTTACTGACATGCATTTTTCCCAAAGGTACTGCTACTCATTAACTCCTGTCAACCCCTCTTCTTTGACCATTATACTAGAATTCACCACAGGGTAAGTCCTCTTTCAGGACCCACTGTAAGAACTGAGGAAGCTCAACTAGCTTTCCACTAGGGTAAAAAGGGGGAGGGGGGGAATCCTTGAATATTTATTTTAAAGTGTCACTTGGATAAAGGGCTTTTATACAAAGTACAATTAAAAATGGCTTCCAGTAAAGATGATGGTGGTTATGATCAAAAGATCTCAGTAAACAAAGGCCTCATATTTCTAACCTTCTTCTCCATTCTCCTCACCAGCCACTTGCTGTGGCAGGCAAAATCCAAATAAGATGCCACAGCCTAGAAGTCCTACCTGACATAGCAACTACCCACCTCCATAATCTCACCCAAAACATACTCCCTTCATCTCTTTCTTATCCACAATTCTCTTCTAGTTTCTTCCAAGTGCCCCTTCCTCCCTCAAGGTCTTCACGCCTGTTAGTCCCCTTGCCGGGAATGTTCTGTACTTCCTTAGTCATGTTACAGCTAAAATGTCACTCCATCAGGGAGTGACACAGTGAACTATACAGGCGAGGTTTCAGTCATGGCCCCCAGTCATGTGCTCTTTTCATGCCACTTACCACAAATCATTTCTTGTATAACTGTGCATTTAGGGTACATAAAGCAAGACTATTAGCCCTTGAAACCAAGGATTAAGCCCGTCCTTTTTACCTCTATATTCCTAATAGTTAAGGCACTTTCTGGTACATAGTAGGAGCTTAATTAATATGGAACGAATGAATGAATTGAACAACTAGAAAGTTCTCTAACTAGAAAAACTTTCTCCTTTAATTATTGTCCTATATCAAACCCAGGCCAGTTGACTGAAGGCCAGGTCGGCAAACCATCAGCTACACTACCATAAACCTCGGTGAAAACTGCAAAAGCATCACAGTACGAAGTTCAGTGAGCCATCAACAGGAGTTTCTTTTCCGGTGATAAAATATTCTAAATTTGATTGTGGTGATGGTTACTCACCTCTGAATATACTACACTCTCTGAATATACTACAAATTACTGAATTGTATACTTTAAATGGGTCAATTGTATGGTATGTGAATTATATCGCATTAAAGCTGTTAAAGAATTTCAGACTCTAAGCTATAAAAACCAAAGTACTGAGGTCTTAAAGTACATTATTTCAAACTTCAAGTTCTTTAACTTGTCTTTGGATTTGGTCTTCAATTATTAAAGGGCAAACTGCAGTTTTCTGTGGCTTCAGAAATTATCCAAATGGAAACGACTGTATTTTGAAGGAGACATTCGAGAAAGGATATGTTTCACTAGTGGGTCAGGATTTCCTCTTTCATATGAACAGACAGCTCACCAAAGATGATTTCCAAGTGGGTACAAAACTAAAATGCTTACAAAAAAATTTTAAAGTGCAAATTAAAATGAGATTTCTTTTTCTGCTTATAATACTGATAAAAAAACAAACTCAGGATTGGAAAATTTGTGGTTAAAGAGAAATTCGTTTGTGCTCTGTGCTGTGGAGGACCTAGAGATCAGTGGAACTGAGTCCTTTGTCTTCTAGGAGCTTGTGTTCCAACAGGAAAGTAAAGACATAGAGCTGAATGATCGCCATTTCATAGATGGTCTACACATACACATGCATTCCTATAGCTCCTTTTCTTTAAACAAATGGTAACATACAATCTGTTCTATAGCTTGCTTTTCTCACTTATATAATTATGAAAATGTTTCATATTGGTACATATACATCTAATTAACAATACCGTATTAATCTTGTTAAAGGCTTCCCAATATTGCATTTTATGGCTGTACCATAACTGATTTAGCCAGTCTCTCCCTGACATATTTTGTCTGTGTATTATTTAGGATAAGATCTAACTGTACTCAAGATAACAATGTTGGTGGGAATAGAATTTGCACAACAATTTGGCAACAGCTATTAAAATTTCACATGTTCCGATCACGTTACCTAGTTATTCTCTCCTCGTAGTTCATTCTTCAGAAACACTTGCTGTGCTGGGCAATTATTTGTAACGCTGAAAAACTAGAAACAAACCAGATGTCAATGATAAGGGATTGGCTAAATAAAATAGTCTGTCCACTCAATAGAGTATTTGACAGCTGTCTAAAAGAATGAGATGGTTTGACATACTCACATGGAAAGGTGTCCAGGATGTATTGTTAAACAATAAAAGGAAGTTTGAATATAATATGCGTTTATAATGCTAATATATGCATAGAAAAAATATGAAGGAATATACTCCATATTTAATGGTAGTTATCTTTGAGTGATGTGATTTCCGTTTTCTACATTAAATATTTTTTTCAAGTCTGAATTACATTAGTTTTGCAAGCAGAAAAAGGAAAAATGGTTTTTTTCTTTTTAATTCTCCTTTCCTTTGTTTAGCTCACTGGAGAATGGGGTGGGGGGTGGAGGAAAACACTGAAGGAGGCAGAAATTACAACTGTCTCCAATACTAGGAACAGTGGCAACTTTCTACCTTCCATTCTGAAAAGTCACTCTGCTTCCTTTTTCTTATCTCCCAAAGCCCTTCCTTTCTTCCTTTTTCTACTTTCAAACTTAACCACTTTCTACCCCAAACTACTGAATGGCAATCAATCATTTCTCGTGTCTTCGCACTCCTGTTGAAGCACAAGCTCCTAGAAGACAAAGGACTCAATTCCACTTATCTCTAGGTCCTCCACAGCACAAAGAACAATGCTTGTACACAGTGTTCTAGAAAGCGTCAGCAAGCATGTCAGAAATTTTAAAAAACAGTATTTATTTTTTAAGTTTTTTGAATGGTTTTGGTTTTAAAATTCAAACAGGACAAAAAGATAAAAATGTCCTCCTCTCTGTCTGGATTCTCAGTTCCCCAGTACTCAGCAATGACTGTTACCAGTGTCTTGTCTATTCTTTCAGAGACAGACTACTTATACCATAAATGCATTCCTATCGCTCCTTTTCTTTATACAAATGGTATCATACACTCTGTTCTGTAGCTTGCTTTTTTCACTTACATCACTATGCAAATGTTTCTAATTGGTACACATACATCTAATTAATAATACCTTATTAATCTTGCTAAAGGCTTCCCAATATTGCATTTTATTCCTATACCATAACTAATTTAGCCAGTCTCTCCCTGACATATTTAGTTTGTGTATTATTTAGGATAAGATCTAACTGTACTCAAGATAACAGTGTCTTAAACAAGATCACATTGTCTTTATGACAAAAAGGTGTGGAAGTAGATAGTACAGGGTACTCTAGTGCCCCTACAGTGTCAGACACCCATGCCCCTGACCTCTTATTCCACCAGGCACAGCCTCATTCCAAGTTCACTTCATGGTCCAAAATGGCTGCTCCCACTCCAGCTACAATGTCCACATTCCAGCCAATAAAAAGGGTCAGGGGACAGAAAGTCATGCCCCTCCCCTTCAGTGCATTTCCCAGAAGCTGTACATGCTTACTTACACTTACAACTTAGTGACATGTGGTCATACAAAGAAGGATGAGAAATGTAGTCTTTAGGTAGCCATGTGCCTACTATAAATTAAGAATTATTTTACTATAGTATATGGGGGGAAACAGAGAGTTGCAAATAATACCATCTTTACCACAGGTTTCTTCCAATCTTTTGTAAGTCAAAGAAAGCAGTAAAGAATATTTGTACACTTATATGAGAGTATATTTGCACAAATTATTGTAAAAGGAATATGAAAGGTTTTGGAGATCCTATTCCAATTCCCTCATTTTACAGATGAGGATTGAGACCCAAAGAAGTGAAGTAACTTGCCAAAAAATCACATAACTAACTCCCAGCAGAGTAGGGTTGCCAGATAAAATACAGGACTTACAATAAAATTTAAATTTCAGGTAAACAAATAATTTTCAGTATAAGTATGTCAAATGTAATATTCGGGACATACTTACACTAAATATCCCTTGTTTATCTGAAATTCAAATTTAACAGAGAATCTTATATTTTTATTTGCTAATTCTGGCAACTCTACAAGCAGAGCTAGGTTTAGAATTTAAATGTCTTGAATTTCTATTCCAGTTTTTCCTATGTACAACTACAACATGGCCATGTCAAGTGGACACTCAGTTAATAAATGATGCAGGACCAACAAAGCATATCAATAATCCACAGATAAAGCCTTCCCACCAAATACCTTCCTACCAAAGATTAGCTTCTGTAAGGGCTCAGACATCATGCATTCCATGCCATATACTTAAATTAATTGAATTTTTCTATGTCATAGATACATGGGTGACAAACCAACCACTCCACAGAGGTTACAGTCAGTGATGTAATCCGAAAGCCATTAGAGCCCATGTATTCCTATTCCAAACAAAATTAGCCTTAAGTCAAAGCAGACTCCCCGAGGCTGAAAGTAGGTAAATCTTGCCAGCGTTCTGGTTTATTGCACAAGCAGAGAAGAACATAAGGATGGAATACAGATATGATAAGGCATTCAGAACTCCTTTGAAATTCAGTCACTTCACACTAGTGATAATGTCTGAGGATGGGGAATCAAGTTGAAAATCTCAATTGAGCCAATAGATGTGTTTCATTACATTCTGAATATATGGCTTAAAAATTAAAACTTAACAAATTAGGACCTTCTCATCTCACCTCTTCCTGGTTACAAATAAAGAGCTCTGCAAAACTTTTCACGACAAGGTTACACACACATTTTATTACAAAGAAATCAAGAACCTTTGCTCTAAGCACATTGTTTTTCATTCTAAGTAATGTTTGTTATTCTCCTAAAAGAGAACAACCTTAAGACTTAACTTTCCAAATTTAGTGCAATAGGCCAAAAAAAGAGAAGAACCTGCTTGTAATCCAGTCTCCAGATTCAGCTCTAATTTCCAGGAAAACACAAAGAACAGAATGTTTTAAACTCTGCAGGGATGCAATCAACAAAAAACAGGCTGCAAGAAATTCTACAGGAAAAACAACCTGGTCTGTTCAGTAACTAAATATCAAATGAAAAAAAAGTAAATAGGATTTAAAAAACATCAACCAATCACAATGTGTGCTCCTCATTTGAATCCTGATTCAAACAAACTGTTATAAAACAAAAAACAACAAAAACTGCGGCACTTATAAAAACAATTGGATATTTGAACACTGATTGAATATTTGATGAGTTTAAAGAAATATAGCTAATTTTTCAGTGCATGTGATAATATTTTATTTAGAACTTTTTAAAAGGTCCTTATCTTTTAGAGATAGAGACTAAAATATTTATGGATAAACTGATAGGCCTCTGGACTCTGCCTCAAAATAATAGAGAAGGAAGTGCAAGGAGGGTGTGGATGGGGTAGGTGTGACCACAGGTTGATGGACTGAAGAAGATGAAGGGAACACAGAGAATCATTACACACTGTTTTCTGTTTGTGTCTTCATGTTTAAAATTCTCCGCATTTTTTTAAAATTTCTAGTACCGTACATGTCAAACCTGAGTAGTATAGGTACAAATATCTGAAACATGGTAATATTCTATTCGAAAAAGTAATTTAAACAACCCCATTATTTCAGAGTAATGCATTAATTTAGGTAAAACACTTTATCTTGAATATGTTTCAGAAGGAAGGTTTGACTTACCTGTTATGAATTAAAATGAGAAAAAATACTACATGCTAAGGTTATTTTAAACACATTTAATTTCCTACAAGCCAACTATATCAAGACCTTTCTCCTAAAAGCCAATTACTATTTTCCACCAACAAATTATAAACAAAACCCTACTGAATGATTTTGCTAATACATATCTTTACTATGTTCATTACTCTGTGATCCAGTTTTTAGTCTGCTATTTAATTGGAACATCCATTAAATATCAAAATAGGTGGATAATTTAATCTGATTTTAATAAAAGCAAAGAAACCTATGCTCCAAGCTTTAAAAACAATAAAGGCTGCTAATAAGAAACCTCAAGAACCACACTATAAAACAATTTTTATCAGCCTTATTAGCCATAATCTTGTTTAAAAAATAAGATAAATGAAATAAAATAAAAAGCTGCCCTACTCCTGCATCCTCTTTCAGTTTGTTTTCTCCCCCTAGCACTTACCTGAAAAGAGGAAAGCGGGCAAATCCCATGGTTGTACAATCTAAACAATGCCTGACGAAATAGCCTGCAAATTTTTGTAGCTCTGCTAAAACCTTTATATCACAAAAGCCTAAATAATTTTGAAATTAGGCCTGTCAACCTTTGCAAAAACACACAGTACCATTTTGCAAACCAAGCACCAGCTTAGTCTAGGCATCTTGTGAACTGAGTAAATTTCTCAGGATTTATCCTCACTTTACAAAAGAAGAAACTGAGACTCTGAAGTAACAGTTTTGCCAAATGAGACAGAGTAGTGGACTTGAACTCAAATCTCCCAACAATTAGTTCCAATATTCACCCATTCCCCCCCAATATAAACACATGCTCACACACACAAATATTTTTCAACATAAATTACTATTCTGTAACCTGATCAACACTTATTTCTATCATCAATATTGTTCCACATATCAAGATCTACCTTATTATGCAAATGGCTGCAGAATATTCCATGGCAAAATGTACTACAATTTATTTAGCCAATCCTTTAAATTGGATATTTAGGTTCTGTCTAATCTTTGCCTTAACAAAAAATGTTATATTGAATGTGCAGATATTCATATCTATGTAAATCTGTCCCATTACTTCTCCACAATAAGTTCTGAGTATAGCTGATGGGCAAAGGGTGCACCGACCCTTTTTAGTTCATTGAAAATATGGATTCTAGCAACAAAGTGCCCCTCAAGAGATTTGGGATGATTTACACCCCCAACTCACAGTAATTAGGGTCCTTTTACCACTCAGCCCACTACTGTACATTAGCTTTCCCTTTAAATTTTGAAAACATTATAGTTGGAAATAATTTCATTATTTTAACCTGCACATATTTTATTAATAGTAGGGTTGAATATCTTTCCCTATGCTCTTCCCTCCTTCCCCCCACCCCACGAATTGCCTGTCTGTGTTTTTCACTAATTTTTCTACTTCATTGTTAATTTTTCTTATTTATAAAAGCCCTGTATATATTAAGGCAGGGTTCCTCCACTTCAGCACTCTTAACATTTTGGATAATTCTTCGATGTGGGGGACTGTTCTGAGCTTTGTAGGACGGTTAACAGCATCCCTGGCCTCTACCCACTAAATACAGTAGCACTTTCTCCACTTGTAACAGGGGGAAAAAAAAAAAAGTGTCTCCAGGCATTGCCACAAGACATCTAGAGAGCAAAATAGCCCCAGGCTGAGAACAAATGTATTAAGTGGGTAAACCCTCTGTTTCAAATACATGTTACTGTCTTTTGGATACTAGTGTCCCCCACCCTACCCACCCCCACACCCAATGGGAGTGTCTCTTCTTCAATGTGCTTTACAGATGGCCGACTTGAGTACTATACCAATTTTCTAGGCAGCCTTCTCAATGCTGAATGGCTACAGTTGTTCTAAAACTCATGTAACTAAAATGAAGTCTAAATCCCTTTAAGTTCCAATCATTAGTCTTAGTTATACCTATAGAACTGCGCTATTCAATACAGTAGACACAGGCTACATGTGACTATTTAAATTTAAATTAAGCAAAATTAAATGAAATAAAAAATTCAGGTCCTTAGACATATTAGCCCCATTTCAAGTACTCAATAGCCACACACGGCAGATGGCTGCCACATTGGACAATGCAGATATAAAATATCCCCATCATCACACAGTGTTGCATTGGACAGAGATGCCCCAGAGCCTTACCACGCAAAGTATGGTCCACGGATGAGCAGCATTGGTGTCGCCTAAAGCTTGTTGGAAATACAGAACCACAGGCCCTATCCCAGACCCATTACATCAGGACCTTCCCTTTAACAAGATCCCCAGGTGGTTTGTGTGTCCTCTGAAGTTTGAGAAGTATTGCACTGAGAGACTCAAACATCTGAGGTCAGTTATCAAATGTGTACTCATTTCACAGCTCCATACTTCTCCAGAACAAATGTCCTCAGCTTTTCATCATATGACCTAGTTTCCAAATCTCCACTGATCCAGTTCTTCACTGCCCTCGAACGTCTTCCAGTCTACCAGGATAGAAGGGAGGCCATGAGTCAGGCGAGGTTTGAAAGTCAGATCATCACCTTGGAGCTGAATATCACGCTCCTTTCAGTGTAACCTCACTGAGCATTAGTTTCGTCCTTGTTTAGTAATTTCCCATCAACCACATCACATTAGGGGCACGTAATAAACTCATGGTCGGCCTTCCTCATGGAACTGCAGTGAAGTCACACATACCACAGAGTTTTGTGTGTAACTGTGTGAAACAATGTTCAGAAATGCACAATTTTCTATATTAAATTTAACCCTGTTGACTTGTGTCTTTGGTTTCACCTACCAAGTTCTTAATGCATCATAATTCTTTCATCCAATTTTGTCTGGACACTTGAGTATGCCTATGTCTTCCTCCAAAAACTCAAACACCTTAAACAGAAGGAAATCCAGAATACTGACCTACAGGCCCACACAGTCTTCTGCCTCTTGCCTGGTATGAATCCACTCAGACTCTTACGGATAGTTCTGACCCAGTTATTAACCCACCTGATTGTATTGATACTTGAAATCACTTCCTAACTCCAAAATGTATTGTTGCAAAAACCAAAAGAATTTTTCTAGCAAAAAACTTCAAGATTAGATTTATAGTTTTAAAAATTGAAGACCAGCTAATTTTTCCCATATCCTCTCTTGCTACCAACACTTTGTAACAAAAGCATGACACTCTTACATCTAGTCCCTAAATTATGTCAACCAAAATGAGTGCCTTTTCCTTAAGATACATATATTCTCCCATATTGAAACAAACAAATCAAAGTATTTTAAGTGATGTACCAACATTTAACCTGTATCTGTGATGGGATCAATTCTCCAATGCACAAACGTGGTCCAACCATAGAATAGCTCATTACTTATCTCCAATAACTGGGTGTCTTAAAATCTTATAACGCTCTCCTTATTTTTACAAACATATTCCACATAAATGAATGATGTACCCAATGAAGAAAAATATTAGATATATTACAAAACATGTGAGATGACCCCTTATTTTGTAAATCAGTTAAAATTATGTCTATCTTCCATTAAATGTATTCTAAATTTTAAATGCTAACTAGATTTGAATTTTTTTAGTCTTTCTTATCCTCCTCTCAATTTGCTTTATCTTTTCTGTCTCATCCCTAGAAATTCCCTATTTATGTTGCCCTCATCATGCATATTAACTGAATATATGCACTAGGAAAAGATATATTGAATGACTCTTACAAGGGAGGCAACTTGGGTGATTCAAAGATCTGCAAGATGTGATCTCCTCCTTAAGGGGCTAATAATCCAGCAGAAAAAAAAAAAAAAAGACTTGCACAGAAATAATTAAGATAGAAAGCAATATACAGAGCATGCTATATAAGTAATACAATCAATGAACTATTAAAAATTAGCAGGAGGAGGCTTTCAATCTATGAGTAGGACAATTAGAAAAAAAACTGCTCAGAGGGAATTGCATTTGTACTGGTTTGAAAGATGAACAGAATTTCAAAATGTGGGTGCAGAGATTTGGAGACTAATTCCAGTCAACCAAACAAAAGTGCAAAGCAAGGGAGGTGCAAATACAAATGGGTCTACTTTGGCCAAAGTAAAGGATGCATGGCGGGAAACTAGGCAGAAAAGGACAGCGCATGAATGGTGCACACATTTGATGAGGATGAGAAAGAAATGGCTAAACCCAGACTGGGGCAGTGGCCCTGAGCAAAGTCAGTGTCCAATCAATATCTAAGCCTGTCTATTATGGAGGTTTACTGAAGCAAAGTATCAATGATTATTTCTTCATAATATATAGTATAAGACACAGCGATTCCCATGTCATTAAATATTCTTCAGTTTTTAAATGTCTGGATGGTATTTCACCAAATGATAATATCCACATAGTGGATGATCCCACATCATCCACTATGGGATATTTAGGTTATTTTCCATGTTTTGTCAATACTTAAAATAGAACAATTATGATGAACATCTTTTTACTTTGTGTGCATATAATTCCTAGAAAAGGAATTACTGGGTCAGACGATAAGAATTTTTTTTTTTTTTAGGATAAGAATATTTTAAAGAGTCTTGATACACACTTACCAATTTCATTCTAAGAAACAGGTACCCAATAAACCTCCCATAGCCGTATGTGGTTTTGCTCATTGCATGTGGCTATGTCCATCTCGCCAAAAGAATGCCACCTTCTGGACACTGGAGCTCCTCTCCTAAAGGTGTGAGGGTCTACTGCCCTAAGGAAATGCTAAAAGGGTCCAAGGTAAAGTCTATTTCACTTTCTCCGTGCAACTATGTCTCCTAATGCAGGCTGCCTTCAGGCTATGACCTGTATAGCCTCATAAGGCCCCGGGCTTAGAAGAGCCCCATGCTTGGCTTAATGTCTGTCATCCAATAATATTTTAACAAGGGCCCTATATTTTTATTTTGCACTGAGCCCCCAAAATTCCGTAGCCCGTCTTGCTCCCACCACAGTAGCCAAGAGAGGGTGAAGTACATAAGACACATTCAAGAAACCTCTTCCAAGTAGAACAATATTACTATATTTATAGGAAAGGGGGAGAAGAAAAATCAAACTAAATCCACATTAAATGCATTTTTAAAGAGTACGCATTTTTCCAAAAAAGTCATTATCAAATTGCCACTTAATTCTGTAAAGTTACACAGATCAAGGGAACAATTAAGTTAAAGTCACAGAGAATCAAAGGAGTCACGCAAAGGAAAAACATTTTTTAAAACCTGGAGAGACAATAATTCAGACAAACACTAAGTTCAAACTCAATGAGAATTTGGCTTTTTCCAAGACTATATAATCTTCCCAGAGAGTTCTTGAACTGAATGAACTAGATTTCTGCTTGGAAATTTTCCTGAAGGCCATCTGGAAAATTAAAGATAAGTGTCTTTTTATTATTTTGAGGCACATAAAACAATTGGTCTCAGGAGCCAATAAAAGCTATTCCAAAGGAACCCAGACCACTAATCTCGCTACCCTCGACAACTTTCACCAACCCCAAAATTTAATAGACTATTAGTATTCCTAGTGTGAACACTGTCCTTTTCCCAAGTTTTAGTTAAAGCTTAGAAGATCAAAAAGTATTAGAATTCTGCCGATGGATTCACAGGGGAGGCCAAAAGAATGCCACCTTCTGGACACTGGAGCTCCTACACTTCATCAGGCCAGATGTATTTTCAGTTTTAAGTCCAAGTCCATACCCTTCTCACGTCCCATGCCGACATTCTTGAAATTGTTTTTAAATCTGGTCTAGGATCAATTGGTTCAGAACTACATAGGGTATTTCTTAAGAATGGTGATTTTTGGGCCCCATAGTGCTTGCTGGACCTTCTGAATCAATATTTCTGAATCAAATTTCCAGGAGTCAGAAATCTATTACTTGGATGAACATTGTGAGTCAATGTAAAAACCAGAGTTTCTCACACTTCACTGTGTACTCATCACCTGGGAGCTTCTTAAATCTGCAGGTTCTGATTCACTAGGTCTGGGTGGGGGCGTTCAGAGCCTGCATTTCTAACAAGCTGAGAGTAGTACTTCCCACCCTGTCGCCACATAGGGAGCTTTTTAAGATCCCAATTCCAGAGTTAGGTCCAAGATGGCGGGATAGGTGGATGCTAAGTTCACTCCTTCCCAAGAAAACAGCAAATGTATACCTATATTTAGAGCCTTTCTCCCTTAAAGATAACTATAAGCCAATTGTACAGCTTCTGCACAAAAGCAAGAGAGAGAGAGACCACACAGAGAATGTTGGGGAACCACGAGAGCTCTTCTGGAGCTAAGGGAACAACTCAGAAACAGGAATCGGTGAGCACCATTGTTTACATTTCCCCTGTCTGTGCGTAGTGGATGGAAGATCCATGCAAGTTCTCTGGTCAACCTGCAGAGCACTGTAGCATATCCTCAGCCACCACCACCCCTACCCCACACCCCACCAAGGGAGCTAGATTCAGCAGAAACAGGGGGTGCCACAGCCTGCATACAAGAGGCTCCTCCACCCAGAGGCTGATCCAGTAGGTATGGTAGGGTGCTGCTTCATGTACCCACCGGGCTATTTGCACACATGGGGCTCCCCCACTTGGAGAGAGCCAGCAAAATGTTGCAGCATCATCTGCAAGGCTAACCTGTCCAGAAAAGGGGCGGAGTTAGTGAGGTACTGCTGTACCACATGGGGGCTGCCCCACCTGAAGAAAGGCAGAGTTGGTAGAACTTCACACTACGCACACACAGGGCCGTGGTGTAGAATGAGTGGAACGCTGATGTACGGGCACACAAGCCTGCCTACCTGCATAGAAGGTGGAGTTAGTAGGACGTCAAAATACAGGTATGCAGAGCAGCCCCACCAAGGCCCTGCTCTGAAGGAACACAATTAAAGCAACAGGGCACCCATGCAGGACTACCTGTGTGCAGTGAATGGGGCATGGCTGAGTGCACAAGGAGCTGTACCACCCAGAAAGAGTGCCAAGCTATTATAGTAAAGTGTGGCTGTGCATGCAGGCAGACTGCCTCACACCAAAAGGGGGAGGAACTGGTGGGGCATTGAGACACAAGCAGGCACACAAAGCAGCCCTGCCCAGAACCTGTTCTGAAAACAGACAACAAAAGCAACAGGGCATCCCCTCCCACTGACATGCAAACAGCAACCAAGGCTCAGCTACAAGACAAGAGCACACACAATGCACACAAGGGACACATCTGGAGTGCGTGGTCCAGGCAACCAGGAAAACTAGACCACTGAGCCCCACAGCACACCTACTACATAAGACCACTCTACTAAGACCAGGAGAAACAGCAGCCCTATCTAATACATAGAAACAAACACAGTGAGGCAGGCAAATGGGGAGACAAAGAAATGTCCCAAATAAAAGAACAGAATAAAGCTCCATAAAAAGAACTAAACAAAATGGAGACAAGCAATTTACCAGACACAGAGTTCAAAAAACTGATTATAAGGATGTTCAATGATCTCAGGGAGAATTTCAACAAAGAGATAGGAAATATAAAAATGGAGATAGAAAACATAAAAAAGAACCAGTCAGAAATAAAGAATACAATAATGAAAATGAATACATTACAGGGAATTAACAGCAGATTAGATGAAGCAGAGAATCTAATTAGCAATTTAGAAGATAAGGTAGCAGAACACAACCAATCAAAACAGGGAAAAAAATGCAAAACAACAAAACAATAAGGACAGTTTGAAGGGCCTCTGGGACAACATCAAGCATACCAACATTCACATTATAGGGATACCAGAAGGAGAAGAGAGAGCAAGGAACTAAAAACCTATTTGAAGAAATAATGATGGAAAACTTCCCTAACCTGGTGAAGGAAATAGATATACAAGCCCAGAAAACGCAAAAGAGTCCCAAACAAGATGAACCCAAAGAATCCAATACCAAGACACATCATAATTAAAATGCCAAAGGTTAAAGACAAAGAGAGGATATTAGAAGCAGAAAGAGAAAAGCAGTTACTTACCTACAAGGGGGCTCTCATAACACTTTCCGCTGATTTCTCAATGGAAACTTTTGCAGGCCAGAAGGGACTGGGACAAAATATTCAAAGTGATGAAAAGCAAGGACTTACAACCAAGATTACTCTACCAGCAAAGCTATCATTTAGAATTAAAGGACAGATTAAGAGCTTCCCAGACAAGAAAAAGCTAAAGGAGTTCATCAACACCAAACCATTATTACAAGGAATGTTAGAGGGACTTCTTTAAGATGAAAAAAATCAAAAATATGAATAATAAAATGGCAATAACTACACACTTATCAACAATTACTTTCAGTGTAAATGGCTTAAATGCTCCAATCAAAAGATAGGCAGGCTGAATGGATAAGAAAACAAGACCCTTACATATGCTGCCCACAAGAGACTCACATCAGATCGAAAGAAACACACAGACTAAAAGTAAAGGGATAGAAAAAGATATTTCGTGAAAATAGAAACAAACAAACAAAAATCTGGAGTAGCAATACTTATACCAAACAAAATAGACTTTCAAAGACTATAACAAGAGACAAAGAAGGACCAGTAATCCTACTTCTAGGTATTTATCTGAAGAAACCCAAAATGGCACTTTGAGTGGGCATGTGCATCCATATTTTCATTGCAGCATTGTTTACAATAGCCAAGATGTGAAAGCAACCTGCATGTTCCTGAATGGATGAATGGATAAAGAAGAGGTGGTGCATATATACAATGGAATATTACTCAACCATAAAAAAGAATGAAATCTTGTTTCCTGCGACAACATGGATGGACCTAGAGTTATGGTGCTTGAGTAGAGTAAGTCAGACAGTGAAAGACAAATGTCATGATTTCACCTATTAGTGGATTTTAAAGAACAAAATAAACAAACTAAACAGAAACAAACGCATAGATACAGAGAACATTTTGATGGTTGCCAGATGGGGGGGGATGGTGAAAAAGAGGAAGGGACTAAGAAGTATGAATTAGAATGTTGTCAAGATTATGTAGGGTGTCAGATGGGTACTGGACTTATCTGGGGGATCACTTCATAGATTATATAAATGCCTAACCACTGCCCTGTACACCTGAAACTGATACAAAATAATATTGAATGTTAAGTATAATTTAGATAGATAGATAGATAGATAGATAGATAGATAGATAGATAGATAGATAGACAGACAGACAGATGATATGACTATATGTATATTGTCATGAGATGCATAATACAGCAAAGGAAACGTAGTCAATGGTATTGCAATCGCTATGTACAATGTCAGAAGGGTAGTAGATTTGTTGGGGTTATCACTTTGAGAGGGGTGTAAATGTCTAATCATTATGTTCTCTTTGTATATTCAAAATTAATAAAAAAAATTTTAAAGAAGTACAAATTGTTTGTTACAAAGTTGTCATGGAAATGTAGGGTATAGCACAAGGAACGCACACACAGTCAATAATATTGTAATAACTATGTATGGTGTCAGATGGGTAGTAGATCTATCGGGGTGATAGAAGGCGGGAGGGGGATTGGGGGCAAGGCTAAAAAGGTAAAGGGATTAAGATATACAAATTCATAATTGTAAAATAATCATGGGGATGTAAAGTAAAGCATAAGGGAATACAATCAATAATATGACAATAACTACTTATAGTGCCAGGTCGGTACCAGTCAGGGGGATCACTTCGTAAATTATATGAATGTCTAACCACTATGCTGTACACCTGAAATTGATATAAAATAATATTGAATGTTAAAAAAAAATGACCATAAAAACATAAAAAAGAACTTGCAAAAAAATAAAGCAATAGGGCATACCAAGAGCACACAGAGCAGCCCCATCTACACTCAGCAGCCTCACCTGGATTAAAAAGGCAAGGAAGCATGCATACACTAGGCTGCCCCACTCAGAACCCACTCCTTCAGGCCAGGCAACACATCAGGCACCACATGCAACCACTCCAACTACGACCAGCCTGACAAAATTATTCAACACACGTTTTTAAGACTGGGAGCAATAAGAACTAACACAGAAAGTCAAAACAAAATGGGGAGACAGAAGAATACGCCCCAAATGAAAGAATAAGTAAAAAAACTCCACAGAAAAACACTAATGAAGCAGACATAATTAACTTGCCTGATAGAGAATTCAAAGAAACAATCATAAGGATGCTCAACAAACTTCAGAGTGGAACAGAAGAACTCAGAGAGAGCACTTCAACCAAGAGACAGAAAATGTAATAAAAAACCAATCAGAGATTTAAAAAAATACAATAATTGAAATTAAAAATACATTAGAAGAAATCTATGGCACATTAGTTAATACAGAAGAAAGGATCAGCAACTCAAAAGACACAATAGTGTGAATCACCCAACCAGAAGAGCAAACTAAAATAAAAAAAAAAAAAAAGCATTAGGAATAGAGACAGTGGAAATGTAATGACTGTGTGCAATGTCAGAGGGATAGTGGAGGGGGAAAGGGGATTGTCACTGTGTGAGGGATATAAATGATAAATGTCTATTACATTGTTTTGTGCACATGAAACTAATAATTAAAAAAAAGATCATTAACACACACACACAAAAAAAAAAGATGTCTAAAATTAGGATAGAATAAGCTATCTCAGGGACAACATCAAACGTCCTAACATTCACATTATAGGAATTCCAGCAGGAGAAAAGAGAAAGAAAGGGGCAGAAAAAATATTTAAAGAAATAAGGGCTAAAAACTTTCCTAATCTGGGGAAGGAAACCAACATCCATATCAAGGAAGCACAGAGTCCCTAACAAGAAGAATCAAAAAATATGCCACTCTATGACATATTGTAATTAAAAGGGCAAAAATTAAGGATAAAGAGACAATCTCAAAGGCAGCAAGAATGAAACAAATCACATAAAAGGGAAACCCCATAAGGCCAACAGCTAATTTTTCAGAAGCAACTTTACAGGCCAGAAGGGAGTGACAGGAAATATTTAAAGTGCTGAAAGAAAGGAATCTAAAACCTAGAGTACTATATCCGGCAAGGTTCATACTATATCATTCAGAATTAAGGAAGAAAGAGTTTCCCAGACAAACAAAAATTAAAGGAGTTCACAATCACTATATTGGCCTTACAAGAAATGTTAAAGTGTCTTCTTTATGCAGAAAAGACAAGGCCATAGCAAAAAAAATAAGAAAATACAGGAAAGAAAAATCTCACTGGTAAAGGCAAATATACAATAATCACAGTAACGCAACCACTTAAAAAGATAATATGAAGATTAAACACAATAGTAGCAAAATTAACTATAACAATAATCAATAACAGGGGATACACAAAACAAAAAGATATAACACATGACTCCAAAAACATAAAGAGGGGAAGGGGGAAGAAAAATGTAGTGCTTTGGGGATGTGACTGAACTTAAATGCTTATCAACTTAAAATAGACTACTATAGATATAGGTGGATATGTATGAACCTCATGGTAACCACAAACCAAAAACATACAAAAAAAATGCAAAAAAATGAAGAGAAAGAAATCCAATCAAAACACTAAAGAAAACCAACAAATCAAAAGAAAAGAGATCAACAGAAGAAGAAAGGGAGAAAAACAACTAAAAACACAATTAACAAAATGGCAATAAGTACATACCAATCAAAAATTACTTTAATGTAAATGAACTAACTGCTTCAATCAAAAGACACAGGGTAGCAAAATGGATTTTAAAAAATGACCCATCTATATGCTGTTTGCAAGAGACTCACTTTAGATCAAAAGACACACCCAGACAGAAAGTGAAGGGATGGAAAAAGATATTCCACAAAATTGAAATTAAAAGAAACCTGGTGTAGCAATACTCATATCAGACAAAATAGACTTTAAAACAAAGAATGTAAAAAGAGACAAAGAAGGAGATTACATAATTTTAAAGGGGTCAATCCAAGAAGAGACTATAACAATTGTATTAACAAATGTAACAATAAATATCTATGCACCCAACGTAGGAGCACCCAAGTATATAAAGCAAATATTTATGGACATGAGGGCAGTAATTAACAGTAATACTATAATAGTTGTGCACTTAAATACTCCATTTACCTTGGTGGACATTTACCTCATCCAGACAGAAAATTAGTAAGGAAACAATGGCCTTAAATACCACATTAGACAAGTTTGACTTAATGGACAACTATAGATCATTTCATCCAAAAACTACAGATTACACATTTTTCTCAAGTGTTCACGGAACATTTTCCAGGGTAGATCACATACTAGCCCACAAAACTAGCCTCAATACATAAAAATAGATACATAGACCAATGGAACAGAATAGAGAGTCCAGACGTAAATCCATGCCTATATGCCCATCTAATCTACGACAATGGAAGCAAGAATGTACGATGGGGTAAAGACAGTCTGTTCAATAAGTGGTGTTGGGAAACCTGGACAGACACATGCAAGAAAATGAAGCTGGACCACCTCCTTACACCATATACAAAAACAAATTCAAAATGGCTTAAAGACTTAAATGTAAGATCTGAAACCATAAAATATCTAGAAGAAAATATAGGAAGAAACTTCATGGACATTACCCGGAGTAAGATTTTCACTGATATATCCCCTCGCGCGAGCGAAGTAAGAGAAAATATAAACATGTGGGATTACATCAAACTAAAAAGTTTCTTCACAGCAAAGGAAACCATCAATAAAACAAAAAGGGATCCTACTGTATGGGAAAAGATATTTGCCAATGATATATCTGATAAGGGATTAATATCACAAATCTATAAAAAACTTACTCAACTCAACTCCAAAAAAACAAACAACCCAATTAAAAAATGGGCAGAGGACTTGGGGAGACATTTCTCTAAAAAGGACATACAGAAGGCAAGAAGACATATGAAGAAATGCTCAACCTCACTAACCATCAGAGAAATGCAAATAAAAACCACAATGAGATACCACCTCACTCCAGTCAAAATGGCTATTATCAATAAATCAACAAACAACAAATGCTGGCGCGGATGTGGAGAAAAGGGAACGCTAGTGCACTGTTGGTGGGACTGCAGATTAGTGCAGCCACTATGGAAAACAGTATGGAGGTATCTCAGGAATCTGAAAATGGAACTACCCTATGATCCAGTAATTCCACTCCTAGGCATCTACCCGGAGAAATCCAAAACTCCAATTCAAAAATCTGTATGCACTCCTATGTTTATTGCAGCACTTTACACAATAGCCAAGATATGGAAACAACCGAAATGCCCATCGGTAGATGACTGGATTAAGAAGCTGTGGTACATTTATACAATGGAGTATTACGCAGCCATAAAGAAGAAAGAAATCTTATCATTTGCAGCAACATGGATGGATCTAGAGAACATTATGTTAAGTGAAATAAGTCAGAAAGAGAAAGACAAGTACCATATGATCTCACTTATATATGGAATCTAAAGAAAAGACTATGCGAATGAACTAATCAGAGACAGTTTTGGGGACGCGGAGAAAAAACCGAGAGTGGTTAGATGGGTGTGTGGGAGGGGGTTGGGGATAAGGGGAAAGGTGAAGGGATTTGGAGGCAGCTGGTGACCACAAGATGGCCTCGGGGTTTTTTTTGTTTGTTTGTTTGTTTTTGGTTTTTTTTGTTTGTTTGTTTTTGAAAATTAATTTGGGGAAGGTATTCTATAATGTTGTGGAGATTTTGTTGGGTATCCGATGGGCATGCGTCCTGTTTGGGAGACCACCTCAGGGATGCTGTGGATACCTGATCATGGCATTGGACACCAGAGGCTGGACATTAATGAATGCCAACTATAATTTTATATATATAATGTGATGGTTCGGTGTGGGGTCGGAGGGATGGTGGATGGGGGGAAGGGGGTTCACAGTGTGAGGGATATGGATGATGAACGTCTAAGTATTACCTTGCTTTGTACACCTGAAACTAATAAATAAATAAATTTATGAAAAAAAAAAAAAACTAGCCTCAATAAATTCAGGAGGATTGAAATTATATTAGACATATTTTCTTACCACAGTGGCATAAAACTAGAGATCAACCACAGAAAGAAAGTTGGGAGAAAAAATATATGTGGAGATTAAACAACATGCTTCTAAACAACCAATGGATCAAAGATGAAATCTAACAAGATATCAAAAACTTCCTTGAGCTTCGGATCAAGATGGCAGAGTAGAAAAATGCTGTCTCATCTCCTCCCAGTCCACATCAAAATTACAACTGAACTACAGAAAAACCATCATTAAGAACCACCTGAAGTCTAGCTGAATAGAAGTCCTATAACTAAGCATATACAGGAAAAGCCACATTGAGACTGGTAGAAGGGGCAGAGACGTGGAATGGGCTTGTCCTACACATACATGTGAAGGCTAAAAATCAGGACAGAAGAGGAGATCCAAGATGGCAGAGTAGATAAATGCTGTGTTTGCCTCATCCCATGAACACATCAAAATTACAACTAAATTGTAGAACAATCAGTTTGGAGAACCATCTGAAATCTAACTGAACATTTATAACTAAGGATATAAAGAAGAAGCCATCTCAAGACTTGTAGGAGGAGTAGAGATGCAAAACAGGTTGGTCCCACACCCACGTGTGGCAGTTAAAAATCAGGAGAGATATCTTGGCAACAGAGGTTCCCCATGAAGGAGCAAGAGACCCCAGCCCCCACACCAGGCTCCACAGCCCAGAGTACTGGTACCAGGAATAGAAACCCCCACAACTTCTGGCTGTGAAAAAGAGTGGGGATTCCAACCATCCAGGTGGGACGGAAGGCTGCGGGAAACCCAGACATGCTATTAAAGTGCCCATGCAGGCACTCACCCTGGGCTCCGGGGGAGAGATGGTGACTCTAGGGACATTGGAGACATACAGGAAAAGACTGAGTTTTGTAACTTCAGAGCAAGGACTGGAGAGACACTCACCATTTTCCCTGTGTGAGGTCCTTCTCCTGTGCAGCTGGCAGGCGGGAGCCATATTTCCTGCATTGAGCCCACCCCCACAGGCCAAATCTGAATCTGATTGGCCTGGTGAGCGCCACTGCTCCAGCCTGCTGACTCACTGAGACACTGCCTCACTGGACCTGCGTACTGCAGGAAGCTTTATCAATGTCTGAACCTTACAGAAGCCAGAAGGTGGCAATAGGCTTTGGAATGTCCTTGCTTTTTGCTGGTCTACCGCAGACCCAGTACTGGTAGCAGCCATTTTGGTTCACAGAGTGGCCTCTCCCACACACCTCCAGGTACAGCATAAGCTGTGATAAATCATGGATCACTTTGTAGCTCCTGCCAGGTACTCACCAGCCACTCACAGGCAGTGGCTGACCTGGATTTCCTCCAGAGCCCCTCCCAAGAGGACCCAGAGCCAACATACTTGGAGGTTGGCTTCAGATCACAGAGATCACCACCCAATTAGCCCCACAAGTGGCACACACAAAGGGGCAGTCTCAACAAACACTAGAGCCTGCTGGGGCAAATCCCACTCCATGAGGTAAGCCCCATGCACAGCAGCCTATAAGCTGTGGATGTGGCCAAATCTCACAGCCAATCAGCCTGAGGGTCAATACCACCCACTGACATGCCAACAGCAATCAAGGCTCAACTATAACAGGAGGGCACACACAACCCACACAGGGACACTCCTGGAAAACCAGCTCAGGAGACCAGGGAACCTGTGTCACTGGGCCCCACAAAACCCCTACTATATAAGATCACCTGGCAAGACTGGGAGAATAAGCAGTACTACCTAATACATAGAAACAAACAAACAGAGGCAACCAAAATGAAGAAACAAAGAAATACATCCCAAGTGAAAGAATAGGATAAAAATCTAGGGGGAAAAAAACTAAACATAATGGAGGCAAGCAACCTACTAGATAGAGTTCAAAACAATGGTTATAAGAAAGTTCAAGGAACTTAGTGAGAACTTCAACAAAGAGATAGCAAGCATAAAAAAAGATGCAGAAACCATAAAAAAAAGAACCATTCAGAAGTGAAGAATATAATAACTGAAATGAAGGATACACTAGCAGGAATCACCAGCAGACAAGATGAAGCAGAGGACCAAGTCAGTGATTTGAAAGACAAAGTAGCAAAAAAACACCCAATCAGAAGAGAAAAAAAAAAAGAAAGAAAAGAAACAAAAATGATGAAGACAGTTTAAGGGGCCTCTGGAACAATATCAAGGGTAACAACATTAGCATCATAGGTGTACCAGAAGGAAAAGAGAGAAAGCAAGGAATTGAGAATCTATTTGAAGAAATAATGACTGAAAATTTTCCCAACTTGGTGCAGGAAATAAATAGACAAGCCCAGAAAGCACAAAGAGTCCCAAAAAAGATGAACCCAAACAGGCCCACAGCTAAACACATTATAATTAAAAAGGCAAATATTAAAAACAAAGAGACAACCCTAAAAACAGCAAGAGAAAAGCAGTTAGTTACCTACAAGGGCACTCCCAAAAGACTGTCATCTTGTTACTCAACAGAAACTTTGCAGGCCAGAAGGAATTGGGACAAAATATTCAAAGTGATGAAAAATAAGGACCTACAACCAATGGTAATCTACCAAGCAATGCTATCATTTAGAATTGAAGGACAGATAAAGAACCTCCCAGACAAGAAAAAGCTAAAGGAGTTCATCATCATGAAACCAGTATTACAAGGAATGTTAGAGGGACTTCTGTAAGATTGAAAAAAAAAGATTAAAAATAGAAATAATAAAATGCAATAACTACATATGTATCAAAAATTACCTTAGGGGTCCGCCTGGTGGTTCAGGTGGTTGGAGCGCCATGCTCCTATTGCGGAGGTCACCAGTTCGATTCCCACATGGGCCAGTGAGTTGCGCCCTCTACAGCTAAGATTTTGAACAACAGCTCTCCCTGGAGCTGGGCTGCTGTGAGCAACCGGAGGTTGGCGTAAGCTGCCGTAGGCTGCAGTGAGCTGCTGAGTGCTGCCGTGTGCTGCCATGAGCAGCCGGCAGCTAGCGTGAGCGGCCGGCAGCCAGCAAGAGCTGCTGTGAGCTGCTGTGAGCAGCCAACCAACAATTGGCGAATAAGTGCCTCAGCTGGGGGGAGAGCAAGGCTCACAATACTAGCATGGGCCAGGGAGCTGTGTCCTACACAACCAGATTGAGAAACAACGGCTTGAACCAGAGTGGAGGGAAGGCGGAAGAAGGGGGAAAAATTACTTTAAATGTAAATGACTTCAATGCTCCAATCAAAAGACACAGAGTGGCTGAATGGATAATAAAACAAGACCCTTACATATGCTGCCTACAAGAGACACACTTCAGATCAAAAGACACACAGAGACTGAAGCTAAAGGGAAAGAAAAATTATTTCATTAAAAAATAAAATAAAGCTGGGGTAGCAATACTTAAACCAGACAAGATAGACTTAAAAAAAAAAAGCCTATAACAAGAGACAAAGATGGTTCCAGCAATTCCCCTTCTGGATATATATCCAAAGAAACCCAAAACACTAACTCAAAAAGACATACGCATCCATATGTTCATTGCAGCATTATTTATAATAGCTAAGATATGGAAATAACCTAAGTGTCCATCAATAGATGAATAGATAAAGAAGAAGTGGTATATATATACAATGGACAGGGAGAAAAGTAATTGTGGCTAGATATGTTAATAACAGAACTCTTGAGGAAAGATTTAAAACTCCTACTTCCCAGCCCCTAGTGTCACCATGTATTCTCAACTCCAAGCCCCACCTGTACCTTGGTTCTTGTTATCAGTTTTCTGAAAGAGTCCAGCCCTCTTAACATCATTTGAGTAATAATAGCATTTATTGAATTCTTACTCTGTTCTCTGTGTTAAGGGCTTTTTTTATGTTATCTCACGGAATAGTCTCTATCCACTGTGGAAACAAGAATCACCATCCCCATTTTTACAGCTCAAGAATCATCTCCAAGAAGTTGAGTTACTTACCCAAAGTCAGAAGGCTATAATGAGCAGATCTGGGTCTGTGCTATTATCTATTATGATTAACTGGTTCCTATTTTCTTAACACAGAGCCTCAGTACTGAAATTGGCCCGAGTGAGGCTCTGTCCTTTGTAAGGTGGAACACAATATCCCTTTTAGTGTCTAAGTATCAGTGCCTGTAATTACAGAGTGGTGGCTTTTTAAAAAATTATATGTATAGCTGTATCCAAAATGTCAAATTTCAGGATACATGGAGACAAACTGATTTTTTTTATGTATTTCAAATTTTGTTCTCAAAGGTTTTAAAAAACTTTTACAAAGGTGAATACAATCCAGTAAAATAAAATATATTCTTATTGAAGATCTAATTGGCTTTATTTATTTTTGCTTTGCTCAGTGGTAATGTTCTATTAAATATGGGGGTGACAATGGTTAGTAAAATTACATAGGTTTCGAGTTTACATTTCTATAATACATCATCTATATATCACATTGTGTGCTCACCACCCAGAGTCAGTTTTCCTTCCATTACCATATATTTGACCCTCTTTACCCTCTTCTACTTCCCCCCCTCCTCCCTTACCTTCTGATAACCACTAAACTGCTATGTGTGTCTATGAGTTTTTGTTTCTTTGTTAAAAGCAAACTGATTTTTATTTTATTTTTCCAATTACAGTTATCATTCAATATTATATTAGTTTCAGATGTACAGCATAGTGGTTAGACATTTAGATGCCTTATGAAGTGATCCCCCAATAAGTCTAGTACCTACTTGGCACCATACAATTATTACAATATTATTGACTATATTTCCTACGCTGTACTTTATATCCCAATGACTATTTTGTAACTGCCAAGTTGTACTTTTATTTTGTAACTGCCAATTTTGTACTCCTCACCTTTCTCACCCAGCCCCCCAACACCCTTCCCATCTGGCAACCATCTGTATCTGTGTGCCTGCTTCTGTTTTGTTTGTTTATTTGTTTGTTTGTTTGTTTGTTTTGCTTTTTAGATTCCACATATAAATGAAATCATATGGTATTTGTCTTTCTCTGTCTGACTTATTTCACTTAGCATAATACCCTCTAGGTTCATGCATATTGCAAACTGATTTTAATTTACATCTGTATGATATAGAATATAAATTTAGAAAATGAACTGGTGAAAGATTTAAAGACAGATAGTACAGCATGTATTCATTAAACATAACATGCAACATGATACATAAACACCAAGCTATATTAATAATTTAACAAAATTACTTTATAGATAGCTCTTGTTGTGGCACTTTATTCCTATGGTAATAAAGACCCGCATTTAATGAGCACTTACTACGTGCCAGGCATCATGCTGAGCACTCTGCGTATATTATCTCACTTAAAACTATGGGAGAAATAGCAAAATAACCCAGAAGTAGAAATGGAAACTCAGAGAAACCGATTAGCTGGTTTTGTTCCTAAAAGCAAGTTTTAAATACAGATATATCTGCTTCCAGAGGCGTTGTTCTTAATACCTTCAAGAATCTCAATTAAATCAGTTATCATATACCATATTGTGATGGTTTATTTGAAGGTCTGTCCTCCACTAATCCATCTTCAAAGAGTTTATGGGACTCTCCTATTTGTCTCTTTCTTGCCCAAGATAGAGTAGGAATATATTAATACAAATTAATTAGCTGATCTACTTCTAACACAAGACCTACGCCAATAATCACTCCTGCTAAGTCTAAGCTGTTGGGTGAATTGTGCAAAGTGATGAATTATCACAGAAAAAAAATCAGGATCCAGAAAACCAAACTTCATTTTCGTTACAAAACTCAAACTAGTCAGTCCCCAAGTATGAGACTGCTAAGTTATGCAGCTTCTTATCAACAGATTGATATGTGACGACTCTGTACCACTCAGAATAAAGGGAAAAACTGAGCATCTCCAAAAATCTCTCATAAAAATTATCTGTAAATAACGAGAAAGATGTTGAAATATTAACGCCTCCTCCACGAGCATATCAAAATGCTCCCTCAGCTACCTTCCATCTGCTTGTCCGCCTCTTCCAACATGAGCACAGCCTCGCACTGTTTTCAGCTTATTTGATGTCTAAAAAGATGAAGCCAAAAATTGTTTCAGTATGCTATGAAGTATAATCCGCACATTTCAGACACATTTGAAGATTCCTAATTTAAAATATGGTGGGAAAATAGCATATTTGAGAGCTGTTTCTTGCCATATTTTAAATGCATCCTTCACAGAATTCATTTCTCTATCAAAAGCATAGGCATGAACTTCTCAGCGGAAGTAACAACAGCAACAATAATAGCAGCTAACACTAACATTGCATTGTTTTAAGCACTTTACATAGTCATTCATTTAATAATCCTATAACATTACTATCATCAGCTCCATTTTACAGAGTAGAAAACTGAGGCCCAGAGGCATTCGGTGACTTTTTCAAGGTCACAGGGCTGATGGTAGCAGAGCCAGTGCTTGAAACCAAGGCTTTGGCTCCAAATTCTAAGTTCTTACCCATTACTCCAAAATCCCTAGGAGGCTTTAGATACTACCTAGCTTTAATCCCTTCTTTTACAATATCGGTGGTCACTGTCACCGTGCAGCAGACAAAAAGCTGGAGGGAAAGTGTAATGGGTTGAATAGTGTGGCCTCACAAAAGATATGGCTAAGTCCTGACTCTCTGACCCTGTGAATGTGAACTTATTTGGAAAAACAGTCTTTACAGATGTAAATAAAGTTATAGATCTCAAGCTGAGATCTTCCTTGATTTAAGGCAAGCCCTAAATGCAATGGCAAGTGTCCTCATAAGGGAAAGGCAGAGCGAGAGCTGAGACACACAGAGGAGCAGGTGGTGTGAACGCAGAGGCAGAAACTGGAGTGATGCATCTACAGGCCAAGGAATGCCCGGGCTGCTGGCAGCCTGCCATCAGAAGCTCGGCGAGGCACGGAACGCATTCTCCCTCAGAGCCTCCACAAGAAACAGACACCTTGATTTCAGGTTTCTGAATTCCACACTGTGAGAGAACAAATTTCTGTTGTTTTAAGCCACCGAGTTAGTGATCATTTATTACGGCAGCCCCACGAAGCTAATACAGTTAGTTATGAGCCCAAAAATCTTGAACAGAAATCACATCCTCACTCTACAGATGAGGCAACTACGGCTCAGAGTAAGCAGTTCATCGGTGTGCTGTGAAACTATGGAACGGTTTTGTGGCAGAGCCAAGCCCACTCTAGACTACGTGTTGGTTTCCCAATTTCTAGGCCGGCCCCTTGTTCAGTATTTTTTACTTGCTTCTTTGAGAGACAGAATCGTACATGCACTTTAGAACCTGACCACCTAGGTCAGCATCCTGATTTCACCATTTGCTAGCTGTGAACCTCCATTTTCTCATCTGTAAAATGGGAACAGAAATGACACCTACATTATAGTGTTATTTTGAAGAGCAAATGAATCAATATACAAGCCTGGTATATGGTAAGTTCTCAATAAATGTTAGTTATTACTATTATTTTATTCCAATTCTATTTAGCCATTGATAAAGAATTAATTATAAAATCAGGAATATCACAATGCCTAAGGGGAAAAAAACTGATCTACATATTAACAGTGTTTATGTGTGGAAATCTGTGACAAATCTTGTTCCCCAATTTTTTACGAGGGGGTTGGATATCAAGAGGTAATGCCCATCACCTTCGATTTATACCTAGCTGGCAGTCTTTAATGTCCCTGTCCCCAAAAAGGAGGGCCTTGTAGGAGTGACCACTGGCCAGGACATTGACGGGAAAGTGTCATGCTATTGGACACAGTCACCATAAAGCAAAAGGAATACAGCCATGCCCCACAGCCTCTCTCCCACCTGTGCAATCCCACAGGGCAAGGTACCCCTGAGCCTCCGACCTTTTTCCTGCTCTCCCATCATGACCACTCCCGGAAACACTGCTTTCCCAGGCAGCTCTGCCATCTTCCTAGCTTTCCTGTCCCAGGGACCAGTAAGGCAGGCAGCACCTTTCCCTGCCTTACAGGACAAGGCCCTGCCCACCCTCCTTTACCCTTTCACTTCTGGGTATCCATGTGGTAAGCACAGCACAGCATCCTCCTCTTGCTAACCCTGATTTCCTCCGAGCATGGTGGCTACCTGGGGTCAGCAAGCAGCGGCATGGCCACCTTGGGGTCTGGTTGGGAGGGAGTAACAAGCTCTTTCCCTAATCAAAACAAAATCCCTTCACAGAGGGATACTGAGCCCATCCTCAGGGACTAATAAAGCCATATTCTATTTCCCTTTCCACCACTGGTTTTTAGGTACATATCCCTTTTGGTCAGACCCTGGAGAGAGACAGAAAGAGCAGTAGCATTCAGACACCAAAACTCCACCCAAATTCCTAACAAATTCATATTACTTTCTGATAATAAATGTGTACAATAAGCTACATTTTTTTTCAAAGACTAATGCTCATTATAAAGTGTCCTCTGATGTACTGAATTTCCTATTAGTCATCTGAAGATAATGCAGACTTAAAGAATACAAGAAAATGAAACACTTGGGGAAATTAAAGCCATTTCTCCCCAAACCAAATAACCATCAATCTGTTGCAATGGTTATCCTGTTCTAATTATAGCATTGGATCCACACACACACACGCGAGCGCCTTGTCATATCTATCCCAGCATAAAATCCAAGCCAGCTGCTGGTATTGAGCTAAGTACTATTGTAGTTAACAGTATCCTTAGGAAATCCAGGTCTGGGATGCTGATTATATCACAAACAGGATTTTTGTGTTTGCCTGTACTTTTTCCAGAAAATTCAAGAACCATGAGCAGCTGTAGAAATCCAAGTCATCAGAAAATTAAACAAAGGCACTTCATCTCCTGCAAAGCACATTCCCTAAAAGGACCTTAGCATCTGCCTTCTTAGCTTAAGAGGCCAGCACCTTAATCTACGGTGAATTTTTAATAGTTCTCTCTTCCCTTTTGTTCCATTCATTTGGGAAAAATGATCCCTTTTACTTAAGGCCTGACACCAGACTTCCACCATCACGCATAATCATGTCAACTGATTTTTGTTTGTTTTTTGTTTTTTCAGTATCTTTTTTTTATTAGTTTCAGGTATACAAAGCAACGTAATAGTCAGACATTTATTATTTATACCCCTCACAAAGTGATAACTCTCCTCCCCCATGTCAACTGTTTTTGACTTTCAAGAATTAACCAATGCTTGACACACCTTACTCATTTCTCTTTCCCCATATATCCAAAAGAAGGTCATTTCCCATTTCCATAAACTCCTTGAGGCCAAGAGAATTCTGACAATGACACCACCACCCTCTCCCACAAGCACAGTCAGAATTTTCACCCAAGACTGTGGGGCCGAAAGATGTTCATGTTTTTCTAACGTCTGGAATTTGAAAACGTTCACCTTTGTTTCACTTTCAAATAAAGAACGCACATCTGTCAACCAAGGGGTGGACTAGAACAACCCGCAGAGACAACATCCCACCTAAGGCAAGCAACTGCTTAGCTCCCGCTCGCTGGGTACAGGGTTAGCAGATCTGACTGGTGTGTAGGAAAATTCAGAAACCCAGGTTTTTATACGAAGTCCCCCAGTTTTCCCGTGTTGGCAACTATTTCCCAAAGTCACACAGCCAACTTATGGCAGAATGAGAAGTAGACCTAGGCCTCCTGGCGTCCTTGAAGCCCAAGAGGCTTTGGCACTGTATATACTTGTGCATTTCATTTGAAAGCTATTTACTAAACACCTGCTATATTCCGGGATGTCATTTTAATACGTGGATGGATGGATGGATATATGGATGGATGGATGGATGGATGGACGGACGGATGGACAGCCCAATATTTATTAAAGAACTAAGGGAGAAAGCAAAACATAATTTTAAAACTTACAAAATACCTTTAGAAAAACCTGAGATACAACATTCAATCCATAACTATCATTTTCCTTCCTAAAATTTGCAATTGACATCGAACAGGGGATAGATCACACAGACTAAAAACTAAAAGCAAAGCAAACACAGAAATTCTATTTAAGGCAGAGCATCTTCCACTAAGAAAGCCATGACTAAGGAAACACTGTAGCTTTGTAGTCCACAGGTAAAACCTCTTCTTGGGTTAAGAAGCTCTTTTCCCCTCAGCACTCTTGGGAGCATAGGTTATATTTCTGCAGTGTTTCTATCAGGGTAATAATTAGTATAGCTGAGAAATGCCAGCAACACTAAAAGTAAAATTAGCCTTTACTGTAAAATTTCTCCTGGGACGTACTGGTGGCTCCTGTCTCCAGCAAGCAGAATAATGGGCTTACTGTGTCATCCCACAGCAGGCAAATCACCCCATTAGCAGCACCTGAATAGAACTCCCGGCGCATCAAAATAGATCACCAAGGGCAGCTGGTTGGCTCAGTTGTTTAAAGCTCAGGGCTCATAACACCAAGGTTGCCGGTTCGAGTCCCACATGGGCCAGTGAGCTGCACCTCCCCCCCACAACTAGATTGTAAACGACTTGACTTGGAGCTGATGGGTCCTGGAAAAACACACTGTTCCCCAATATTCCCCAATAGAAATTTAAAAAAGAAATAGATCACCAACATATAATATCTACCGTTGCCTGCTTCGACCACACCTGCCGCATCCAAGCCCCATACCCCGATCAAATCACACTCATGACTCACATATACTCTTTTTTTAAGAGCACTGACTTTTTTGCCATCAGGGACTCTTAGTTTTCCTGAAAATTTTGCGTATCTTAGGGCTGTGGCATGTTTTAGCCAACATAAGCCTTTGATTTTATTCAGTACAGAGATGTAGCAGGGAAAAACAGAAGTCGCGAGAAAGGACGTGATTTGGCCAACATCACACCCTGTTTGGCAGCTAAGTCAAGCCCAAGTTAATTCCTAGTCTGGAGCTTTCTCTTTTTGTTAAACCAAGCAATCTCCTTAGGTTAAAGTTGCTCCTTTTACTCCACCCCTACTAAGGTCTCTTTATCTGAACCTTTTCTGACCACCTCCTCCCTGGGTTTGAGGATGAGAAATTTCACCCCATCCAAAAGGCTAATCTCATCTTCTCCTTCCTCTTTCAGACTATGTTCCATCAACAACCCCTCTCTCTACCAGCCTATTACCTACAAGCTAAAAATATGATCAAGTATATTACACATTGGAGGGAGATCCCCAAACTCTGTATCCCCTCCAGTTACCATGCTTCCAAGCTAAGCGCCTTGCAAGAAGAGTATAAAAATTAACATTACCACTTCCTGAAACAATAAATTGCATAGAAGAAAGCATAGGTACTAAACTTATGGACCTTAGATTTAGAGAGGATTTTATGAATTTGATTTCAAAGGCAAGGGAAGTAAAAGCAAAAATAAATGAATGGGACTATATCAAACAAAAAAGCTTCTGTAGAGCAAAAGAAATCATCAACAAAACAAAGAGGCAACCAACCAATGGGAGAAGATATTTGCAAACAACCCCTCCGATAAAGGGCTAATATCCAAAATATATAAAGAACTTATACAACTCAACAACAACAAAAATGGGCAGAGGATGTGAACAGACACTTCTCCCAAGAAGACATATAAATGGCCAACAGAATGATGCTCAACAAATGAAAAGATTCTTAATTTCACTAGCTATTAAGTAAATGCAAATCAAAACCACAATGAGATACCACCTCACACCTCTTGGAATGGCTATCATCAACAAGACAAGGAAGAGCAAGTGTTGGAGAGGCTGTGGAGAAAAAGGAACCCTCATACACTGCTGGTGGGAATGCTGGTACAGCCACTATGGAAAACAGTGCGGAGGTTCCTCAAAAAAATAAGAATAGAATTACCACATGACGCAGAAATCCCTCTTCTTGGTATCTACCCAAAAAATCTGAAAACATTTACCCACAAAGATACATGTACCCCTATGTTAATTGCAGCATTATTCATAGTGGCCAAAACATGGAAAAAAATAAAATATCCTTTGATAGATGATTGGGAAAAGATGTGGTATATATGTCCAATGGAATATTACTCAGCCATACATAAGAAAAGATGAAATATTGCCATTTGTGACAACACGGATGGATCTTGAGATTATCATGCTAAGTGAAATAAATCAGACAGAAAAAGTCGAGAACCATATGATTTCACTCATACATGGGATGTAAAACTGAAACCAACAAATGAACAAGAAAAAAAACAAAAATTCATAGACACAGACAACAGTTTAGTGGTTACAACAGGTAATGGGGAGGGAGTGGTAGAAGAAAGTAAAGGGGGTCAAATATATGGTGATGGAAGGAGAATTAATTTTGAATGGCAAACACACAATGCAATATGTAATGTTTAATATAGAATTGTACACTTGAAACTTATATAATTTTACTAACCAGCATCACTCCGATAAATTTATTCAAAAAAACAATAGTAATGGTAAAGGAGATAGAACTTCTTATATAAGAGAGAACACAGAATTATAAGGATTAAATACGCTATGACAACACATTTGTTGTAATAGATAGGAATAATTTCCTAGCAAAATATAAAACATCAAAATCAACTGCTTTCAAAAAAAAATCAACATTACCACTTCCAACCCACCGCAACCCAATATCCACTCTTACCACCTCCATGATGATGTTCTGGCAAAGGCCACGAAAAAAGCCAGTGCCACCAATCCCACATCCTTACTCAGCATCACCACCTGGATGAGTGAGACTTTGCAAAAAACATGATCAAAAAACCAACTCCTGGTCTCTTCCTGAGTCTTCCCCAGTGGCTTAAGCCCAAATCCTCTGGCTCCTTTTCTTTTCTGCACTACAATGGAAATTCCATATAGGCAAGAATTTTGTCTGTTCTATCACCTCGGCACCTAGCCCAGCACATGGTGGAAGTTCCATATTTGTTGAGTTAATCCATTTCAGCCATTCAGTCATCATCTTGTTTGACCTTCTTGGGGAGCACCAGTGACATCTCCAGTGGACAGTGGGTAGATACATCTAAAGGCCAGTGGAGAGATCTGGGTTATAGGATTTGATTTGGGAGACCATTCCTTTGGTATAAACTATTCAAGTGCCATTCTAAGAGTTTTAGCTAGACAGAGATGATGCCGCAGATGGAATCAGTACCATATTTCCCCGAAAATAAGACCTAGCCAGACCATCAGCTCTAATGTGTCTTTTAGAGCAAAAATTAATATAAGATCCGGTCTTATGTTATATTATATAAGACTGGGTATTATATCATATTATATTAGACCCAGTCTTATTGTATGTTAAGACCGGGTCTCATATTAAGTTTTTGCTCCAACAGATGCATTAGAGCTAATGGTCCGGCTAGGTGTAATTTTCGGGGAAACGCAGTAGACAGAGATGAGCAAAACAGGCCGAAGTTTACACAATTCAACGAATCAATCAAACACGTCCTCTGAATCCTTGGGATTCTAGTTGGTTGGAAGACCTGGAAGCCATGTGATCATGTTTAGGCAACTGAAAAGTCTGACCTTCCTGAGGGTTCAAACAATAGCATTTACTGGGAAGTTGCCCTCATCTTTTTTCTCTGTTATCTTCTATAGTGACACAAAAATTTGTGTCACTCATGTCACAGAAAATATTTCAATGCAGCGTACCAGAAAATGTAATGTGAGTCTTCCTTTTTTTTTTTTTTTTTTTTTTTTAGCATCAGAAAGGTCTGGCTATGGCCCAAAGTTCTCCAGATTAGCCATCTGCATGAACTGGCTTGGATTCAGCTAAAAGGGTCCTTACCTTAGTCAAGAACACTCTCCTAGTCACCCCTAAGAAGCTCATCTAAATTCGGTTTCAACTGGATGTTCTAATTCCACTGACTCTGTAAAAGTGAGAGAAACTACAGGACAAGAAGGGAAAACTGTTCCCAAGATTGTGATATGGTATCTCCTTGGCACATAACAAAAATACTTGTGTATCCAACAATGACATTTTGGAGATCATCTCTGTCTCTCTCTCTCTCTCTGTCTCTCTCTCTCTCTCTCTCTCTCTCTCTCTCTCTCTCTCTCTCTCTCTCTCTGTCTCTCTCTGTCTCTCTGTCTCTGTCTCTGTCTCTGTCTCTCTGTCTCTCTGTCACACACACACACACACACACACAATAGAAAAGGCACATCAAAGAATTAACCCAAGGGAAACTAGGCTGTTCTCAACTCAACAGACCAAGAGCTTCTGTTGGGTCCACAATCACCTTTCCCTTTTGACCATCAGCATATTGACAGAGGAGCTTTCAAACCCATCCTTCTGCTGTAACATGACAGTCTTAGAGGAGTTCACAGAACCCGAAACATACAGGAAAAATCATAGAAGTAAAATACAGTTTTTCCCAACATATGCCTCCATATAATACTAAGCAATATATTAATACTAACTTCTCTTTTTTAATGAAATATAATTGGCATACAATATTCTATTAGTTTCACGGTGATTTGATATTCCTATACATTGCAAAATGATCAAAGTTAGCTACCATCTGTCATCATGCAAAATCATTACAATATTACAGACTATATTCCCTATGCTATACATTACATCCCATGACTTATTTATTTTGTAACTGAAAGTTTGTACTTCTTTATCACCCTCACCTCCTCCTCTCCTCACCCCTCTGGTAATCACCAGTTTGTTTCCTTTATCTATGAGTCTGTTTCTATTTTGTTTTGTTTATTCTGTCTTTTACATTCCACATATAAGTGAAATCATACAGTATTTGTCTTTGTCTGGCTTACTTCACTTAGCATAATATCCTATAGGTCCATCCATGTTGTCACAAATGGCAAGATTTCATTATTTTTTAAGGTTTAGTAATATTCCTTTGTGTGTGTGTGTGTGTGTGTGTGCATGTGTGTCTGTGTGTGTTGCCAAAAAAAACATATACACATTTTAAGAAAGGAAGAAACTATTAAAATTGTAATACTCAATATATACCAGTAACAAAAGATGAACACAGTCACGTTTGACTTCTGCAATTACAAGAGGTGCTCCAAGTGGTTACCATCAGCGTCCAGACACTTCTGATTATGGCGAACTACTGCTTGAGCAACATTGACCAAAGTGTCCACTTGTATACATTTTTTGGCACCCCCGGTATATACCGTGTTTCCCCAAAAATAAGACCAGGTCTTATATAAAGTTTTGTTCCAAAAGACACATTAGAGCTTATGTTCAGAGGATGTCCTCCTGATAAATCATGCTAGGGCTTATTTTCCAGTTAGGGCTTATTTTGGAGGAAACACGGTATACATCTCCTTTATCCATTCATCTGAACAGACACTTAGGGTGCTTCCATCTCTTGGCTATTGTATATAGTGCTGCAATGAACATAGGGGTGCATATAACTCTTTGAATTAGTATTTTCATCTTCTTCAGATAAATGGAATTGCTGGATGGTATGGCAGTTCCATTTTTTAGTTTTTTGAGGAACCTCTATACTGTTTTCCATAGTGGCTACACGAATTTACATTCCCACCAACAGTGTACTCAGGTTCCCCTTTCTCTACATTCTTGGCAACACTTATCTTTTGTCTTTTTGATAATAGCCATTCTGACAGGTGTGAGGTGATATCACATAGTGTGACTTCTCTTGACTCAGGGAAAAAAAATGACCTACAAGACCAATTTCTCTTTCTTCTCTTTAAACATAAGCAGAATACTTGGACCACTAATTTTGCCCTGTCTTCATCCCTATGCTTTATGAAATAAGTCTCCAGTCATCTATTTTCTGTTTGTCATTCCCTCTGTTGAAAACCTGGACTCCCCATTCCCCACTCCTGCTCCCACCTTCCACTCTTTTGAATACTAATCCATCCTCAAGGACTGTCTCCAATGCCACCTTCCCCACATGAAGTCTTCCCTCATCTTTTCCTTCTCTGGGTCCCTAAATCATTTTAATTGTTCTTTTAATTGTGGGTACAACTTTCTTCCTCCTTTTTATGGGTCTTTTTCCTATGCGTTTTTATGGGTGCAGCATTTTCCCTGCTAAACTATTCTCATGGCCAGATTTGGGACCTGCTCATATTTGTAACCACAAAGCTTCCAGAGAATCATGACTATTCATCAGTCAAGATACATTGGGTTACTAGTAAAATAACTTCAATTCAAATTGCTTATACAAACTGCAGGAAGTCCACAGGAGACGCCATCTTCAGGGATGGCTCTGGTTCTACATCTCTGCCATTCTCCCAGCTCTCTACTCCCCCTTCGTCCTCAAACTGGTTTCCCTCAAGGTTCTCGTCATTGTCTGTTATTTGGATGTTTACTGATGCTGGCATAGTTGCTAAATATTTTTACATGAACTCCCTTATTTAATCTAATTAGATGTAAATCCTATTAAATTTACCCCTAGAGAGATAAAGTAAGTTGCCTAAAATTCTACAGCTGGAAATGGAACTCAGGCCATCCACCTCTAAAGCTGGTGCTCTTGACAACCAAGCAAGAACTGAAAATGCAGGTCCCCTAACACCGCACTGCCAGTTTGCTCAAAGAAACTTTGAATGGGCAGCAGATCAGATGCAAAGGGTACTGCTTGGGCTGCCAGAATTACAATATGAGCATCATCTAGGACTGTCACTACACATGCTAGCATAAGGGGAGGAAACACCTAATAGATATGAAGGAGGTGTTCAAATCTGGCCCCAACTTGAGAGTTCCTCGTTGAAGTTAATCAGAAGAACTGGATGAAATCTGGGAAGGCAATGACGTTCTCAACAAGTTGTGTAATGCAGAGTCCATGCCTATCATAAGAGCACCTGTGTACACAGGACTGGCCACTTCATACTACTGTCAACCCTGACATTGAAAACCAACTTTGGAGCTGGGCTCACCCCCAGGTCTGCCACTTGCTCACTGTTACCTTGGACAAGTGACTTCCCCACTAGCCTTGCCCAGCTTGCACATAAAATAGTAGTCCTGTATTTCCCCGAAAATAAGACCTAACCAAAAAATAAGCCCTAGCATGATTGTTCAGGAGGACATCCCCTGAACATAAACCCTAATGCGTCTTTTGGAACAAAAATTAACATAAGACCCAGTCTTATTTTCGGGGAAACACGGTATTACTAACAGTACCTACTTCACAGGGTTATCGTGTAGACTAAATGAGACATCATAAGCGAGCCTTTCATACAGTGTTTGAAAAATCATGATTTCATTGAGGGTGTATGCAGGAAGTGTTTTATGAGCTATACTGATCATTTTTATTCTCAGCAAGGGAGCATATTATAGTCAGGTGGGCGTGCTAAATGGAATAGTGATTCCCAGACTCACATGCTTGCCTGAGAAAGGCAGGAGCCCACACCTTTGCCAACTCCTTCCTGAGGCCCTACCCTGGCTGGGTGTTGGGAGGTTGCTGTGCCCACTCTCCTGGACTCTGGCTAGACTTCTACAGAAGAGAAAGCTCCCACTGGGGGCTATTCTCAGAAAGGTAAATAGATTGCTCAGGAAGCTCCCTTCACTCACTCAAAAACCGCATGCTCAAGTGAAGTTCCAAGGTAGAGTCAACTGCCTATCAAAAACTAGGTATATCACTGCTGTGTTCCTTATTTATGTTCTACATAGAAAAAAGAAATGGGTCTCTAATTGTTTTCACTAGACAGTAAGGGGACCAAAAGGGGGCCTTGCACTTCTCAAGAGTCTTTTTCAGCCTTTTGTATGTAAATGGGAACAGGGTAGGTACCCAATTAAGCCTGACTTAATCACTCCCCCAAATCTTTTGTTCCTTGCTCTACCACAAATGCCTAGAGCATAATTTAATTTGCAGTGTTAGATTTTATTTGCAATTACAAAGAAGTGAAATAGAATTACCTGAGGTGAGCTGGGAATTTTGGTACTCAGAGACAAACATAATGAAGTAAAAGTCCTTAATGAAAATATTTAAACATGTATTTCACTATGATATCCAACACTATAATAACTCTTTTAAGGTAACTTAGAGTCCTGAGGGTGGTCTAAAATCTACCACTTTCTGCTATATTCTACCTACCTACACTTAGTGAGTGTGGTACAGCCCATCCATAAGTTTCCACCCTACCAATGTACACACCTTTTAATTATCACCAAAAGCCTAGCACATTTCCCCTACTTCTCAGTACAAATTGAATAGTAGTGAGGTGAAGATATGTCTCACATCACCAAAAGCTCATTGATTTCATTAACTACTAGGAACTACTTATTCTGAATACACATGCAATATTAATATTAAACAGCACTATCTAGCCAGAGGTTGTACCCAAATATTCTCAGATGCCCTTAGGGTTCGGAGCAGGGGTAAGGAAGTGAAATGCTCTGCACAATTCAGGTTATGCACATTTTTCTAGGGAAAATTACAGTTTTCAGTGGCTTCTCAAATAGTACATCGCTCCCCAAAGTTAAAAACTACAGACAGACATTTTTTAAAATTTGATAAGGCAAATTTCATTTATTATTTGCTACATTTCTAAATTTGAGCAATTTCTAAATTTGGTCATTCTGTGCACCGTGCAACCTTCCACCTGATATATTTACTTATTTCTACTGGAATCAGGATTCCTTGGAAACTTTTATATATATTTTATATGAGTATCTCATAAACATGCCTAGTTCTAAAGGTAGCAGATGCTAAGTAGCACTATAATACCATCCACTTTGGAGACCCAAGTCTAAGGAAGTTTATGAAAAGTGGAGAATTTTTTAGAGTTTTATAGAGGATGCAATGTAACATTATATAAAGGAGCCATGTGGGTCCACTAAGATAAGACAGCATGAACTATTTGACGTGAAGTTCAACAAACCAGCAGCTGCATCTACCGCAGTTCTGTCTTCAGGCTTCGGCTTCATGATGTTTCCCTTGGCCAAAAATGCATTAAGTCGTCTCCCAGCTCGAAGTATTCAGCAAACAATGGCAAGGCAGATTCACCAGAAATGGATACCTGATTTCCATGACAAATATGGTAATGCTGTTTTAGCTAGTGGAGTCACTTTCTGTGTTGCTACATGGACATATACAGCAACACAAATTGGAATAGAATGGAACCTGTCCCCTGTTGGCAGTCACCCCAAAGGAATGGCGAGATCAGTAATCATCCCAATTGGCATAATACTGAATTGTTTCAAAACCAACTCATAATTGATGCCAAGTGAAAGCACCGTGTAGCCATTAAAATATGGCATGATTGAAGAAATAAAGTGCATTTGAAACCTTCAAAAAAAAAAAAAAAAGACAGCATGAACTGATCCTGGTTATCAGTCAATACCACTTCTGGAATATCTCCAGTGGGTACAATCAGAGGTAGAGGTTGACAAGGTAAGTGTGAAGGTCAAGAGATTCCAGAAGGCTACTGAAGTTGCCGTTGAAATAGCTAGGAACAGATAGAGGTGAGTGTAGGTAACTTTCTTTGATTGATCTTGGTCTTCCTAATAACTGAAATAAGGCAAGCTCCCAATTATGTGTTATACAAACATATTTCCTAGCAATGGCTGCCCTTTCCTCTTAACCACTTTACGCACAAGCTCCATTGCTAGAGAATTTACCCATCCTGCCTCTTTTTCGGAGAGATTCTTTCCATAGCTCTGCCGAGGGGGCGTGGCTCTCATGACTCCCATGGCCACAACTAATGGGACCTAGAACAGTCTCTGGATTCAAGCTGGCCAATCAGATTCTTGGTTCTCTGAATTTGAAATTGAAACAGCAACTCTAAGCAGTCTTCATTGAGCACTTGAATGGAGAAGACACATATGCTTTTCTTGAGTGACCACTTTTACACAAGAGGCATGTAAAAACAGATATCAAGAGAGAAAATAGAGTGAGAGACTGTCCTTGTCAGTATTCCTGATTATTTTCCAAATAACTCTATTCTAGCTCCCCAAAACATCTGGCTGCCCTAGCTACCCTTAGGTCTGGGAGAAACTCAATGTTCCTAGTAAATCCCCTTTTTTTTCTCCGACATGCCTGAATGGGTTTTTGCTACCTGGAACTACCTTCTCTCTTAAACAAGAAGTAACTGAACAAATTAAGAAATAAATAAGCTGGATTCTCAAACATGACAAACAAGAGGTTTCATAGGGGAAACTTCCTGGGAGAGGATGAAATCAAGAATGCTGGGACCCAAGAGGAGAAGATCTGACTTTGAGAGGCAAGATTTAAAACAATCCAAAACACCATTCCTGAATAGATATGACCACCCAGTGAGCTCAGAAACCACCTGAAGAGGAAGCTGAGAGGTGCCAATTGAGGGAATCCTAGGCCAGGAGGCTATTTATGTACCCTGACATTTCTGTAGATGGAGCCAAGTCAGGAAGAATTCTAACTGAATTAATGAGACCATCCACAATAGAATCCAGTAATCCATAATAACGAGCTTCCCCATCCCTGAAGCTCTGTTCTGTGGACCCAGTGAATTAGTCAGTCATATCAGAAAGGATAATTGAGCATCCTGAGAGAGAATCTCTCTCATTCCTCTGGTGTGGTTTTAATTTTCCAGCCAGTCCCGGAGTGGCTTCCTCCCATCCTTCTGGATGGGTTTCCAAGATAGGAGTGTTCCTTTCGCATTCTCCTCTGCACATTTACTTGACAAGAATGCATTTGCTCCTTCCTGCTTGCCCTCTCTCCTCTGTTGCTCCCAAACATGAGCTCCCTTCCTCATTCTTGCTTTCCACCCTTTCTGTATGCCTCTTTGACACCAACCCAAAGATACAGTCAGGCAGCACTACTACTTCCACTCTATATTAGGGCTTCCATTTCAGCACCAAATTCCCTGGTTCTCAAGCATATCTGTTGTTTTCCCCTTCATGGAGGTGAAAAGAACAAATTTTGGAGGGAAGCATACCTGAAATACCAGCTCTACCTAATGGTGAGACCTCAGGCAGGCCATTTAATCTCTCTGTACCTTGTTTCTCATCTATAAATGGGGATGTCACATGTCTTGCAGGGCTGTTGAGCTCACACACACACACACACACACACACACACACACACACACACGGAAAGCAACTAGTAAATTCCAGGCACACAGTAGAAGCTCAAAAATGCTTATTCCCCCTCCCTTTCAAGATCAATGTGAGACATGGACAAAAAAAATAATAAATAAGTTAAAGTATAAAGAAATGATAGTTTTAAAAACAGGTTTCATTTCCTTAAAGGGCTGTTCATTTCTTTATAAGAATGATTTCTATTTGCCAAATGTCTACCGTGTTTTCCCAAAAATAAGACCTAGCCAGACCACCATCTCTAATGTGTCTTTTGGAGCAAAAATTAATATAAGACCAGGTCATATATTATATTACATAACACCCAGTCTTATTATATTAAAATAAGAACGGGTCTTATATTAATTTTTGCTCCAAAAGACGCATTAGAGCTGATGGTCCATCTAGGTCTTATTTTCGGGAAACATAGTACTTCTAAAAGAATTCAGGGTATTTGAAAATTCATGGTTAATAGTCCAGGTTGAGATTTAAAAAGAAATCATTCATAACTAATCTTTTCCCTTACAATGATGAATCAGGTTTTACCTTCTATGTCATTATTTTTACATAAATACATACATTCTATCATCATTTCACAAAGTGAAAGAGATGAGTGCAGGCAAAGGATCAAGAAAAATAAAGATACAGTATCATCCAATTAACTCAGAATTTCTCAACCTTGTACCTGTTGACATCCGTAGCCAGACAGTGTGAAGGGCTGTCCTACTCACTGTACGATGGTTAGCAGCGTCCCTGGCTTGTACTCACTAGATGCTAATGGCACACCCCACCCAGTTGCAACAATCGAAAATACCTCCAGACATTGCCTAATGTTCCTTGGGAGGCAAAATTGTTCCCACTAAGTTAACTTGATCAATATATATAGTCATACCAGATAGTACAAATCCAGTCATGGGTTTATAAGATAGAAAGTAGCTGCCTCGGTCTTTACTTCTCTCCGGAATGATCCTACTGAAAAACAAAATGGCTACATATCGCTTCCAAGATACAATCAAATGCCGGCTTCTCAGAGAAACGGAACAAAATGGCACGTGCCAGAATTCTGTTTGTCAGGCTGCCCTAGCTCTTGGCTGCATGCCCACATTCTGTCTAAAATGTACTTCCCAAACTTTTCAGAATGCTTTCCACAGCTTTCAGAACCTGACCTTTAGAGCAGCTTTATCTATGTGTGCGTGTGAAATAGATTTACAATTTTCTATATTCCTGCAAAGCCAAACCACTTATTGAGTCCAAATGCCAACTGGGGGCGGTGGGAATTTGCACACAGACGTCAGTGAGCTCCAAAACAACAACACAAGAGCTCCACCTGCAACTAATTATAGAAACTGAAATTGCACTCTGGCCAGAAGAGGCCAGATTCAGAAACCACCCCATCTGCTTTGGCCAATAAAATCACTCTGTTACTTTTTCTCCTGTCAACATCGACTTGCTTCTTAAAATCCTCTAAGGTGGTTGTCTATAGGGAATTTTATCAAGCAGTGAATGCTTTGGGGCTGACCATTCCTTCTGCCTTCCCCTCCTAGAGCTTGGTTTCAATAATTGTCTTTGGCACAAGTGAGACTAAAATCTCATTGAAATATTCCAAAATGTTGTGTGTGGTTTTTTTTTTTTGGTTGTGTGCTGTTACTATCTCATAGTCAAAATAAAGTGATCCAGAGAGAAAACGGAAGATGGAAATCATTTAGCTCTCCCAAGGTCCAGCATACAAGAATGTTTATTTTCCTCCCATTAGCCAAGTCTTTCACAAGAAAACATGGGAATAAAAATCTGTAAGGCTACTAATACAATGCATATGGCTGATCCTAGGGCTGACTGCAAGAGATTACTGAGGCAAAAACCAGCTGACATCTGTGACAAAGATGTATAGTTCACTTCAAATCATTCTCCTACATTCTAGCAAACAAAGAAATCAACGGTTGGCTCAGTGCCATCTCATCTATCTTCAGAACCAAAGGAAGTTTTTACCTACCCGTGAAAAGCATTAAAAGTGTGGTTTCAGTCTAAGTAGGTCATTGCCTAAGTCTGGGCCAGTTTTTCCACCTCTCTGGAAAGGTAGACAAGACTACAGTTCTCTGAAAAGTGGAGGGAGACCATTTCAAGGATGAAGAAGATGGACATTTTTTTTTTTTGTCCTAAGATTCAGCTAAGTTATGTTGAGGAGCTAAACAAGCTCATATTATCCAGTTCTAAGTCCATGTGCCCAGGTAACATTGGGGAAAATACACCCAGATACCCACATTTCAAATCAGAGTTAAAATAAAAACAACATATACACAGATATGGCATATGATTGACTTCTTAATTTATTAGGTCTCTTAATATGACTTACAAGCCCTTAAAACATTCAGAGAAAGAGAGTCACTAAGGACAGCTCAAGTCAGTGAAGTGGACATCCATTTTTATCCTCAAGCTTCCCTTCACCCTTCATCTCAATAACTTGAAAGAACTGCTCCTCTCCCAATGCCTACTGCTTTAATAGGGCCACCGATCACAGGAACCCCTTTTCACACACCTGTCCCCACCCGTACTACATATACTCACCAAGTCTGGAGACAGGATGTAACTAAGGCAGGACCAAAGTGCTACCATACATTTTTCATGTGGAAAATGAAGACATAGGGATTTTTTAACCCTCCAGTTGTGGTAATGGCAGGCAAGAGAGTCCTCCACAGGAAGGAGAAAACGAGGCTCACACATAGAGGCAGACGGCAAGAACCAGACATGAAGCAATGGGGAGAGACTGCGTCCTGCTGCAGTTTGAGGCCCTGGGTCCAGTCAACCCCAAGCTCTACACCTGAGCCTTCCTGCAACTTCATTATGGGAACTAATAAATTCCATTTTTTGCTTATTCAGGCTTTGAGTAGCGTTTGTGTCACCAGTTTGGAATATTGCCCAATACAATTAGTAAGTAGGTTTCTTCATTCTACTGTGTAAGGTCCTGTATCTCATCTCATCTCACTGAAGTGCACTTATTTTCACAGTTATCATGACTGGTACATCATTGTAATAGTTACAAAGTAATGATTTTCTGTGTTTCATCAGTAAAGGAAGGTATTGAGTTGGAAGTAATAGAACACCTAACCACAGTGACTTAAATAGCTAGGGGCTTATTTTTTTCACATGACCAAAAAGTCTGAAGGCAGGCTATTGCTGGTGCTGGTGCAACTGCTCAAAGACGGCAGGGCATAGGTACTGGAGCTCGTCTTGGTCTTTCTTTCATGTTTATTGTACGGCTGACACAGCTCCATGCATCATATCGGCACTCAAGACAAGAAGAAAGGGGTTAGAAGTATTGCTGGTGACATTTATTCCTTTTATCAGGAAAACAAAAGCTTTCACAGAAGCTCCCAGATTTTCACTTGGGTTTCATTGGCCAGATACTTGATCAAATATATATGTATATATATTCACTTCACTTCCTCTCTGCTTTGGTAGGGAGCAGATTTCCTGCTTCAATCTGCTTTGGTAGGGAGCAGATTTCCACCGACTTTAGACTTGGCCACGTAACACATTTTAGGTAATAGAATGTTGCAAACAGAGACTTTAAATGTATTTGTGTGGTCTAGTTGGACACTTGATGTCTGTAACCCACCATGGGATGATGAAACCCTGACCAGATGCTGTTGTAAGAAGTTGGAGACATGACATGTGACATGACTAATCCCAACTTGCAGCCTAACCTGGTGCCCAGTGTCCAGACCTACCCGACTAAGTGGCAGCCACCCTACAGATATGCGAGGGAGAAACAAATGCTTGTCTTTTTGAGCCAATAAGTTTGGGGATGGCTTGTTATACAGCGTAACTGCAGCAACAGCTGCCTAATATGTAGGTGCTCAGTTTAAGATCAAGTTTCACAGTCAAATAAATTTGGGGAATTGCTGGATTAAGAAAATTTAATAAATATTTTTTAACTGCAAGAGTTAGAGCATTTTACAGGTTAATAATTGTATAAGTTTGCTAGAGCTGCCATAACAAAGCACCACAAACTGGGTGGCTTAAACAACAGAAATGTATTGCCTCAGTTCTAGAGGCTAGAAGTTCAAGATCAAGGTGTCAACAGGGTTGGATCCTCTGAGGACGCTGAGGGAAGGATCTATTCCAAGCCTCTCTCTTGGCTTACATGTGGCCGTCTTTACTCTGTCTTTTCACATAATCTTCCCTCTGTGCATGTCTATATTTTATCCAAATTCCCCCTTTTAATAAGGACACCAGTCATGCTGAATTAGGGCCCACCCTAGTGACTTCATTTTAACTTTATTAATGTTTTAAAGACCCTACCTCTAAATAAAGTCAAAGTCACATTCAGAGTTACTGGGGGTTAAGACTCCAACATATCTTTTGGAAGGGGACCATTCAACCCATAACATACACATTATGATTTTTCAGGATAGGAGTATCGAGCATGTTGTATCTCATGCTTATTTGACCAGAAAAATCTCTTTTGGAAAATGTTACTTCCAAGAACACACTTTGGAAATACTGGCTTTGAGGGAATCCATGGATTTTAGACTTAGAGTAGTAGAAGGAAGAGTGCCTGGAAGAAGGCGCAGGGATATGACAGTACTATCTGAGTACTGAATATATTTACCCACACACATGAGGGGGCTGAGCCCTTGATTCCATAAACCCTCAGTACTCAAGATAACTTGTAGCTGCATTTAACTATCAGTAGACACCTCTTCATAATACAGCTGCCTCACCACCTTCTCAGCAAGAGACAGAATTAATTCTATCACCCACTTGCAATTTGTACAACTCTTCATGTCTGGACATTCACGATGAAATGAGTAGTTTAGAACAGAGTTGAATGACCCCTGTTAAAATGACCCTGCAGTTATACAAATAAAAGAAAAAAATATATAATAATGGAAACACAGAAATGTGATCCACCTTGACCTTTTCGAGTTACAAGCTCAAAATGAGAACCAATAAATCATATATTGAAACTAGCTCAAAACGCATCAAAAGCCCATATTAATATTGATTTAGAGTAGATTATTTCCTAATGTGTTAAACCAGAAATAGAAATTATCACATAACCATTGCTTAAAAGCTGTAGCATTCCCCAGACAGATTTACTTACACTTCTTAGGTTACGTTTCCCTATGACCTTGTCCCACTTCTACACACACACGATGCGTAAATATTAAATCTAGTACAATCTCCCAGTGAGTGATGCTATTTATATTCATGCACATCCTTGGCTAGCCATGCACAACTTAGGAAAATGTTTACAAATTGTTTCATATACACCTAATTTGGAAAAAAACAATCCATTAAAAATACAAAGTTAATGATTCCACAAAATATCCAGGAATATGAAAGGTCAATAACTTATATGCACCAAGCTGTAAGATATAAATCCTTATGAACTTTCCAAAAATTTATTCTCCACCATGTTTTCTCTCTCTGATCTTCATCACACAGGTAAATAAAATGGGGCTATAAAAAGGAAAGACAATCATATAATCTTTTAGAGAAAATGGGGTCACTTTACATCCCTGTAGCTGTATTCTCCCACCCTCAACACCTACCCCAACCCCACACAGGCCATTAAAAATATTAAGGGGCAAACATTCATTCTAAATCTTTTCTTCTCACCTCTCCCCAAATCAATCTACTGGTGTGACACTGAGAGCATAGACTACGTGTTCACGCCATTCCAAAGAATTGCTGTCCACTCTTATTCCATTCAGGAAAGTACATCATGAAGCAAAATGCACAAGTGATAGCTTAAGGATAATTCTTCATCCATTCACTCTGGTTTATACACACAAGCCAATGTCAGTACTATAACTCTTAACAGTCACAAATGTATTTATTTCTATTCCTGCAGATCTGTGTGACTGAGAAGTAGGGCCTTGGAGAGAACCTAGGAGTGGGAAGAGGTCTGGGGTATAATATTCATCTGGGAACCCGAGTATCAAACCTTTACACAGGAAAAATTTGGTTACCGGCCACCCAACCACTGGTTCCAAGGTTCCAAACAGTCTTGCACTTCCTGTAACACAGGAAGGGTATTCAACCTCCTCCCTTAGATCTGGAGTTGGATTCAGCTCCCTCAGACACACCACTAAGATTTCCAAATCTACTCAAAAAAAACGATGAGTGCGAGCTCGCTACAACACTGCTATTAAGGGTGAAAAGTCTGTGCTTTCTTACCTGTGGGCATTACATTCACAGAACCACGACTATCATAAACATGAGCACTCTAGCTTGCTCACCTCCACCCTATAATGGACCTCCTTCCCATTTCTATTCACATAGTACAATTCAAATTGTTTTAGATCATCTGAATTTAGATTAGTGAAATGCTAATTAAATACCCTCTGATAGAACTACATTTGTAGATGCAGTCTCTGGTTGTTGTGGATAAGAAACCATAATCAAGTGTCCCTTACCTCTTGTATATTTATTTCTTCCACATAGAAAAAGTTTCCATGATTTTTCCTCTAAAGGAGAAATTATAAGTTATCGGAAATGGAAGAAACTATTAACAGCACAAAAACCATTTCTAGGAAAAAGAAATAAACTCCTAATTCAGAAGGAAAATACTAAATAAACTAAATCAGATTCTTAATCAATCTATCAAACCTACAGATGCTCCTCGACTTATAATGGGGTTACATCCCGATAAACCCTTCATAAGTTGAAAATATCAGGCCAAAAATGCATTTGATACACCTAACCTACCAAACATCATAGCTTAGCCTAGCCTAATTTAAATGTGTTCAGAACCTGTGCGTTGGTCAGTACAGATGGACACAATCATCTAACACAATGAATCCATTGCAGAGTATCAGTTTGTGATTGTGGCCTGACTGGGAGCGTCGGCTCGCTATTACTCAGCATCCTGAATGAGTACCATACTTCAAATCACTAGCCCAAGAAAAGATCGAAATTTGAAGTACAGCTTCTACTGAATGCGTATCACTTCTGCACCACCATAAAGTCAAAAAATCATAAGTTGAACCATCATAAGTCGGGGACCATCCATAATCATTTTTTATATCTAGTATATAGGAAGTATAATCTTCCTATTATACTAAGATTCTGTTCACAGCTCAGTGATCCTGTAAGAAGGTAGTGAACATAAAGTTAAGGTCTTAGATGTTGGCATGAAATAGACCAAAGCCTTAAATTCCAGCTCTGTCAATTACTACCTGTATGAACTTGGGCAAACTGCTTATTCTTTCTCCATTTATTTTCCATCTGTAAAATGAGACAAAGTCTAGCACCTACCTCAGATGAGTGATTCAAATACTAAATAACATAATGCACACAAAGCTCTAAGTACAATCAATGCCTACCACATACTAAGTCCCCAACAGATGTCTACTGGTAGCAGCAGCAGTAATAATAGAAACAGCAGACATCTGCATTGTTCCCCAAACTTTTTTTCATCTAGCTCCACTTTTTGACAAACATAAAAACCCCACTGGTAGAAATTTCTAGTGCTCCCTCATATCTGACTCCACTCTCCTTCCTGAAAAGGGGAAAGGATAAGGCCTCCCAGTCCCTTGCATTTACGTATGTCACTTTCAGTTCAAGGAATTGAGGAGCCAATGTGCAATATCCAGGTATTCTTCCTCAGCTGTAGCCATGTGCCGAGATGCAGAAAGTCTGGACCCTGAGTCACTGCCTGGAGCAGAGCTACCCTGGAGAGTCACTTGACCTGCTTCGTACTTCAAGTGAATACAAGATAAATCTCTGATGTGTTAAGTCCCTGAGATTCGAGGTTTGTTGATTACTGTGGCAAGATCTCTGCTATCCTGACCAATAGGTACTCATATACCCCTAAAAGGGAGACTAACATACGTCCAAGGGGAGAAAGAAGAGCAATTCAATTTAGTGAAATAACTTGATTTTTTGTCAATCTTTATATTCTTTAGTCATATGTCACCCATAATACCCAAGGTAGCCTGTGATCATAGTAGTTTCCAGAACAAGGAAGGGGAACTGGGAGCACCCTTAACTATTCACTAGCTAACGGCTTAAGGCAACATGGGATAGTTAATTTACCTAGGTTAAACTGAACTAACCCTCATAAAATAAACAAGGGGTTTTAAATGTTTTTACTAAAAGCCAAAAAGTCTTGTGTCATTAAAATTTACCTCAATATACTATTTATTTCACTTTGTCTCACCCATATTTATTTTTTTGTTAATGTCATAGAAGACATAACATATTGGCACAATAGCACATCATGTAATTAATTAAAAAATACATGTATAAGTGGGGATCTATACTCAAAAACATTTAACTATCAAGGTAATTATAAGACCCAAAATCAATGGGATGCTGCGAAAGCAGTCCTAAGAAGGAAAATCATCACATTGCAGGCCTACCTAAAGAAACAAGAAAACTCACTAATCAACAGTTTATCTTCACACTTAAGGGATCTGGAAAAAGAACAGCAAAATAAGCCCAAAGGGAGTACAAGGAAGGAAATAATAAAGATCAGAGCAGAAATAAATGAAATAGAAACCAGAAAAACAATACAAAAGATCAATGAATCGAAGAGTTGGTTTTTAGAGAAGATAAACAAAATCGACAAACCTTTACCCAGACTCATTAAAAAAAGAGAGAGAGAGGACCCAAATTAATAAAATGAGAAATGAAAGAGGAGAAGTGACAACAGATACCACAGAAATACAACAAATTTTAAGAAATTACTATGATCAACTATATGCCAACAAATTTTACAATCTGGAAGAAATGGACGCATACAACCTTCCAAGGCTAACTAAAGAAGAAACAGAAAACCTGAATAGACTGATTACCACCAGGGAAATTGAATCAGTAATCAACAATCTCCCAACAAACAAAAGCCCTGGACCAGATGGCTTTACAGGTGAATTTTACAAAATGTTCAACAAAGAATTATCACCTATTCTCCTCAAGCTCTTCCAAAAAATCCAGAAGGAGGGAAGACTCCCAAACACTTTTTACGAAGCCACTATCACCCTGCTCCCAAAATCAGACAAAGACACCACAAAAAAAGAAAACTACAGGCCGATATCTCTAATGAACATAGATGCAAAAATCCTCAGCAAAATATTAGCAAACATAATTCAGCAATATATTAAAAAGATCATACACCATGATCAAGTGGGATTCATCCCTGGTATGCAAGGGTGGTTCAACATCCACAAATCAATTAATGTGATACACATTAACAAAATGAAAAATAAAACTCACATGATCATATCAATAGATGCAGAAAAAGCATTTGATAAAATCCAGCAGGCATTTATGATAAAAACCCTTAAGAAAGTGGGAATAGAGGGATCATATCTCAACATAATAAAGGCCATATATGATAAACCCACAGCTAACATCATACTCAATGGGGAAAAGCTAAAACCATTCCCCCTAAGATCAGGAACAAGGAAAGGTTGCCCACTTTCTCCACTTCTATTCAACATAGTGCTGGAAGTTCTAGCCACAGCAATCAGACAAGAAAAAGAAATAAAAGGCATCCAAATTGCCAAGGAGAAAGTCAAATTGTCATTATATGCAGATAATATGATACTATATAGAGAGAAGCCTAAAGACTCCACCAAGAAACTATCAGAGCTGATAGATGACTTTAGTAAAGCAGCAGGATACAAAATTAATATTCAAAAATCAGTTGCATTTGTATATACCAATAATAAAACATCAGAAGGAGAAATTTAAAAAGCAATCCCATTTACAATTGCTCCAAAGATTATAAAATACCTGGGAATAAATTTAACCAAAGAAGTAAAGGATCTGTACTCAGAAAATTATAAGACACTGAAAAAAGAAATGAAAGAAGATACAAATAGATGAAAACACATATCATGTTCATGGACAGGAAGAATTAATATTGTTAAAATGTCCATACTGCATAAGGCAATATACATATTCAACGCAATTCCTACCAAACTACCAACGAAGTTTTTCACAGAAATAAAACATATAATCCTAAAATTTATATGGGACATTAAAGACCCTGGATAGCCTCAGCAATCTTGAGAACAAAGTGGGAGGTATAACAATACCTGACATCAAATTATACTACAAGGCTACAGTAATCAAAACAGCATGGTACTGGCATAAAAACAGGCACATAGATCAATGCAACAGAATAGAGAGTCCAGAAATAAATCCACGCCTATATGGCCATTTAATCTACGACAATGGAAGCAAGAATGTACGGTGGGGTAAACACAGTCTATTCAATAAATGGTGCTGGGAAACCTGGACAGACACATGCAAAAAAATGAAGCTGGACCACCTCCTTACACCATATACAAAAATAAATTCAAAATGGCTTAAAGACTTAAATGTAAGATCTGAAACCATAAAATTCCTAGAAGAAAATATAGGAAGAAACTTCACAGACATTACCCGGAGTAAGATTTTTACTGATATATGCCCGCGTGCGAGGGAAGTAAGAGAAAAAATAAACATGATTACATCACACTAAAAAGTTTTTTCACAGCAAAGGAAACCATCAATAAAACAAAAAGGGATCCTACTGTATGGGAAAAGATATTTGCCAATGATATATCTCATAAGGGGTTAATATCACAAATTTATAAAAAAAACTCACTCAACTCAACTCCAAAAAAACAAACAACCCAATTAAAAAATGGGCAGAGGACATGAAGAGACATTTTTCTAAAAAGGACATACAGATGGCAAACAGACATATGAAAAAATGCTCAACCTCACTAACCATCAGAGAAATGCAAATTAAAACCACAATGAGATACCACCTCACCCCAGTCAAAATGGCTATCATCAATAAATCAACAAACAACAAGTGCTGGCGAGGATGTGGAGAAAAGGGAACACTTGTGCACTGTTGGTGGGATTGCAGATTGGTGCAGCCACTATGGAAAACAGTATGGAGGTATCTCAAAAATCTGAAAATGGAACTACCTTATGATCCAGCAATTCCATTACTAGGTATCTATCCGGAGAAATCCAAAACTCTAATTCAAAAAAATTTATGCACTCCTATGTTTATTGCAGCACTATACACAATAGCCAAGACATGGAAACAACTGAAATGTCCATTGGTAGACGACTGGATTAAGAAACTGTGGTACATTTATACAATGGAGTATTACACAGTCATAAAGAAAAAAGAAATCTTTCCATGTGCAACAACATAGATGGACCTAGAGAACATTATGTTAAGTGAAATAAGTCAGACAGAGAAAGACAAATACCATATGATCTCACTTATATGTGGAATCTAAAGAAAAGAATAAATGAATAAACTAATCCGAAACCATTAAAGGAAAAACTTAGGATTGCTAGATGGAAGGAGGGGGAAGGGATAAGGGGGAAGGTGAGGGGATTAGAAAGCACAGTCGGTAACCACAAGATTGCTACGGGGTCACGAAAGTTAATTTGGGGAATGTAATCAATAATGTTGTGAAGATTTTGTAGGGTATCCAATGGACACTTGTCTCGTTAGGGAGACCACCTCAGGGAAGATGTAAATGCCTGATCACTGCAACTGTATACCAGAAGCTGAAGCTGAACAATAATGAATATCAACTATAAGTTTACATATATGTATATTTTTATATATACACACATATATATGTATATACATGTATATATGTATATAGTTACAAGAAGCGGAGTAAAGCATTAGGAATAGAGACAGTGGAAATGTAATGGCTGTGTGTGATGTCAGAGGGATAGTGGTGGATGGGGGAAGGGAGTTGACACATTGTGAGGGATATAAATGATAAATGTCTAACTATTACTTTGTTTTGTGCACCTGAAACTAATAAAAAACAAGATAATTATAAGATAAAAGTAATTTGCGAAGTGCCAGTTTAGAGAATATTTTCAACTTTATAACTACTTGTATAATTCCTAAACTGCTTTAACCATTTCCCAAAACAACTGAAAAAGGAAGAAAACCAGTACACAACTGGGGAAATGAACATAGCTATCACAGCTTCACAGGATTTCATGAACAAGCAACGACAGAAAAAAGCAGAAATGATAGTGAAGAGCATTAATTTGATTTATGAGTAAAGAAAAAAACTTTCTGTTACAACTAAAAATCAGATTTCCACATCTGAAAACTAGCAAAGTCTTTGTCAGATAATCAAAGGGAAAAGGTGGTTGCTTTCCACATATACAAGAGCGAATGGCAGACTCTCATACAGAACGGAAATGCTTCTATTGGTGCTGGAACTCCAATGGGGTAGTAGCCAGGGAAACAGATAGGTGGGTCAGCAGATGACCCTAAGAAAGACAGAGCACTTCATTAGGCAAACATAAAGACCAATTATCAGAGAATCACTGGTTTAGCCAAGTTAAAATTACCTAGATTTCTACAGAAAGTTAAACGACATCTTGGAATTGTTTTAGCCAAATGGCACAGCACCCTCTACTCCACACCTCTTATACTTATCCCACTACCACTAAGAAGTGAGGCTGGGATTTAAACCCAAGCATGTCTCACTCCAAAGCCTTTATGAAAATATTAAAAGCATCATATAAATGAGCCTCACAAAACAGGTAGGATGTGAAAAATGGAGACTGGCTGGGTCTGAAAGGGAAGAAGCAGGGAGAAGGGGTGCTGAGAAGTCCTCCAGTAGCAGGTAATACAAAGAGCAAAAGTATGGAGGTAGAAAACCCTGAGTATACACAGGAATTACCAAGTAGTGGTTCTGGTAGCATAGGAGAGGTGGATGGAGGTGGTACAAGATAAATCTGGAAAGACTGGCTCAGGTTTTCCAGTAAAAAACTCAGCCAAAGAGGTAGACTTCATTCTGAAGGCAATGAGTAATTATTGAGGGTTTTAAAGTAGGGGGATGGCATAACTGCAGGTAGACACTGGGAAAACTAATCTTGCTATGATATGGAGGGTGGATTAAAGAAGAGAAAGGTGTCTTGCACATAGTATGTACTTAATTAATATTAAATAGATGAGGAAGAAATTTATTGTGTTTCTCTAACATGATACCAATCCCATTCTACCCAATCGCATTTAATATTGCTCAGCTTGCTATTTAGAGAACAAACTCCACTCATTCTAGAATGAAATAATGCTGCCAGTGCTTAAAAAAAAAAAAATCAATTTACCAGTCAAATGTGGCCCTCTAACTGCTGCTGTTAAAATGTCTACTCTTGGGGCGGCCAAATGGTTCAGTTAGTTAGAGCTCAAGCTCTGAACAACAGGGTTGCTGGTTCGATTCCCACATGGGCCAGTGAGCTGTGCACCCTCCACAACTAAATTGAAGACAACAACTGAGCTTCCGGAGGGGCAGCTGGATGGCTCAATTGGTTGGACTGCAAGCTCTCAACAAGGTTGCTGGTTCAATACCCGCATGGGATGGTGAGCTGTGCACCCTGCAACTAAAGATTGAAAACAGTGACTGCACTTGGGGCTGAGCTGTGCCCTCCACAACTAGATTAATGAACAATGACTTGGAGCTGATGGGCCCTGGAGAAACACACTGTTGCCCAATATTCCCCAATAAAATTTAAAAAAAGGTCTACCCTTGCAAAAATTAACATTTTCCTCTTCTATTCAGAGGGAAGTATATCTGAGCTGCTGTGTGACTGCTGAAAAAGAAAACAAAATTAACCAAGCATAAAAGTTAGGCAGTGAGAAGTGATCCCCCCTCTTCTGCAGTAATGTGAAAGGTTATTGGAAAATAAGGAGATCACAAGCAGTAATCTCATATTTCCTATGTCCTCTTATAGTCTCCAAGTCAAACACTTACTGAGTCACAGCTTTCTGGATGATGCCAAACTTTCTTCTGCATAGGTTGTATACCATTTGCAAAGCATCAACTACTCAATGAGAAACCCAGGTTGAAAAACATCGAGATGAGTCATAACCTACCTGATTTTCTTCATGGGAAACCCTCATCTGCTCCTTGAGGACAGACATCCGGGCTGCCTCTTCTTTCCTCAAGACTCTTTCTTTCTTGAGCTCAGGACTCCAGAAGGTTTTGATACTGTTCATGGAAGATCCCAACTTGCTGTCCTTGATGTCTAGCTCTTTCCGAAGGAAGTCATTCTCTCTCTGAAGTTCCTTGAGCTGGGCTTGAAGGTCTAACATTGTGCTATCCCTAACCTGCCTCAACATGGAGGGGACTTGATGGTGGTGATGATGGGATGAGCTGGTCAGACCACCATGTTGATCCGTATAAGAAAGGACATCTGTGTGGGAAAGTCCAGCGGAAGCAATATTGGGACTACTCCCCATGGCTGTGACTCGGCCTCCGTACACAGCTCTATTTGTGGCCCTCCCCAGGGTCATGGTGCCCTTTGGGTAAGTTGTCGAAGCCACCCCCTCATGATCACTCAGATACATGGGTCCAGATGTAGCATAGGCTGCATTAAGAGACTGAATATTCTCCATGGACAGAGTCTTACCCGTTCCCCCACCTCCGCCACTGCTTGTTCTTCGATGGCCCAAACGAGGAGATCTTGGCAAACGAGGAGATCTGGAAGGACTCCCTTCCAAATTGGTGATTGTTCTTGCGCTTCCATACATTTTTCTTCTATTATGAGGTGCTGCTTAGGAGAAGAAATACTATACTAAGTTGGAGATTAAGCCAATATTTCCACTGTTGGCCAGAATTTTCACTGCATTCTTTTCATACTCTGTACCAGGAAATGACTCTAATCAGAGATCTGAAAAATGAGAAAAAGGATAATCAAAAACAAACTTCTTTAGAACTCTGACTATAACTTCATTATTTTTTAAAATATGTATAGATAGATATAGTTTGATGATGATGATAATAGATGATCAATAGATGGATAGATAGATAGATAGATAGATAGTCATACCCATGTTCATTAAAAAAAGTGACCCCAAAACTTTACTTACTGCATCTAAACATTTTGTAAATTATACCCACCCTGCTCCCCAGCAAGGTCAAAATTTCTCAGAGCAAAAAAGATTCTCCTTTTCCTTAGGAAAACAAAGCTCTGCATTTTGGTTTGTGCTAAGTGACAGTTGGGACCTCCAGAAAATTCACATAGAATTCCTCATCATAGAGACTTTAGTTATAAAATACTCCCTCCTGAGATATGACCCCAATACACAAGTGACATACAGTTACTCTGAGAAGCTGTTGCTTCCTAGGATGTCAAATAACAGTCAGTCGTGTTGTTACTTCCCCTCTTGTACCCATTACAGATATCAGTAATCCATCATGGTCGTCTTTTCCACTAGATTCAGAACTCTTCTCAACACATCGCTCTAGATAGTTTACCACCAATCAGTTGCATTGACACATGAGTTAGAACCTATCAGCCATCTTGGAGCTAAAAGAAAATGAGGTGGCTCAATCAATGAGACTCCCCTACATATAGCCAGATCCTAAATGCTATCACAGAGAATATGAAAATCCTGTCTCTTTCCCCTTTCGTGTACATCTTTCAGGCTCATTTTGGGACTCATTTTCCATTTTGGATGACTTAAATATTCATGTTATCCCCTCCACACCTATGAGAAGTAGCACAGGAGAACAATGCATCATGTTAGAGTTCCAGGTCCACAACCCCTAGAGAAAAGTAGAAGCTCCCTGTCGTGGTTACTCAAGTACATTGGTGCAGATTTTATGTAGCCAGGGCTACAGAACTGTGATTGTCCCTTCAATACTAGGATCCAAATGACTTTAATGGGGTTTATCATGGCCTCCTGCTCTTCCTCTTAGGGTGTTTTTGGTATACTGTCTTTTTCTTCAGATTTAAGACAATAGGAGCACAAATCCTGGAGAGCGCCAAACCGAGGTTCAAATATCCACTCTAACAACCAACTAGTTGAGTGACTTTGGCAAATTATTTAACTGTTAGGAGCTTCCTTTCTCCAATTAATAAAATGTGGGTAAAACCACCTAACTCATAGTAGTCTGAAAAAAAGAAGATGATATTTATAAAACACCTAGTTCGATGCCTAGCACAGGATAGTCAACAGTTTTTGTTGGCAGTGTCAATGAGATAAGTACATTAATAGCAATATACAGGGCATCCTTTATTTTTACCTGCCTATCATTCATTCTCCCTTCCCCTCCCCCCACTTTCTGGTAACACTATCTCTATTTTCCTTAGGGAAATTTTCCCCAACCCTCTACTCACAGTTCATTAGGTTTAGGCAAGGCTGATTCCCTCCACTCCATTCTGGATGATGTCGGGGTGAGAATATGACCCAGGCCTGGCCAATCATCATATTCCATCCCCTAGATATGGCAGCTGGTTTAGCAATGGACATGTGACCACACTGGTCCAAAAAGACTCCATACATTAGCTGAAACAACTGTGAAAGAGAAACTCCTTTTCAGCTGGAATTACTTATTTTCAAGACGGAGGTTCTGAGCACAACCAGCTGAAAAGGACTTCCTTGAGACTGAAGCTAATAAAAAGAAAAGCAAAGCCAAACTTTTAATAGTGTGAAATCAAGCCAGGTGACATCCCTTGGTACCCAGCACCCAGCAATCACTGAAGTTATATCTACCCGTTGGCCATTTTAGTTACATATGCCAGGTAGACTGACTGCATCAATGGCCCCAGTTCTTCGCCCCTTCTTGTATCTGCCTCCTCAGCAGAGCCCTCACAATCTGACTCTGGATTCCATCGTGTGACTTGCTTTGGCCAATAAGGAGATAAATGTGAAGCAAGTGAAAGACTGAAACAACACTTGCGTATTTGCTGTCTTGCTCATTTTCCTCTGCCATAGCGATTAGAACATGCCCAGCATAGCCTGCTGGAAGATAAGAAACAAAATAGAGTCAAGGTGCCCTAACCAATAGCGAAACAACCCCAAGACATTTGAGCAAGCCCAGCCAAGACCAGCAGAGGTGCCTAACCAACCAGCAGCTGACCACAGATGCATGAGCAAGTCCAGCTGAGGGCCACTGAACCCCACACGCTCATGAACTAAATAAATACTTCTTAGTATGTCACTGAGGTTTTGTGGTTGGTTGTTCTGTAGCATTACTGGGGCAACAGGGAACTGATACATTCACCGATAGATTTTCTTTTTTACTACATTCAATTCTAGTCAGGGTATCTGTCACTTGTCCCTAAAGAGTCCTCACATATAGTATGAAGAAATATTTCCTATGAAGGCTTCTTCTTTCCCTAAAAAGTCCCTACAAAGGATTATACACCTGTCTCTAACTAAGGAACTTAGTTTCAAATGTGTATGTTGCTCTGATAATATACAAAAAAATCATTTTGTATCTAACATTTTTGCATGAATAACCTGTTCTATATTTTTTAAAAAGGTGAATCAACAGTTCTAACAATCAGAATTCAGTTTACATAGATGATAGAGACAGACAGACCATAGTGAAATAATCTGACCATTACATGAACATGTAACGAGATGGAAAGATGTGGACGACACACTAGTAATGCAGCGGGGTGGGGGAGGGGGGCAGGAAACAGACTACAAAATACTTTTCTGGTTTACTCAGACTTTTGTATTATAAGACACATACATACACACTAACTTGCAGAGAAGACTGGAACAACACACATCACAATGTTAACAGTGGTGGGAGCCCAAGTGGTTTTCATTTTCTTCCTTTTGTTTATTGGCATGTTCTACCTTTTCGGTAATATATAAAGATCTTTCCTATTGTCTTGCTCTATATTTCATTTATGTCTGCTCTGATCTTTGTTCTTTTCTTCCTTCTACTAACGTTGGGCTTAATTTGTTCTTCTTTTCCTAGTTCCTTTAAATGTAAAGTTAGATTGTTTGATCTTTCTTTTTTCTTAAGGTATGTTGTTTATCATTATGACTTAAGAAAACAATTTTTTTTTCATCTATAATTCCAACAGTTAAATAAATTTGTTTTGTGCTTAGAATCTAGGAATCTATGTCCCAGCTGGGCAATGACTTATAAAATCATCTTCTTATCTAAGAAAGCAGAAGAGACTGGAAGCCCAGCTGGCCAAGGCTTTAGAGAATTGCAATAACCAAGAAACAAAAAGTGGAGTTCGCTCCTTTGGAAAGACACATACACATAACATAAAATACACAGAGGTATATTAACTTGTTTGATATATTGCTCTTTATTTAAAGAGCAATGCATGTTGACAATGGCCCACAGTTTCCTTGGGTTCTCCTTTTCTAGGTTTAGTATCAGGTTTATGCTAGTGTCATAGAATGGATTGAGAAGCTTTCAATTTTTCATATTTTATGGAACAGTTAAATGTTCCAGATATGAGACTTCACCATTACGGACAGTTTGGTAGAACATACCCATAAAACTGAATGGACTTAATTGCTGATTATGTTTTCATGTTTTACTTTGTTTACTGATCTATTAAAGTTTGCTATCTATTTGTGTCAATAATCACAAAAATGTTTCTTCAGAAACAGTCCATTCCAAAAAAAAGGAGAAAAAAACCAAAAAACAGTCCATTCCATCCAGATATTATAATCTTACTGGTATTGCTTTGTATAAATTTTCCTTACAAATTTTTTAATTGCCTCCAGTTATGTCCCCATCTCATTCCTAATGTGGTTTCTGTTTCTCTTAATGACAATGTGACAAATGTCCGTCTATGGGTTAGTGTTTTAAACATACAGCTTTTGGTTTTATTGACATATTTTATTCTATTCTGTCTTTCATTTGATCAGTATCCTTTATAATAACTTTATCCTTTATATCTTTATATCCTATAATATCCTTTATATCCTATAATATCTTTATCCTTTATAATAACTTATACTTACTTTGTCTTTAGTTAGGTTTGCATTTGTGCATTCAAGGTTCATTTATCTTCGATCATATTATCGGATTAATGCATGTAAGATTATACCCATTGCCTGCATATTCCAGGACTGTGTGTATAGAACTCATTTGTAAATGACTATTTTTCTTTTGAAATTTGTTTTCTATTCCAGGAATTATTCAGAAGGATATATTTAAATGTTAAAGTCGACAGAAGTTTTTGGCTACAACTTTGTAGTTTTAAGTTTAGGGCCATGGTTCACAGAATATAACGCATGTCTTCTAATCTTAGATATTTGTCAAGAATTTCTAATTAGCCTAATAAGTAAACAATTTTCTTACCTGTTAAAACAACTAATAGATAATTACAGAAAATTTTTAAAATACAGATCTATATACAGAAGAAAATAAAAACACTCTCAATCCTGTCACTCATAGAAAAACTCTGTTATCAAGGTGATGTTGCTCCCAATTCTTTTCAAGTGTGTGTGTGTGTGTGTGTGTGTGTGTGTGTGTGTAATAGATATACATATACAATTTTAAACAAAATTAGTATTATATTCTATATAAAATCTTGTACTCTCCTTTCTCTTCAATGGTTTGATATTTAAAATCATCTCCTTTTTCATTTTTCTACAACATGATTTTTAATGACTACCACGAGTCTCCAAAGATGGCCATCAAATTTCTGTCCCTTCCTGTACACATTCGTCGCTCCTTCCATCAAGAAATGGATTCTATTTCCTTCTACTTGAATCTGGGCTGGCCTTGTGACTGCTTTGACCAACAGATACTACAAGAGTGACACTGTTCCAGCTCTGGGCCAAGCCCTAAAGAGGCACAACAGTTTCTATTTTTGTTCTCTTAAAACCCAGAGACGTAAGGTCCAAGCTATTCTACTGCAAAGAGAAGCCACACAGAAAGACAGTAGAAGATGAGACACCACATGGAAAAAGAGGTCATGGGAAGAACTAAAGTATCCAGCCAATAACCAGCACCAAAAAACCACACACGAAACAAGCCAACTTGAACCTTCCAGCCCAGCTGCCATGTGAAATCAGCTACATGAGTGACAACCAACACTATGTGTAACAGAAAAACTGCACAGAGTAATGGGAAATAATTTTTTTTACTTTATATTTTGAATAATGGCTCATTTTTCAATTACAGTTGACATACAATATTATATTAGTATCAGGTGTACACCATAGTGATTACACATTTATGTAACTTACAAAGTGATCACCTCAATAAATCTAGTACCCATCTGATACCATACATAGTTATTACAATATTATTGACTATAGTCCTTCTGCTATACTTTATACTCTTGTGACTATTTTGTAACTACCAATTTGTACTTAACCTCATCTCTTTTACCCCTCACCCATCTGGCAACCCTCAAAGGATTCTCTGTATCTCACTCTGTTTCTGTTTTGTTTGTTCATTTATTTTGTTCTTTAGATTCCACATATGAGTAAAATCATATGGCATTTGTCTTTGTGTGATTTACTCCACTCAGCACAATACCCCCTAGGTCCATCGATGTTGTTGAAGATGGCAAGATTTGATTCTTGTTAAGGCTGAATACTATTTCATTGTATATAC